>NW_027411644.1:250081292-250460104 GCF_047663935.1 Musca autumnalis
ACAAATTTTAAGTGATTTATCAACGAAGTTCTGAGAGAACACGCCCAATGCCGAAAAATAACATCAAGAGCTTGTAAAATTGTAAATTTTGTGTAAGAAATCAAAAATATTTTAAAATTTTTAAACAATTCCTTGCAGAGATTATTCTTTATAAAGAAGTTTCAATGTCTTTTATCGCAGATAAGACTGGGGCCTAATTACGACATTCGATTCGATTGAGAATTTGCTCGTGAATGAAAAAAAAGGCCATCAGCAAAAATTCAGATCTGTCAGTCATTATTTAACCCATAACAAGGAAATTCAAACAAAAACTACTCATATTTTTCCTTACTAAGTTATGAGTACGGTGGCACAAAACGTGTGTGTCCGACTACAAATCCAAGGGTTTTGTGTTCAACGCTCGCCCTCCACACACGATTTTTTTGTTAACAAAATAAAGAACAGATAGTGGTGTACATGTTAGCATTTAAACAACCCTTAATGTTCGTACGCGTGGCCGATAGTGTAGTTTGATCAGCTACAAATCAGAAGTTCGCATGATCAAATCCAGCAGAGAGCGAAATAGAATTAAACAAGTAAAAAAGTATCAGTCGGCTTCGCCGACAGAGATATACGCTCAACAAATTAAAAAAGCCCTATCTATCGATATTCCCGCAAATTTTTGTGCTTTAATCTTACCCATATTGTTTTGAAAACCCCCCTTTATACGTAAGTTGTTTGGAAAAAAAGTATTTCAATCCACACAGGCTGAGGGTACATCTCTGTCGGCAATGTCGACTAATACTTTTTTACTTGTTTATATACAGTTTATATCTTTAATCCTGGAAGACACATTTCGGGCAAGTAAGTCATGTTTGGAAAGGGAGCTCTTGACCTTTCTATTGATGCCAATTGTGTTGGTGTATATGATTAGATAACAAGGTTACAGCCTAATCTAATATCCTAATATCCAGTTATTTGTTTGTAGTATAATCATAAACACGCTAGAGGTTGCAATTATAGCCCAATAGTCACGAAATATTGCACGAGGTAAGAGTTTATGTCGAAGAAGATCCCTGCAATTTTAGATAGTGATCTGATATTATTTAGCGGGTGAAATGGACCATTACTTTGGTATGAAAAATATCAAATTTTTATTTTTGGTCCATATTTTTAATTCCTGGAAGGCAAGTACCGGCAAAGTAGCCTCATATGGAAAAAGAACTACGGACCCTTCACCTGATGCAAATTGCAAATAATGTGTCTGCTACATAACGGGCCGATTACACTGTGCAACATTTTTAAGGTAATCTTGTGGAAACAATTCGAACTGAGGATTATTTGAAAATACAGACCCTAACGACTAGAAACCATGGTTTGGTTTCGTTGTGTCAGATCCAGCTCGGATTTTATGGCCCCATCTTTACATGGTTAAATATTGAGTTTTTAAAGAAATTGGGGACTATATCTCTGAAACCAATGCGAATCTTCTTCTGACCTCTGAAGCAAATTTGTAGATAAGTACAAGAATAACAAGTCAAAAAGTATCATTCGGCTTTGCCGACAGAGATATACCCTCAGCCTGTGTATATTGAAACAATTTTTTCCCAAAACACGTATGTATTTAGTGGGTTTTAAAAATTTTGGGCGTTTGAACCGACAAAAAGTTGATTAGGATTAAAGATCAAAAGTTATGCGGAGGAGATACTAAAAGGAATGGATCGACATTGACCGTTATGGAAGTGAATCTCCAGCCACTACATATGGTGCCGTACACTTTTACACTCTTCGGGCTGTTTGCTCAAGAAGTATGGACTTGCCCCTAAAAAAACTCTTCCCTTCGTAATTGAGGCAGCGAATGCAAGTTGCTTCAACAAAAATCAAAGTGATTCGATATCAGGTCTTAAAGTGAACTTATCCGAAATTTTGTGTGGGAGGTACCGGATGGAGTGGACAAATTTAGTCCATATTTGAACCTGATCTATATCTCGTAGATATATTAGGATGTGTAAAGTATAGACCAATTCGGCCACTCCCTTGAATAGTTACCGTACGAACAATTTTTCCGAACATTTTTGAACTTTTGTGGGGGAGGTACCTGAAGGAGTGGACCGATATGGCTTATCTTCAAACATAAACTATGTTTGGAGAAAATATTACTAAGGCCATATTTTGGACCGAATCGGCAGATCCGTTCGAGAGTTATCTTGAGCTCCAACCCCTCACACGGTGTCATAGGAGTTTTTTGCAACTTCCATGCTATTTTCTCAGGAAGTATGGACTTGCCCCTGATGGTACTTGTACCGTCGTATGGAGGGCAGTGAATACAAGTTTCTAAAAAAAAAATCAAAGCGATTCGAGAGATGGCCCTAAACTGAACTTTTCCGAAATTTTGTGTGGGAGGTACCCGAAGGAGTGGACCTATTGAGACCATGTTGGAACCTCATATTACCCTGGTAGAAAGTTTACGCTATACAAAGTATGGACCAAATCGGTCATTCCCTTCAAGAGTTATCGAGCGCACAAACTTTCCGAACATTTTCGAACTTTTGTGGGGGAGGTACCGGAAGGAGTGAACCGATATAGCCCATCTTCGAACTTAAACTAAGTTTGGGCAAAATATTACGAAAGCTAAAATTTGAACCGAATCGGTTCATCCGTTCGAGAGTTATCGTGCGCTCCAGCCAGCAGGACAGACAGACAGACAGACGGACGGACATGGCTAGATCGACTCCAAATTGTCTGAAACACATTTCGTCCAAACATACTTGGGGTCTAAAACCATTATTTCGATGAGGCACATTTTCATCGTATCAAAGTGTATATACCCTCCATAGCCTAAAGGCTGAGGGTATAAAATATATGGAGAAATAAAGAACTCGAAAAACTACATTTATTGCCTCAAATTTCAAAATATATGCAAAAATGCCACGATTTTCATACATTTCGCACCGTATCTCCAAATCCGTTAACTTTTTCTTAATATTTTCTTTTGGAAAAATATTTCCTGGAATGTAATACACAACTCTTCAGAACATGTCATTGTTGTAAAATGCCTCTATCCCTTTGTTTTCAGTATATTTTTCAACGACGATTTAATAACTACGTCAATAATGTGGAGAAATCCGAATAAACTGTTAGTGTGAACTGTGTTTGAAATACATGTTGTAAAAGATATGATGCAAAATACCGCTGAAACAACATGAAGTAAGCATTTTAGAGTTTCAGAATGTTCTGAAGAATTGTTGATAACTTTATTTGGAAGATTTATGCAAAATGTTACTTGGTTCAACTCCCAATATTTTAGCCCAGACCAGAATTTCAGCAATTATGTTAAATTTTCTATATTTTATAGGTTTTGATGCCCTAGATGGAGTTTTTCTTATGTGACCGGTTCAAAAGATAAGTTTTACTAGTTTATGGCTACAATATTGCTAAAGACAGCAAGGCCAAGTTCCTATTCGTTTCTGAGATAAAGGCCTGATAAATGCAAAAAAATGTAGTTTTAGCCCGGTTTAGATGAGGCCATAAAATCCGAACTGGATCTGACAGGACAAAACCCTACTAGGATTTTTGTAGTCTCAATATGTATTTTCAAAAAATGTTTACGACAAAGAAGAAGCTTTGCAATTTAACATGATGATCAGGTAATATTTAGCTGGTTAAATGGACCAAAACTTTTGTGTAAAATTTGTATTATATCCTGAACCTTTTCATTGATGTCAATTATGTTGATGTACGTGGTTTCACGGTGAATACCGACGTCATATAAACCACGAGCTATACCAGCCGACCGACATGGATATACTAAAACGTATCGAACTACAACGATTGCGTTGCATATTGCTTCAAAAATCTTTCGAACAATTTTTCTCTTAAACACACCAAGTTCTACCTCACCTGCTTTCTCAAGTACCCATGCTTCAGATCCACACATAAGTACGGATAGTATCAATGTCTGGTAGAGTGTAAGTTTTGTTTGACGAGATGTTGTTTTGCTTTTAAACTCTTTACCTAGACCAAAGTAACATCTGTTGGCCAATATTATTCTTCTCTTTATTTCAAAGCTTATATTGTTAGTTTTATTTATGGCGGTGCCGAGGTAAAGTCATTTACTACCTCGAATTTGTAATTATGAACATCCACAGTTGGTCCGACTCTACTGGACAACTTACATGTTGATAGCATAAACTTCGTCTTATCGATGTTGACTGCCAGACCCACTTTGGAAGATTCTTTTTCAATTTTTGCAAAGGTGGCTGTTACGGCTCGCGTTGATCTACCCATTATGTCTATGTCTTCTGCGTATGCAAGCAACATTGTATATTTATGACCTTTTCCAGTAAGATGTTAAATAGGTCACACGATAGACTGTCACCTTGTCTGAAATCTCGTTTTGTGTTGAAAGGCTCGGAGAGGATCTGTCCTATTTTAACAGCTGATCTTGTGTCAGCCAATGTCATCCTGCATAGTCGAATTATTTTTGCAGGGATGTCAAACTCAGACATGGCTTGAAACACCTTTGCTCTAATTAGTCTGTCGAACGCGGCCTTATAGTCGACGAACAGGTGGTATGTCGATCTGTCTTTCGTGGGTCTTCTCCAATATTTGGCGCAGTGTGAAGATTTGGTCAATTGTCGACTTACCAAAACCTAACCTAAAACCTCATTGGTATGACCCGATTATTTCAAGGACAATGGGTTTTATACGTTCACACAGTATGATCGACAGCACTTTGTATGCGATGGGCAGGAGACTTATGCCTCTGTAATTTGCACAAACCGTCTTGTCTCCTTTCTTAAGTACGGGATATAGTAGGCTGAGGTTCCAATCGTTGGTTATGCTTTCTTCCTGCAAAATTTTGAAAATAAGCTGATGCATACTGCTTATCAGCATTTTTCCACCGGTCTTGAACAGTTCGGCGGGAAGTCCATCAGCTCATATTGCCTTATTGTTATTCAGCCGGTTAATAGCTGTCATAACCTCGCTTTGGCTAGGTGGTAGACATTCAACGTTGTCATTTACGATTGGTTTTGGGGTATCTTCATCGCCAACCATATTCGATACCAGAAGCTTCATAAAGTGCTACTTCCGAATCCTGAGTACGTTATCTGTATCAGTTACTGGATTCCCTTCGTCATCTTTGCATGAGAATGTGCCTGCACCATATCCTTCAGTCTGGTGTTTGACACTCCTGAACATCTCGAGTTTCTCACGGTCACGTTTTTCTTGCTCCTTCTTTTTTTCCTGAAAATACACTTCTCATCTTCTCCCGATCAGTTTCTTTCGCGCTTCGTGCAGTGTTGTGTGTTCTTATCTTCTATAGCTTTACGACCATAAATTATCGTACCATAAATTATTAAAGTGGATGCTTTGGTACCCAAGTATAGATTTTGCCGCAGCCTGAAGGGAGTGGGCTATTCTTTGCCACTGCGCTTCTACATTATCGGGACAATGAGTGCTGCCTTGCAGCATGCGGGTCAGTCGAGCGGAGTAGGCTTGTGCGGTCTGTGGTGTTTGCAGCTTCTCGACATCCAGCTTCCGCCCTGTTTTAGATCGCACTTTTGCCGCAACATTAAGACGCGTGCGTACTTTGGCTGCTACAAGGAAATGGTCCGGATCGATGTTCGCACCTCGAATCGGTCGGACATCTAACAGCCTGGAAGAGTGTCTTCCGTCTATCACAATATGATCAATTTAATTTTTTGTTTTCCCATCTGGGTATATCCACGTAGACTTGTTTATGTCGAGGTGTTGGAACCTGGTGCTGCTCACTACCATGTTCTTTGCCGCTGCAAAATCAATCACCCTCATTCCGTTGTCGGATGTTATCTCATGAAGGCTTGCCGATCGTGGGACCAAATATATTTTCCCTTCCAATGTTAGCATTAAAATCTTCTAGAACAATCTTAATGTCATGGCCAGGCCAGCGGTCATATGCTCATTCTAGGCGCTCGTAGCATATATCCTTGGTCTGTTCGTCTTTCTCTTCGGTCGGAGCATGGGCACAGATGAGACTGATGTAAAAAAACCTTTGCTTTTATACAGATTGTGGCAATCCTCTCATCAACCGGAGTGAAACTTGATACGAGATTTTTAACCCTCCGGTTTACCCTAAATCCAACACCTAGCTCATGCTTCGTTTCATGACAGCTATAATACATTGCGTAATCGTTTGTGATCTCTACGTCTGCCCGATTCCATCGCACTTCCTGTAAGGCGATAATATCAGCTTTGTACTTATTAAGTACATCCGCCAGTGAGCAAACGGCACCTACTCTGTAGAGAGTCCTGAGATTCCAGGTGCAGATTCGCAGATCATGGTCCTTAATACGTTTGCGGGGGTCGTCAACTTTAGAGTGGTTTGTTTTTCTTCTTTGTTTTTTCATAGTAAGCTGTTTCGTCGTGGTGGGTTTTTAGCCCAACGGCCAAACCAAGTTTTTATCGTTCTTATGGGTGAACGCGCGGCACATGTTAGCTCACTACCTTTAACGGGCAGCTCCCAAGGTGACACCACGGGGAGGTCAGTGACCACTTGAGATGAAAGAGGGACCAAGATAAGTCCTGGGCTTTGCCATGTTAAAGCCGGTCAAGACCGTTCCTTGGTATCATTCATCCCCTACGTCACGACTACCAAAAAGTACCATAAAACCCCATTATTTAGCAAGGATTTTTTGCTTTAACAATATATCGTATTTCCTGTACATAATACAAACACGCGTTTGTATCCAACAAATTATTGCGAACTTTAAAGATTTGAACCATGAATACAGAAAGCGTGTTAAGTTTTTTTAGTTTCGAGACCATATTGTTATTTGTAAGTCTGCACCAACTTGTTGTATCTAAACCCCTTAGGTACGTTCCTAGCCGCAAATTACTGCGATTGAGTTCTATTGTCAAAAAAAGGACACAGCTTCAAGTAATGCCATTACACTTAGGTATTATTCTTATACATTTTTCTTCCAAAAAAATAACAAGATCAGCAACAGCAAATTAAGGTGATAAAATAATCACTGGCTTAACACCTGAGGTGATAATCGTAAAAATAAAAAAGTACTTTTTTATTCGCCTTCTTGTCTAATCACCATCAAATCACATTCATCCCAAGAGGGCATATTGCAAAAAATTATACTATGATTCACATACGACGACTGTTATATTTGCAAAAAAAAGGCTAAATAAAATCGCCTAAGAAATCTGTACACATTTTGAAGTAATAAACCAAACATTTTTGTTTCGAAGCAACCACAATTTTAGCCGGCGGATAAATTCATTTGTATATCTATGTTTCTTTTTTTGCACAACAGGCAAATCAAGAATCTTCTATATGGCCAACAACCACAATCACATATTTGCCATCACATAGCCATATACCAAAAAACCCCCTCAAGACCATCTGGTCTGGCCTGGTCTGGTCATTTCGGCAATGATGATGAATTATAAATGAAAAACGAGATGAAGATGTGAAACATAATTAGAAAATAACAATTACCGCAAATGTGGGTCAGCTAACGAAATGCTGACCGACTGAATGCTTCAGTGCACATCGCAGAAGCAAATCTATTTTAGAGTCACAAACCAAAAAATAACATAAATATTTATGTTCGACATATTTTCTTTTTGGACGCGCATAAAATTAAAAGTTTCTTTTTTAGCGGTGCCATCCATGTTCCCACTTAAATGTTTTGTGACAAATTCACTTAATTGTAGTTTTTTTCTCTGGTATTGTTCCATGTTTTCCGAAATGTTCAACTAAATTAAGTTTCATCTTCAAAATTCATGCCATTGAACAAAAAAAGTCAAACAAATCGTGTTCTTGTATTCCATAATAATTCTTGAAATTCTTTTTTTGGAATGAGCAAAAAAATTCTTATTTCATTTTTGTTGTTGCTGCTGCTGTTAGTGTTTCGTTGACATATTCTTGAGAATGTGGGTCAGTTACCATAGTTTAGGTTTTGTGTTTTCTTCTTGGCATTTGCCATGGTTTTTGTGTTATTTATGTTACCTTAATGGCTTTAATGGAATTAATACTTTAATTTCGTGTATTGATTTCCTTCAACGAAATGTAGTGACGGTGGTGGTGGTTGTTGAAAATTCCATAAGAGAAACTCTTCATACATATCGACCATATTAGGTGTTAGGTTTTTCTGGTGTTTACATCTCTGGAACAACACACGACAAACTGCAGTAACGGTGGGTGGCATTCTGGACTTGTTGTTCTATTTGTTACATGGCAAATGTGTTGCATTTTAGTCCACTTAAATGCCTCTGCTGCAATTTTAATGTCTCCAACGATGACGGATTGGTCATCAATTCCATTATTTGACCATTAAACTGTCATTGATGACCAAAACAAGTTTATGTTTAATGTGTTTTAGAAGCAGCATGAATGAGGCCAAAATGCCACAAATATTTACTTGTAATATTAGTTTCTATTTACAGATCTTCATATTTGAGCATTTACGGTATAACTTTATATACATATGTAGGTAATGATGAATTATTTTTGATTAACAAACAAACCTGCAAATACGAGGGCAGTTCGAACACTTCTTAGCCTAGCACAAAAAGCGCTGTATAAACAGAAACAAGTTAAGTGTTTTGGAAACTTCCATCTCTGTTATGAACACATGTTAAATTTTGTTTCGATCTGGCAACTCCTTCATATAGAAACAGGTGTTCAAAAAATACGCATCCGCAGACGTCCAAAAACAGCAACAACAACAGAAATTGTAGCCAAAGTGCATGATATGGTATTAAATGATCGACGAATAAAAGTGCGTGAAATTGCTAATACGAGGGCGGTTCGGAATCTTCTTAGCGTATCAATGAAAGAGAATAGTTAGTTTTTCAAAAATATTTTTATTTTTCAATATAATCTCTTGAAACTTCAATACACTTAGTCCAACACTTTTCTAGTAATTCTATCCCTTGATTAAATTAGTTTTCCTCAAGGTCTTCAAAATAGTGGTTTACAACTGTAATTGCGTCTTCATTTGAGGTAAAACGCTTGCCAGCAAGGCATTTTTTTTAGATTTGGGAACAAGTAAAAGTCAATGGGAGCTAAATCAGGAGAATAAGGTGGGTGGTCAAGCAACTCGTACTTTAATTCGATGATTTTAGCCATTGTTAAAACACTCTTGTGCGCTGGTGTGTTGTCTTGATGAAAAATTATTTTTTTGTGTTGTAAGCCAGGACGTTTTTCTCGAATTTGTACATTTAATTGATCCAAAAGGTTGCAATAGTACTCTGAATTTATTGTTTTACCCTTTTGCAGATAGTCAATCAATAAAATACCTTTGAAGTCCCAAAAACCGTTGCCATAACCTTACCAGCCGATGGAATTGTTTTTGCCTTCTTTAGGGCACTTCCTCCAGCTTCAGTCCATTGTTTGGATTGTTCTTTTGTCTCTGGAGTATAGTGGTGGATCCATATCTCATCAATAGTTATGAAACGACGCTTAAAATCCATTTTATTTCGCTTAAAACGATCCAAACAAGCTTGAGAAATGTTCATTCTTATGCGTTTTTGATCGACTGTTTACAAATGCGACACCCATCTTGCATAAAGCTTTTTCATCTGTAGTTCTTCATGCAAAATTAAATGGACTCGATCATTTGAGATGCCCATGATATTAGCAATTTCACGCACTTTTATTCGTCGATCATTTAATACCTATCATGCACTTTGGCTACAATTTCTGTTGTTGTTGTTGTTTTCGAACGTCCACTACGTGGTTCATCTTCAATGTTTGTACGTTCACGTTTAAATTCAGCAACCCAATTTTTTACTGTTGCATATGAAGGAGCACTTTCACCTAACACATTCACCATATCATTATGAATTTCTTGTCCCGATAAACCTTTTATATGTACATATTTAATGACAGCAAGCATTTCTAATTTTTCCATTGTAAAAAACACCTGTTTCTATTTCACGGTATTTAACATGGCGATCTTGCGTTATCCGTTCACCTACGGCTTAATTTTTTCTGACACAAGACCCGTTTTTTGACTACCCTCACGGCCTTCGTTTTTAAGGAAGTGTCGACCACGACTGTATTCATTAAAACAGTTTTTCATAGTGCTACAGGATGATCCTTTTTAGATCCTATAGTGGGCCTATTACAGAATATTTGTTCCATAATCAGAACTAAGAAAAGATCTACAATTCTCTCTGTTTGCTGCTTCGTTTTGTGAACACTGCCATGTGTCACGTATTTATACGCCTTTTTAGCTGGTTCATCATCGCTAATTCTTATGATATGGCCTAGCTAACGCTATCGTTGCATCTCGATACGTTTATCTATACGGATGTCGTTATATAGCAGATACAGCTCGTAGCTCGTGGTTCATACGACGTCTCACCGTGTAACGACAGTGGCCAAAAATGGTCAAAATCAAGTACTTCGGAATACAAATGTATTGATGAGAACTTATAGTAAACATTTGTATTTAAAGGAATTTGAATTATGGTATTGATTTGACAAGTAGTTTTATGAAGGTTCAAATCCGATAATTGTTGGAAATACGTATTTTTGTACTTTTTTACTAAAATTAATAACATGTATTATGCTCCAATATTTTAATATTTAAAGTAATTTATCGTTCTAAAATAAATGTTTAAAGTTGCTTTGGGTGTAATAAACACGGATTTTTTTTTTGAAGTAAATATTGATCATAAGTTGTTTACAGTTACCCAAGACTGTGGTACATAGTACATCGAGTTTGTGAACCAAATTTTAAAATTAGTGGATTGAGGAAAAAATTGTATAAAAGTGTATATCGATATTATTTGCTGTTTGAGTTGTGAAAAGTGAATGCTTCAAACGTATAAAGGTTTCAAATGCAGAGGTTTGCAGACGAACATGTTATTTATCTTTTTCAGAGACCACCTCACTCAGAGGTTACTCCCTTTTTTAACAAAGCGTTCTGCGGTGTTGAATGAACCGATCATCATATATTTTTGTGGACTTACTAAGTACGTGCTAGTCTCGCTTGAAAACGAGAGATTCTAAAAAATATAAATTAAAAAAAATGTTGAACAGCGAAAATCAAAATTCGATTTTTGACCATTAATCGGTCAAAATGCGCTTTTAAAGAAAAATTCTCATATTAAAAGACAATAGTTTTATGTATTTAATAAGCTCACAAAAAATATGAAGAATGAACTTCAAAATTTCAGTAATTTCGGGTTTATACTCAGGCCACAATCTTCAAAATACCGAAAATGGGAAGATAGGCTTCTATGGGGGGTATATGAAGACGAGGACCTATACCCACAGATTTCAGGGGGAAAGTTATAAACCCCCAACGAAGAATAAACATCGATTTTCAGCTATTTCGGTGAGATAATGAGGCTAAAACCTCCAAAATACCGAAAATTTGGAGGTACCGTCCTAGGGGGGCTATATGAAGCCGTGGACCTATACCGACAAATTTCAAGGTAAAAGTTTTATACCCCAAAGAAGACTAAATACAAAATTTGAGCAATGTCGGTGTAATAATGAGGCTAAAAGCTTTAAAATACCGAAAATCGGGAGGTACCGTTCTATGGGGGCTATATCAAAACGTGGACCTACACATAGAACTCAGTGTTGGAATGTTTCATACTGCCGAAGGCTTACCACCAAATTTCAGTAATTTCGGTTGGTCATTGTGACTAAAACTTTCAAAATACTGAAAATCGGGAGGTACGGTTCTATGGGGGCTATATTAAAAAGTGGACCGACCATCCCAGTTTTTTGTCCTGGAGATTGGAAGTCAATAATAGGTACGTATACCAAAATTGATGCACCTACGATAACTCTTCTATTTTTGGCCACAGTTAATATGAACTCGCGACATAGTGCGTCGATATTCACCGTCAACGCAGATTGGTCCATAGATTTTTCGAAAAATGTTTCTCTCAAACACAGCAAGCTGCTGTGCTGCTGTCTGCTTGCGCAAGTACCCAGGCTTCGGAACCATACATCACAGGGGTAGTATCAGTGTTTTGTGAAGCGTTGTTTTTGTTTGACGAGATGTGGCTTTGTTTTTAAACTGCTTACTTAAGTCAAAGTATCATCTGTTGGCGAATACAATTCTTCTCTTTATTTCGCAACTGAGTTTGTTTGTTGTGTTTATGGCGATGCCGAGGTAGACGAAGTCTTTTACTACTTCAAAATTATAGGAACCAACTTCCACTGTTGGTCCGAGCTATATGGATGCATTGCCATCACCATCAATATTGTCTTCTCGCCGTTTACCACCAGAGCGACTTTATCAGATTCCTTTTTGAAAGGTATCAGTTACTTCCTTTACCGATCGACCCATGATGTCAATGTCAGCGGCATAAGCAAGTAACATATGGCTAGTGCCACTTTTTGACCTTCGCATCTCGTATAACCTTTTCCAGCAGAATGTTGAATAAGTCACACGAGAGACCGTCTCCTTGTCTGAAACCTCTTTTGATACTAAACTCTTCGGAGAGGTTCTTTCTTATTTTAACTGAGGATCGATTATGGGTTATTGTCATTCTACAAAGCCCAATAAGATCGGAAGGGATACCAAATTCATACATGGCTTGGAATACCGTTGAACATAGCGGCTGCTTTATAATCGACAAAAAGGTGGTAGATGTCGATCTGCATCTCTTGGGCCTTCTCCAGGATTTGACCCAGTGTCAATAGTGTCAATAGTGGTCAATAGTGGATTTGCCAGGTCTAAAGCCACATTGGTATGGTCAATTATTTCGTTAACCATAGGCTTTAGTCGTTCGCAAAGTATCCCTGACACTATCTTGTAGGCAATAGGGAGAAGACTTAACGCCTGGGTACATAAGCCGCTCGGATTTCTTGCTTAATTCATTTCTGGTAAAAGGCCATAGACCAAGTTCGACCTAATTGAAATGTGGTTATGACATTTCTTTATTTCTTTACCAGAAATGAATAAAGTAAGAAAGCCGAGCGGCTTATGTACCCAGGCCTTTATGCCCCTATAGTTAAAGCATACAGTATTATCTCGTTTCTTGTGGGCGGGCCACAGGATGCTCAGGTTCCAATCGTCGGGTACTCGTTCTTCCTGCCAGAATGTTCCAATTAACTGATACATCAGCGTTTCGCGCCATGTTTTGAACAGCTCGGCTGGTAAGCCATCGCCTCCTGCTGCCTTATTATTCTTCAGCCGGTTTATTGCTGCCGTTACCTAATCTTGACCGGGCTGTACACATTCAATATGATCTTCTGTGATTGGATCTGTGGTATCTTCGTCGTCTTCGCTAGTATTGGCTACCAACAGGTTGATCACGCTATCTGTATCAGTTACCAAATTACTTTGTTAGTCTCTACAGGAGGATGTGTCTGTAGCAAACCTATCAGTGCGATGTTTCACTATATGGAAGAATTTTCGCACTTTATTCTTGCTCCTGTACACTTCGATTTTTTCATACTCTCGCTTTTCCATTTTTTTCTTCTTCCTGCGGAAAAAAACGTTTCTCCTTTTCTCCCGATACCTCTTTCGTGAGCTACGTGTTGCTAATTATTTTAGAGCAGCCCTTTATGCCGCATTTTTCTCTTCCGTAGCAGCACGACACTCCAGGTCATACCATGGGTTCCTTGGTGGAGATCTCTGGTATCCAAGTATGGATTTTGCGGCAGTTGCGTGGAGTAGGCAGTAGTTTGCAATTGTGCTGATATGTTATCGAGAAGAGGAGTGCTTTCATGAAGCAACTGGGCTAGTTGAGTGAAATATTCTGTGGTTATATTTTGTGTTTGGAGCTTACCGATGTCCAACTTCCGTGTTGTACACGGAGAAAAAATGCATCAAACTAATAATATGTTTGGGTGCAACGAAATAATATGTTTGGATCCAAACATATTATTTGTTTTTCCCTAACATATCCTCGGAACGATCGTACATAACCTCGGAACGATCGTACATACAACACGCTCGATGAATGTCTTTCATCTATCAAAACGTGATCAATTTCATTTCTTGTTTTCTGGTCTGGAGACAGCCAGGTGCACTTATGAATATCGATATGCTTGAATCTGCCATTCCATTATCAGATGTTTCACTGTGGAGACTGAATATTCCGGATGTTGGGCCAAAGATATTCTGCTTTCCAATTTTGGCATTACAATCGATTAGAATACTATAAATGTCATAGGCATAAGGAGTGCGAATGTTCGCAGGTCATGGTCCTTAAAACGTATGTGGGCGTCTTCAACTTTAGAGGGGTTTAATTTTATTTTTTCTTTGTTATACCCTACACCACAATGTGGAAAAGGTTTATAAGTTTGTTTTTCGAAAAATTCATGTAACACCGCGAAATATTCGTCGTAGAACCCCCCATGTGGTATACCAAAATTCATATCTCAACGAGATAAAGCGATCTTGAGATGTGTGTCCGTCCATTACGCATGCTACAGACCCCAATTATCGACCAATCTTCACGAAATTTTTTATGGAGCCCAGGTTCAGACCAGAATAGGCCCCTATAGCTTTTGGCGATGATCGTGAAATATTTAGGGAGTGACCAAAAAAAATTTTTTTCTCCAATTTTACAGCGGCTCTGTAGGTCGCAATGGCAGTCTGATCGGCGAGAAATTTTATATAAGGTTTGGGTCTATGACAGAGAAATAACTTGCAATTTAACGTGATGCTCATACAATATTTTGCGGGTTAAAGTGACCAGAACTTTTGTGTGAAAATTTATAAAGTTTTTGTTGAAATTACTATATCTTTATTCCTGGAAACTATGGGTTTAACTATGTAAGTTATGATTAGAAGTAATGTTCATAGATGAGAAAAATAAAAATATAAATCAGAGCTATATCCAGATATTAACCGATTTCGATATAACTTGGCACATTTATTTCCAGACCGAATTCAGTCACACATTCCAAATATCATTGAAATCGGACTTATATAGCGTGTTTGGTGCAGCAAATACGCGAAATCGGCCGAAAATATATATGGGAGCTATACCCAAATCCGAACCGATTTCGATATAATTTTGCACATTTATTTCTAGACCGAATCCAGTCACACATTCCAAATTTCATCGAAATCGGAAATATATAGCGTGTTTGGTACAGAAAATACGTGAAATCGGCCGAAAATATATATGGGAGCTATATCCAAATCTAAACCGATTTCAATATAATTTGGGACACTTATTTCTAGACCGAATTCAGTCAAACATTCCAAATTTCATCAAAATTGGACGTATATAGCGTGTTTGGTGCAGCAAATACGTGAAATCGTGTGAAAATATATATGGGACCTATATCCAAATCTAAACGGATTTCCATATAATTTGGCACATTTATTTCTAGACCGAATTAAGTCACACGTTCCAAATTTTATCGAAATCGATCATATATAGCGTGTGTGGTACAGAAAATACGTGAAATCGGCCGAAAATATATATGGGACCTATATCCAAATTAGAGGTGGGCGCGTGTCGTGCCGTGAGTAGTGCGTGTTCGTGCCTTCTCGAAAAACGCCGTGTTTGTGCGTGTCGTGCCGGAATAAATTTTTGACCGTGCGTGATCGTGTTTTTTTGTTCGACACGGTTTTGCACGACACGACTAAACACGATCTGCACTATGTGACACGATCGTGCTAAATTTTTGGTCTCCCTTTAGAAGTCGTGCAAGAGGCCATATAAAACACGAATATCGAACATAAAACCGACCAAAAAATGCCTAAAATTATTTGCTTCGTTTTTGTAGTCTGGTACTTATTGCCGTTTTGTTATGGAGAGGCCAGAGTATGAGTAAAAAAAAATATAATGTTTGTTTGCAAATTGTTTTGTTCATGAGAGAAGCAAACACAAAAACTACTCAGAGGGTTAACGCAATCTACTCTGCAAATCAGATGTTTATCTGACTGTATTATCTGCTATGGATGATGTTATTGAAAAACATTCTCCTCCCGAATTGGGAAAACTGATTGACTGCTCAAAAAACGTTGTAAGATATTTTAAACACTCTGAGCTAAAAAACAAATTGTCGAAAATGTTAAAACAAGATATAAGAACACGTTGCCTGAGAGAATATACCAAGTCCAGAATGAGATTAAGAGTATTTTGCAACAAAAGAATGCGTTGGATCGTATATCTGACTTAAAGTTTGCTAGAACCTCTATTGGGTTTTCATAAAATATTCAAAGAGTGTTCCGAAAAATTAACCTTTTTCCCACTTGGTCTAAAAACCTATTAAAAGTCTGCTCAGTTGATACCATTGACTAAATTCATGAAAGATTTCAAAGCCAAAACTAAACAATCATTTCTTAGTTTTCTAATGATACGCAGTAAATTACAATTACACGAATTTTTAAAGTTTTTGGATTAAAATGGCAAAAAGGCGAAAAATGAATAAGGTCTCCAATTGATACATATTATCGAGTGCCTTATCTAGCCAGACTGATGTTTTTAACTTATGAAAACAGTCTAATCTAAAACATTTAAATTCAATCAATTAGCCAGGAAATTTTTGGCTATACCCGTCAGATCAGCAACAAGCAGGAGATTTTTTCACATATGGAAATATTCACAACGAGAGACGTACTAGACTTTTGAGAAAAATTAGAAGAACATATGGGGATTTCTGAGTGAAAACGGCCACTTTTCAATAAGAGGTTTTTTTATTTCCTTAATTTTTTGCGGTAGTGATGCTGATCATCAACAAAACATTTCAGTATATTTTCTGTTTTTTTTTTTTACCAACGCCTCCAGGGATTTCGCGCCTTGAAAAGGTCAAATTCTGTGAAAACTATATGCAAAGAAATACTCATAACATCTTTAATATTGGTCCAATTTAAAAAAATCTTTATTAGTATGTGTTGTTGTTTTGTCACCTATTTAATAAAAAATAGAAACATTTTTGGCAGATTTGTCTTGGATGCAATTTTCGCGATTTAATATTTAAAATCAATTTTTAACAATGATTGACCCCTTCGATTTTTATAAATTTTTTGTATAAAACTACGATCAATTACAAAAATTTTAAGTCCTACTTGGTAGTGTGATTCGAATAATAACTAAAATTTGTCAATAACGGGTTTCCTATATACCACCGAGGAAAATATGTTATTTAAAAAAAAAATAATATGTTGCATTTATTTACATTTGTGTTGTTGTTTTATTTTGGAATTTATCGTAAACATCTTAAAAACATCTTTATTTTGCGATTTTAAGAATGGTTTAGAAATTGGTGTAGCAGCATTAGTGGGTATTACTGAATGAGGTTTTTTCTGCCCGTAATTGTTTAAACATTACGTATTTCATATTCAAATCCTCTTTCGTATCTAAATAATAATCTTCTGGCAAAAAAACCAAAAATTATTTGGCTCGGATGCTCAGTCATGTAATCTCCAAGCTGTACTTATTTGATCATCAGCTTAGTTAGTTTATTGTCCAGCTGGTACAATAATTGCTAATCCATTTTCCAAAATCTAAAAATAATGTTTAAGATAAATTTCTTAATAAATCAACAAAACAAATGTTAAAAAAAATATTTTTTAAAGTTTTTTTGGTAAAACGACGAATTTTTTACACTGGTATAAAGGAAAAAAAATTCAAAGACTTCGCTAAGCGTTTGTCATGAAAGCCATACAATGATTGAAAAATATTCAGCGTTGTAAAATACAAATTGCATTTGAAAGAGGAAAAGTTAGGTGATAGCGAAGCCGTTCCTCATCCGATAAGTCTGAGTAGCCTTTACCAAAGGCGAAACATGTCATGTCACATAGTGGTGGGTGTGTGGGTTCGAATCGGCCTTCATTTTTAACTTGCATTATTGACCATCAAATTAATAATAAAAATGATCTTCGCATAAAAAAGGCAAAATTTTCAAATAAGTAAAATCTGCTGAGCCAGGCTTTGGTTTGAACCCACGTCCTTAAAAAACACAAGGAAAAAAGTGTTGTCACGTCGTATTAGTGTTCATAACCAAACTCATACTGTCAAAGACTACGCTAAGCGTTTGTCATGAAAGCCATACAATGATTGAAAAAATATTCAACGACAAATTGGATTTGAAAGAGGGAAAGCTGGATGATAGCGAAGCCGTGCCACATATGTTATATCTAAATTGTTTTCTATTTTTTTATTAAATACAACAAAACATAAAAATTGTTTTCAAATTGGACCAACATTAAAGAAGTTATGTGTATTTCTTTGCATATGGTTTTTACAGAATTCGACTCTTTCAAGGCGCAACATCTCTGAAGCCGTTGGTCGAAAAAAATCAGAAAATATACTGAAATGTTTTGTTGATGAGCAGCATCACTACAGCAAAAAATAAAGGAAATCAAAAACCTCTTATTGAAAAAGTGCCCGATTTCACTTAGAAAACCCCATATGAATATTTTTGAACAAATAAATGTACCCCTATATCGATTTCTTTTTTTGTAATTTCGTGCGTGAGTGTGCGTGTTCGTGCCTTCTTGAAAAACGCCGTGTTTGTGCGTGAAAGTGCATAAAAATTTTGGTCCGTGTTCGTGCCTAATTTTTAGGCACGCGCCCATCTCTAATCCAAATCTAAACCGATTTCGATATAATTAAGCAAATTTATTTCTAGACCGAATTCAGTCACACATTCCAATTTCATCAAAATTGGACGTATATAGCGTGTTTGGTGCAGCAAATACGTGAAATCGGGCGAAAATATATGTGGGAGCTATATCCAAATCTGAACCGATTTTCACCAAAAAGCAATAACGTTCTTCCTATGGCTAAAAAAAATTATAGTCCCCAATTTTCAGCTGAATCGGACAAAAAATGCGACCTGTACTATGCGAACAAAAATACATGGACAGACGGGCGGACGGACATACATAAATCGACTCAGAAAGTGATTATATGTATATCCCCAAAAGGAACTATGGGTCTATTTCGTTTCCTTTTGTATGTTACATACAAATGCACAAATACCTCTTACCACAGCATGGTGTAGGGTATAAAAATCGCCGGAGCGTTTTTTAAATTAATCGCGATGAAATTTCACATTTTTAGGGTTTGTTTAGGTTTCCACGATTTGCAAGTCCTATTGGAATGGTATTAGAGCATCATGTAGCTGTGAAAATTCTCTACAAGATTGGCCTTCGTGATATTCTCGTAGGTTTTACCCTTTTTGGGATATAGAAGTTCAAATTGGGACAATGCCCTTACTGCATCACCTCCTTATAAAACAATGTCATGTACGGTGCGCCCTAACTAACTTTAAAGGAACACCGCTTACACCTGGGAAATTTTTTCATATTCTGAAACAGGAATGTTCATAGATGAGAATAATCCAAAAACAAGAAAAATCGCTGTTGGGATTTTTAAATAAATTGCGGGTTTTTTAGGTTTTCAGAATTTTGCATGGAAATCGCAAGCCCTATCGAAATGGGACTAAAGAAAATGTTGTAGGGAATGTTCACTACTACAACATTTTTTCTAATCCTATTTCAATAGGACTTTCGGTTTCCAAGCAAAATCGTGAAAACCTAAAAAAAGATTAATTTAAACAGCGCTCCGATGATTTTTTATATTTTTCTCATCTATGAACATTCAGAATCCGCAAAAACTTCCTAGGTGTAAGCACCTTTCATTTAACGTTGGTTCAGACGCACCGTGACATATAAGTGTGTTTCCTTTATAGTTTTGGTTTGTTTAGAAAGAACTACGTTCCATGCTAAAAAATTTTGCAACCATGATAGAAAAGTATTAAAATCATGATAGAGGAATGGAAAGTTTTTTTATTGATGCAAATTACGATGCTGTACGGGGTTTTGAAGTTTTTATGCTACCTTTGATTAGAAGTAATGTAATACGTCGAAATATTGATCTCTTTCACTGATCGAATCGGATAAAGTCACCAAAAGCTATTTGTACAGGTGTTTGGAATTTTTTTCTTTCTGAATACTAATTTTGTATGTATGTATATGTATCCAAAATGGTCCATCTGTCCATTACGAAATAATGCAAATAATATATAACGAGTCGCAATCATACATGCATATATTCTCACAACCTACTCGAAGGAACACGAGAGACTTTACAGTCATATAGATAAATTCCGCGGAAAACCAGTGCTTAGGGGAAGTGGTGTAGGGTATCACATGATCCGCCCTTTCCGACTATAGCCCTCTCATACATGTTTTTTCATAGTATGTTGCTTTTTGAAGGGATGGGTTAGGAGCCCAACGACCGACCCAAGTTTTTAACGTTCTTATGGGAGAACGCTGTTAAAGCAGCTCCCCAGTTGACACCACGGTGAGGTAAGCGTCCACTTGAGATGACAGAGGGAAAAGATAAATCCTGGTTTTTGCTATGTTAAAGACGGTCCGTGCCGTTGCTTGGGCTCTTTCAACCCGAGCACGAAATCGCTCGCGGGCATGTTATGGTTTTGCGTATTTTCATATATTAATTTTATTGTATTAATTTTTCATTATAAATATTAACTATAGGGTATTGCATACGTCTTTGTAATCTTCAGTCTTTGTTGAAATCCTCATTTTCCCTTGCTTCCTTCCTTCCACCCAAATATTTACCTTGTGCTTTCAATATAACCTGCAGCCAATCCATATGTTTCATGGCGCATAACTTTGTCATGATTTAGTGTTATTTTGGTCTCCAGAACCAACATGTGAAATCTACACTAATCATCTCTTTGTGTTTTCTGGCACCAAACTAAATTCCAATGAACTAAAACGAAAAGAAAATATGTTCCGGAGAAAAACTTGCATTTTATTTATATTCATCACGTTTTCTTCGTCTTCTTTTCAGGTACCTTAAATGTATCCCAGCCTTTAATATAGCAGCTCTTCCCACTATTAAAAAGTGCAATGTCTTGTGGCACCTGCTGCTGTAAGGATTTATTGACTTTTTTGTTTCACCTTTAAGGTAAAGAGAATGATTTTTTCGTGTTTTTCACACTAATTACTTTTGAATTAATCAATGGCATAACCACCATGGCATAATGATGGCATTGTTACGGTTGAAGGTGTTTGGTAGATGGTATATTACATAGTTGACATTGTTTAAGGACACGAATGCATAAATTATATAATCAGTTTCATTATGCCAATGTTTGGTTGGTTCGAGTTTGACCACAAAATAACGGTGGTTTATTATAATTATATGTATTTAATTAATCACGTTAGATTGGAGTTTATTTTATACTGAGGAAGACTTTGAAAATTTGTAAACATTTTACCACGCCGCTCAATTCCTAGGCTCTGCGAAGAGTGGCCACAATTGTTCATATTTTTATAGCCTACTCCACTATGTGTGGAGGGTATTATATGCAGATTTTGGCTTACAAGATTGTAGTTCATTGAAATAATGGTGGTAGATCATTAGGTCTGGCTATGTGTGTATGTCTGTGCGTCCGATAGTTCGTCCGTCTAACTTTATAGCCACGCTACAGCTTGCAATTTTGATCGGGTCATCACGAAATTTTTGGTAGATATGGGGATCCCATAGAGGAAAAAGCTTTTTGATTTTCCTGATGGTCGGCTAATATTCAGGGGTCGGAACGTATGTGGAGAAAAAGTCAACTTTTTTATGTGTAGCCCAAAAGAAATGCTTACGATGAACTTTGTTGTTGCTATAGCAACTCAAATATGTTCGCTGTATATATTGTTTGCATGTATGTCTATTTTTTTGCGTTACATGAATCCGATTCCTTTGCGTCCAGATTAAAAAAGATGCGTGGTATTAGCTGGACTATTGAAGTGATACAATGCACATGCAGAACATGTGTTGGGTGTCATGCTAACAATTCGTTATTAGTTCGGGTCCAATACGAATTAATGCGGATGCATCGTTCGGACTTCAATTGGACTAATACCATTCTTGTTTCCCTTGCCAGCTGTCCTTTTCTGTTGCGATGGATGGGGTGATCTCCAAGGATAGCATTCACAATATGTTGTTGTTGTAACAGTGTTTATTATTATGTTTGTATGTTCGATCTTCTGTTCAATCTGGCTGTGGGTCTATCTCCAGTTCCAGGAAAGTGGCTGCTTCGATGGGATTTAACCCCAGATCCACTGGAGTTAGATGAGTAGGTTTGGCAGTTAAAAAGGTGTTTTGTGTCGTGCTGGCCCATGCCACATACTGGGCAGATGTCCTGCACGGCGCGGTCGATTTCCGGCCAGTAAAAATTTAGGCGTCTGCAATATCCCGACGTTGTTGAACCAAAACTACTCTAGTTTGTCGAGGGAGCTGACGCTTCTCAGCTGCAATAGATGGGGGATGTATTTCGAGGACTTTATTCACACTATATTTGCTTATGGCCTTAGCAACTGCATCCGTGTGAATACTATTTAAACCTGCTTGATATGCCTGTTGATCTAGGGGTTCTCTCCTATATTGTTGGACCTCCGTCTCTAGAGCATGAATATCCTTTCTGATATGCCTGAATGTGTCGGCCCTAGCCAGCAGATGGTGATTGGGATGTCTCTCACGGTAACACCCAACTAAGTACTGCAACGAAAGCATCTCATTGTGTTTCTTTACTGCAAGAATCGTTGCCTCCTCATGTAGATGGCCCACTGAAGACTTGAGGAGGCACTCTGTTGCTGTTCTCAGGGCGGCATTCTGCCAGGTTTGCATATTTTTCCAATTCGTATCACATAATCCCGGGGACCAAACTGGCGCCGCATAGCTTACCATAGACCGACCTATCGCGTTGTATGTGGTCAACAAGGGACTTGAGGACCTTGTTCCTACTTTTCAGTTTGTCAGTTAGCTGTGGCGTGCGCGCACGACGTGAAAGTAGTATCGAATGTGACCCCTAAAATTGTGGAGCAGTTTGTGGTCGGAATTCTGCTACCGTCGACCACGACATTCAATTCTCTTCCAAACTGCGCTGTCCATGTGGTGAACAGAGTGGCTGTTGATGTTGTGGCGGAAATCTGCATATTCCTCGAATGGAAAAGGTGGTAAGATCGGTTAAATAGTTGTTCAGTCTCTCACAGATGTCATCAGGATAGATACCTGACGCCAGGATCGGGCAACCCACATACGTTACGATCTCGATTCCGTCTGGTATGGGCGGAATACAGGAGAGGTAGAGATTAAACAGTTCCGGAGATATCACCCCACCTTGGGGAACTCCCTGTTTCACTCTACGGGGTTTGGACTTCTTCCACGTACAATTGGCGTCCACACATATAATTGACTATCCAACGTTTGAAGCTTGGCCGGAGGGTTGTCTGCGGAATGTCCTCAAACAGCGTGTAGTAAGTCAAGCGCCACCATCACTGTTATATCGCACGGCCGTCTCTGGTTGAGTCCTTGACAAATATGTGTGGTAATGGCGTGCAGCGCAGTTGTCGTGCTGTGCTGCTTACGGAATCCATGCTGATGATCGGCAACTTGATAGCTATTTTTGATACTGGGGAGGACTATGGCCTCAATGGTCTTTGCTACGGGCGACAAAAGCGAAATCGGCCTGTACGATTCACTTTTGCTGGCATCCTTGTCGGTCTTCCGTAGTGGGACCACCCTGCCCATTTTCCAGACTCCGGGAACAATGAGGGTGGATAGCGACAAGTTGAGAACTTTAATGAAATACTCCACTCCCGGCTCATCCAGCTGCTTCAGCATTACCATGGAGATTCCATCAAGGCCCAACGCTTTGGATGATTTAGCGTTCCTGATGGCATTGGCAACATCATCCATTGTAAACTGTGGTGGTTCCTTCTCGGCAGGAAGAGATCTGATGCGACGTAATACTCTTCTCTTCGCCCTGTCACTCTCGGGGTGCTCGACAAACTGTCGATTGAAATAACTTGCGCACCTCTTCGGGTCAGTCAACATAACGTCGCCAAACGTGACTTAGGTCATATCTTTCCTTCCTCAGGGTTCGAGAGTGACTTAACCGTTGCCCACAATTCATCCAATGTTGCAACTCTTCAGATGATTTAACCACTTGTTCCGCCTGTTAACTTCCAGTGTCAGCTCCCTGACTCTGGGGTCATTGGTGTTGGTTCGGCGAAGCTCATCACGCTCATTTGCTAATCCCGTCGCTTCTGCTGGGAAGTTTGGTCTTACCTCAGGTATATGGCGAGCGGCTGCAGCAGTGATGATGTCTCGGAACGTCCTTTCCGCTACACGAACTTCAGAAGGATTGGGCAGTTCTTTGAAGCGGTGATTGGTGAACTCTCTGAAACGCGGCCAATCAGCTTTCTTATGATTGACGAATGTGCGGCATTCAGCGGTCGGGTGGTCTGCTAATGGAGACAATTATGGGGAGATGGCCTGATCCAAGGGAAATGACGGGTTGCCAGGTAACGTAATTTGTCAGACCAGGTGACACGATGGTTATGTCTGGCGAGCTGTGACACTCTCCTCAAATTCTGGTAGGGGCGTCCTCATTGACCGTGCAAAACGTTGAGCTGTCAATCTGCTCAGCCAGCGCTGTAACTCTCTGGTCGTTTCCGAGGGCCGAATGCCACATCTCATGATGCGCATTAAAGTCCCCCAGGATCAGACGATTATGACCTTCCAAAAGCGTGCTAATGTTAGGCACGTAATCTGAGATACAGCTATTTCTCGGCGGGATGTATACGTTCAGCAACTCTATCTCGGCAGTTCCACACCTGACTGCTACAACCATACATTCCATGTACGGGTAATTAGAGACAGGCTCAAGCGAGATAGGTCTGTATTGGACAGACTGGTGCAATAGGAAAGCTAATCCTCCACCTCCACTTCTGGTGCGATCCTTCCTTAGCACGTTGTAACCATCGCAACGTTGTAAGCTACTGTTTTTGTTGAGCTTGGTTTCTTGCACCGCATCGACCTTGATATTCCTCCGACTCATGAAACCTACTATTTCCTCGATCTTACCTCGGAGTCCATTGCAATTAAATTGCAAAAAGTATGCATTTTCCCGGATTGGGACAACAACGGCTGGTGTTACAGGCTGCATGTGAGGTTGCTGTCGAGGGGACTGCGGGGGAGTCTCGTAATCAGACGACGAGGGGGTTTCGTAATCCGATGACGACTCAATGGGGACAGACAGACATGCAGCAATATAGTCCCTGTCGTAGTCCCTCACGTGGACAAGTCCAGAGCAACCCCTTAGATGCACCCACTCCTGACATCTGTTGCATCTCACCGAAGGCTGGATGTGGGTGAAGATGCGGATGTGACAAACCGAGTACAAATATATTGGTCCTGGGGTTTCCTCCGTCCCGGCACGGACCAAAAGAATTCGGAGCAGGCATTCCGGGATATGCTGCTCCCAACACAGAAAAACGAAACAAATACAAACATATGTATTCACAATATAGTATATTTGTACTGCAGCTGTGCATCAGTGTGGATGTCGTTGACAATAGTATCCGAGGCCAAGATAGGATCGGATCAGGAAGGTAGAGTTTAAGCAGCGCGGAAATATCATCCCATCTTGGGGAACTGTCTATTTCACTTGATTATTCACGGATTCGAACATGGATTGAGGGAAGTCTTCTCAATATCTTCGAACCATCAACCATATGGTAGTCTCGAAGACTTTTAATAGGTATTTGCCACAATGACTATTTAATCGCACGGGCTATTCTGGTTCAATCATCGAGTGATATGTGTAGAATAGGTTTATGCATTTTTTACAACCTCATATCCCTGTATGATATTTTGATGAGTTTTTACCTAAGATTACATAAAATCTTAATTATAAAGTGATTCGATAAAAAAGCTTCCGCACAATAAGCTTTTAAAGTTTTTATTATTCAGAATTTTGAAAAATTGTTGAAGTCACTGTGGGCAGATATTTAACTGAAAAAAGGCATAGGGGCACACGACATAACTAAAATGACATAACCGTTTGTTTCTCACTAATTTTGTCATCGTATTATACCATATACGAGTATATCATATTATCATAAAAAGTAAAAGTGGTTTGTGCGGGACCTTTTTTAAAATTTAAGTGGAATAAAAGTTAGTTTAGTCATTAATAGGAAAAACCATCCATTCGTGTAGAAGGAAATAATTTTTTGAGAACTTTTTTCATTTCATAGAATTTTTCATTTCATAGAATTGTCAACTTTGTTAAGTCCATAGTTGATTGCAAGTGATATTTCAAGTACACAATCGCAACTCGTATTCTTTAATTATTTGATGGGCTTATCGGCATAAGTGGGTATATTAATCTTCCCTATCGTTTTGTATTCTCCACCATAAGATGTATGAACATGCTGTGGAAATCTCCGGAATAATACTTATTGTGGTATCGAAAAAGTAAACCAAATTATCAAAACTTGCTGATGATTCAGCGTGAACCAGAAATACCAGCTTACTTTTAATAAATCCTATTTCTTAATTATCATAACCAAAAAAAAAAGAAACTCACAGCAGGAAAAACAAATTGCAACAAAATACTCTCACTGATCATTAGCCAGGAATTCGCATGGAATTGAATGAACACCTGAACTCAAATTGTGGCATTTGTTTGTTTGGTGGCCAAACAAAGAGTGAATGTTGTTTTACCGGCAACTAAACGAAATCACTAAAGAACGCATAGACTTTCCTCTACTTAGAGACGACGCATACGAGCAAATACATTACGCATCCAAAATTTGAAAGAAGGCACATGACCAATGCAAATGCATTTCAGCAAGATATTTAATTTTGTGGTGATGGTGAGACGTTTTTTGACTCAGGCAAAGTTTCTTTGGCCAAATTGAAGAAACTACCACCGCCAACACTATCGGATACTACATACATATATCCTAATGCCCATAAATCATAAATATTATGTCCCATTTTGGTAAAAGTAAGCAGAGGACAACAACAATGCAAAATATTATTATGCCGGTAAAATAATAAAATAGTGCAGCACAGTGGGCTTTTGGTCGGAGGTGTATGTACATATATGTATCTAAAGCATTATGGACATTAAAACCTAAAGGCCAGTGCACATCTTGTTCACCTATGATCTAAAATATGGTTCCGAATATTTTCACCTTCCTGAGTCTTTGTATTATATCTGTTCGTATTTGCTTTTTATCTCTAAGCATAGACATTCGACCTCCCATTTTTACCCACTGTTCATTTTAAAACGATTTCCTCAATAAGCATAGTAATGATGAGCACAATAATGTTGGAGCCATTGTGTTGATAATAATGCCCAATCATGAATGGCTTAAATGACCAAATGTTTTTCCTGTTTAATGCTGGTCTGATGCCTTTTGTCAATGATGATGCTGGCGGCTGGTGTTGCCGATGAATAGCATTTGGTCTAGTGTTGTGCGTGTCTTGCATTCAGATTATTTATGAGAATTTTATTACTGTTGATGTGTTTATTTCCTTAGCAGGCGTTTGACCATCAGCTTAGAATGAGTGACTGACTGACTGGTCAGTATGCGTGTGAGTGAACGCATTTTCTTTCACTTCACCATTGCTGTTTAGATTAATAACGCTGTGATTTAGCACTAGTTTGTTTTTGCAATAAAGAGACTTAAACTTCAAAATTTGGGGGAATTCCAAATGAAAACTAAGAGGGAAAAACTTTCCTTTATGACAAATTGTTTTGTAGGAAGCTTGACATATACACGCATTGTCTACTTTTTACAAGAATGAAAAATCAATGAAATAATTAGTAGAAATTGCAGCAAAATTCATAGTATTTTTGACAATTTAACCAAACAATGAGGGTTACAATATGCCTCCCGCAAACCGGATAATATGTTATAACTATTAACAATTTTTCCTGAGTATTGTTCTTTAACCCATATTTCGATAATTGTACAATTGAAATTTTGCTATACTTACTGAGGAAAATTTAGTAAGTACGAAGACAAACCTAATATTTTAGGTGTATTTCTTTTAAATATGTTCAAAAATTTTATAAAAGTATTTCTGTGATACATTGTTATATAACAAGAATTTAAAAGCAAATTTAGGACAGTGTAGTAATGCCATGAGTCTTTGAATTCTTATTTGTCTAAATAACCCGTTCGAAATTCGGGTATGGTTTTTGAAAAAAAAACCCTATTTTGTTTTTCAGAAATAATGGTAAGACATAAATTATAAAAAGTGTTTTGTTGATGGCTAACAGGTCTCTAATTTTTAAATTAAATAATATTTTTTTTAGTTGACAAAAGACATTTTTGAATATTTATATGCCTACATTTTTAGGCGTTTTGAGGGTAGGTATCACAACCACAACCAACCAATCCACCCACCTACGACAGATTTAATCAACACAGTCTTTACGAACAAATTCCATACTCCTTTTTTGTACCCTGAGCCTTTAGACTAACGAGGGTATTTTTTTTTTAATAATAGGTGAAGCCTAGGTTTGCACTATAATGATTCACGAAATATTGTAGTATACCATAAAATATGACCATAGCTGGGGGTGCCACCGTGGCACATCCGCTTGCACACATAAGGTCGTGGGTTCGGCCAGGCAACATCAAAACACTTTTCAATGGTAGCAAAATACCCCTCAGTAATGTTGGGGACATTTTCTGAGTATTTCAGCCATGTAAAACTCTACAAAAGTGGTATCTTAGACACGCCGTTCGGACTCGGCAATAAACTGTAGGTCCCATATCATTGAGATAATATGAATCGGGGTGCACTCATTGATATGAGAGAAGTCTCCCTTGTCCCTTATGGGGTGTTTGTGGAACAATTATTATGACCATAGCTGGATCAAACGAAGTTTTCAGAATTTGTTGGCCTTTTTGGACATTTGAACTTGCCGACAAAAATGTGGATTAGGATTAATCTTTAAAAGTGTTGCGGAGGAGGTACTTAAAGGAAGTGGATCTTATTTTGGGAGTCATATCTTTTCTATAGATATCTTTTGGATCAGTATGCCAGCAAGCATATATTTGTCCATCATCGGTACACATTTCCAAAGGATCTTCGGGCAGACCCGAAACTGCACTTACACACAAATGTTGAACTTTTGTGGGGGAGGTGGCATAAGGAGAAGATTGATATCGGCCATTTTAGAAGTTAAACTAAATTTGGACAAAATATTAGGATCAAATTGGTTGCCCGTTCAAGAGATATCGTGCATACCATTGTAAATCATAATTTTTTTAAATATTGGGGGAAGTACCGGAAGTTGCTTCCCATCTTCGAACTGAAACTAAGTTTGGACAAAATATGAAGAAGGCCATATTTTGGACCAAATCGGATAATTAGTTCGAGAGTTATAGTTCTCTCCAGAGACTACATATGGTTCTATAGGGGTTCTTACAACTTTCGGTCTGTTTTCTCCAGAAATATGGACTTGCCCCTGAAAAAACTTTTACCGTCGTAATTGAGGCAGCGAATGCAAGCTGCTTCAACAGAAATCAAAGTGATTCGAGAGCAGGTCTTAAAAAGAACTTATCCGAAATTGTGTGGGATGTACCGAAGGAGTGGACAAATAAAGTCCATATTCAAACCTGATCTATGTCTGGTAGATATATTAGGATGTGTACAGTATGGACCGGTCACTCCCTTCAAGAGTTATCGTGCGCACAAATTTTCTGAACATTTTCGAGCTTTTGTGGGGGAGGTACCCGAAGGTGTGGACCGATATTATCCGTCTTCGAACTTAAACTAAGTTTGGACAAATATTACGAACGCCAAATCTTGGACTGAATCGGTTTATCCGTGCGACCAGCCAGCCAGACAGACGGACGGACATTGCTAAATCGTCCGGAAATGTCCGGAAAATTGGGCGCACGATGACTCTTGAATGGCATAACCGTAATTGAGGCAGCGAATGCAAGCTGCTTCAACAGAAATCAAAGTGATTCGAGAGCAGGTCTTAAAAAGAACTTATCCGAAATTGTGTGGGATGTACCGAAGGAGTGGACAAATAAAGTCCATATTCAAACCTGATCTATGTCTGGTAGATATATTAGGATGTGTACAGTATGGACCGGTCACTCCCTTCAAGAGTTATCGTGCGCACAAATTTTCTGAACATTTTCGAACTTTTGTGGGGGAGGTACCCGAAGGTGTGGACCGATATTATCCGTCTTCGAACTTAAACTAAGTTTGGATAAATATTACGAACGCCAAATCTTGGACTGAATCGGTTTATCCGTGCGACCAGCCAGCCAGACAGACGGACGGACATTGCTAAATCGTCCGGAAATGTCCGGAAAATTGGGCGCACGATGACTCTTGAATGGCATAACCGATTTGGTCCGTACTTAGAATATGGACTCTACCGGTCCACTCCTTTGGGTACCTATCACACAATATTTCGGAAAGGTTCAGTTTAAGACATGCTCTCGAATCGCTTTGTTTTTTGTTGTAGCACCTTGTATTCGCTGCCCCCGTAACGACAGTATAAGTTTTTCAGGTGCAAGAAATTTTTGAACTCAGTTCCAACTATAGCTCGAAAACGAATAGACCGATTTTGGTGAGTTTATTAAATACATAGTATGCTTGTTTTTAAAGAGACAGATTTTTTTACATTTTTCTGCCCGAAATTTGAACGAAAAAAGGTAAATTTTTTCGTTCAAATCGGAATTTTGATTTGGGAAACTCACAATTAAATCCAGCAGAGAGGGAAATAAAACAAAAAGGGAAATAAAACAAAAGAACTACTTAAAAATATTGTTAGATTCTCTGAAAAAAATTCATCAAAAATGAGTTCTTTGGTCTACACAACTAAGGATAACCCCTTGAAAGTCTCATATTTTAACAGCTGATCTTTTGTCTGCCTATGTCATTCTGCATAATTGTATTAGTTTTGCAGGGCTTTATATTCGACGAACAGGTGGGATGTGTCGATCTGTCTTTCGCGTATCACCTCTAGTTTTTGGCGCAGTGTGAAGTTTTGGTCAATTATTGATTTACCAGGTCTAAAACAGCATTAGTACGACCCGATTAGGTTATTGACCATAGGTACAGACGATCACACAGTACGCTGGGCAGCACTTTTTATGCGATGGTTAGGAGACTTATGCCTCTCTCTGAAGCTGAAGTTCCAATCGTTCGGTATGCTATTTTCCTGCCAAATTTCGATAATTAACTGATGCATACTCATTATCAGCATTACGCCACCGGTCTACAGCCCATAATTCATTGCTGCCTTATTGTTCTTTAGCCGATAAATTGCTATAATGACATCACTTCGGCTAGATGGTAAACACTCAATACAGTCGTCTGGGTTAGGTTCATCTTTATCGCCGCCCATTTTCGATATCTAAAGCTAGATAAAATGCTTCTCCAAGATCCTCAGTACGCCACATGTACCATCATTTTTGGGCTTCATTCTAACTCCTGAACATATCGAGTTCACATTTTTCTTGCTCTTTCTTCTTTTTGGTACCACACATTTTAAGTGGTGATTTTTGGTACCCAAGTTCAGATTTTGCTTCAATTTGATTGGAGTGGGATATTCTTTGCCACTGCCCTTCCACATTATCGGGACAAGGAGTGCCGCTTTCTAGTATATGGGTCAATTGAGCGGAGTAGGTTTGTGTTATTTGTTGTGTTTGCAGCTTCTCTATATCCAGCTTCCGCCCTGAGTTAGAGCGCACTTTTGCCGCAAAAGGAAATGGTTCGAATCGTTCCTCGCATCGATCGGACATCTAACAGACTGGAAGATTGTCTCCCGTCTATAACAACATGATCGGTCTGTTTTCTGGTTTTCCCATCTGGGGACATCCCCGTGGCCTTGTGTATGTCGCGGTGTCTTGGTCTGTTTCATAATTTAGTCATCTTTCTGTACGGTCCCGATGCATGGATGAGACTTATGCTAAAGAACTTTGCTTCTATACTGATTGTGGCAATTCTCTAATCAATCGGAATTTTCTCATCAATAAAGGGGTATTCCGTTCCACTACTCATTACACTATTTTGTATGATTTGTAGCAAATATTGGTGTAAAGGATACTTGTACCTTAGAACACGATATGGAGAGGGTATAACATGTTTGTTATGTCAAATTATTATGTAACACCTCGAAATATTATATTGCATTTTAATGTAAAATAAACATTTCCTCGAACTAATTTTTAGTAGATCATAACCTGTATGAGGATATAAGCATGCCCAACATTTTTTATACCCTCAGCATTTATGCTAACGAGGGTATATACACTTTCATACGGGCAAAATGTGCCTCATCGAAATAATGGTTTTAGACCCCAAGTATGTTTGGACGAAATGTGTTTCAGACAATTTGGAGTCGAATTAGCAATGTCCGTCCGTCTGTCTGTCTGTCTGGCTGGTGCGCACGATAACTCTCGAACGGATGAACCGATTTGGTCCAAAAGTTGGCTATCGCAATATTTTGTCCAAACTTAGTTTAAGTTCCAAGATGGGTTATATCGGTCCACTCCTTCCGGTACCTCCCCCACAAAAGTTCGAAAATGTTTGGAAAATTTGTGCGCACGATAACTCTTGATGCGAATAACAGACTTGGTCCATACTTTTCACATCGTGATATTTCTACCAAAGTTAGATGAGGTTCCAATATGGACTCAATCGGTCCACGAATTTGGGTAACTCCCACCAGGGACGTACGCAGGATTTCATTTCGGGGGGGCCCAACTTGACCAAAAATCATGAAAATTAAAAATGTTGTGTATCGTAACGTAAAACTATTTTAAAGGGGTTTTAATTGATTTTTTGTATATTCAATATTGCCACAAAGTATATACATTCAAAAGAGAGAGATCACAATATTTTAGATACACGATTGAAATTTGGAACTGATTAAAATATATCAGTCCTTGGATAACCCATATCGTTCGGCATAGAGTCCTTACAAAAGTTTTTAACCAAATTCTCCAACAGAACTGAAGCAATAACTTATAAATCTTTCAAATTAATATTACCCATATAGATGTACGTTTTGGTGTATCCCAGAATTTTCAACCACATTACCTCTTATTTGGCATTTTGGGTTCTAAATCCCGCAGCGAATAGCTTTCGAAACATTTTCTACATTCGAGGCTATTAGCATAGTTTTTAAAAATATCGTCAGTAATATGGATTTTGGAAATCATTTTGTTGGGAGAACTTCCATGCAAAAAGTGATGAAAATAGATCCACGTTCGAACGCAGGGATTGCATTCGCGAATGTGTCGAATAGATATATACATTGTTTGGAGGATATAAACAGTTCAATCCGAACATAACGCCGTTTCTTCTTTACCACACACTAACTTCAGTGCCATTAAAAAAGTTTTGTATTATTGTAAGAAAATATTATTTTATATGCACTTAATAAATACCAAAACTTTGCTATTTTACAAGAATTGATAGAGTCCGTGAAAGCCAACTAATAATTCAGAAAATTACATTAAAAAAAGAAAAAAAATATATCAGGATCCGGGCGATGCAATCTACGACTCATATACTCCGAATCCAACTCGCAGTACTGTTTGAGACTGCGCTAACACATGGTCGAAAAATATCTCTAAAAAAGCTCGGCAACATTTTAGCTAAATCCTGAAAAAAATAGTTTAAGACGAAAAAATCCATCTGATACATCAATCGTTGTTGTTGCCGCTAATTTCTATCTTAATTGTAGGACAACATCTAGTAGTATGGACTCGATGACCTTACAAACTTTCCAACGACCAATCACTTCTGTCGGCACAGCGGATACAAACTTATGAAAATTCATAACTTTTGTTTTCTGGAAAAAAAGTTGGGACTGTGTGAGTTGGGACTTTTATATATAGGCAGATCGAATACGGGATACATAGCCATTTTTTTCTATAAATTGTATAGCCAAGAAGTTTCAGAATTTGATATGTACGTAATTTTAGGATGTTTCGGTTAAATCGGATAATTGAAATTTTGTGTTGAAGAAATCTGAAGGAGTGAATCGATATAATCCATATTCGAACCTACTCTAGGTCTCGAAAAAATCGGATTGGACTTTGCTCATGATTTTAGGGAAACATTTTGAAGTCTGGTGTCCAAAGGAAGTTTGGACAAAATATTGCGAGATCCAAAATTTGGACCAAAATTGATCTATCCGAGAGTTATAATGGGCACGAGCCAGACAGACGAACGAACTGGGATAAATCGACTCCAAATTGCTTGACGCGTGTTTCGTCAAAACATATGATTAGTCTAAGAACATTATTTCGATAAGGTACATTTTTATCGTTAGCCTAATGACTGAGGGTTCAATATCACGGTGCTCTTGAACCAACGTTAAATGAATGGAGCATACAACTGGGAAGCTTTTGTGGATTCTGTAACAGCAATGTTCATAGATTAGAAAAATCCAAAAACAAGAAAAATTCGCTTGAGGGAATTTTAAATAAGTTCACATTTTTAGGTTTATTTTAGTTTTTCGCGATTTTGCTTAGAAACCACAAGTCCTATCGAAATAGGGCTAAAGAAAATGTTGTAACTTTGAAAATTTGTTTGGTTTGTTCCTAGGTTTTACCATTTTTGAGATATAGAAGTTCAGGTCACATTTTTAGGTTTTTTTTGTTAAGTTTTCACGATTTGCTTCAAAACAGTAAATCTTGTCGAAATGGGACTACAGAAAATCGTATAGCGGTGAAAATTCTTTACAAGATTGGCATTCGTATTTTTTTTACTCGGTTGTACCATTTTTGAGATATATAAGTATAAGTTAGGAAATTGTAGTCCTGACATTGTTTTATAAGGAGACGATACAGTCAGTGAATTGTCCAAATTTGAACTTCTATATCTCAGAATTGGTAAAAACTACGAAAATATTATATATGAACAATATTGTAGAGAATTTTCACTGCTAAAAAATTTTCTTTGGTTCCATTTTGATAGGGCTTGTGGTTTTCCAGCAACACCTAAAAACCCTAAAAATTATTATTTTTTTTTTGATTTTCTCATCTAAGCTTCTTTCATTTAAAGTTGGTTCAAGAGCACTGTAATATACAATACAAATAACAGCAGATTTTAATACAATACCATATAACGAAAGTTTGAGCATTAATTTCGTTTACGGTTGTTTTCAGGTACAAATTTGTTGCTGATAGGAAAAAATTCAGATGGGCACGCTATTTGTAGCAGATTTTATCACATTATAATGCACAACAATACATTTTCTCCATTATTTTATCCCACTGTTTAGCAACAAGTTGATATAAAATAGGAATACAAAATTTTGATTATGGCAGTAAACAATTTTCTAACTGCTTTTCGAGATATACTCCACGGAAAACCCTTGATATGTCGTACATATTGTCCAATAGACATTTCATTTTATGTACTTCTAATCCGCACAATACTGAATTTGTAAATGATTTGAATACAAAATGAGTTTAAAGCCTCATGACCTTTATATTCATTACAGAATTCCAAAACACTGGCATGGCATAAAGAAGGAATTCAGTTTTACTGGAAGTTTCTCTAAACAGAGTATGCAAACAAAAAAAAAAAATTGAATATTTCTTAGACAACTTGATGACAAAGTACATTTTCAGTACAGAACCTTCAGAACAATATCAGTTTTCATTTGAAATTTTAAAAACAAAAATTATTTTAGAGGAAAAATCGTAATAATTTGTTAAAGTAGCTCAAAAAATTGTAGTCGACCACACCATTTCGGGGGGGCCCGGGCCCCCAGTGCCCCCCCCCCCCCTGCGTACGTCCCTGTCTCCCACACAAAATTTCGGAAAAGTTAAGTTTGGGACCTGATCTCGAATCGCTTTGGTTTTTATTGCAACAACTTGTATTCATACCTGAGAAAATAGCCTAATAGTTGCAAAGAGCCCTTATGACACCGTGTGTAGTAGTTGGAGCGCAAGATAACTCTCGAACGGATGTGCAGATTCGGTCCAAAATTTGACCTTCGTAATATTTTGTCCAAACATAGTTTAAGTTTGAAGATAAGCCATATCGGTCCATTTTACCTCCCCCACAAAAGTTGAAAAATGTTCCGAAAAATTATGCGCATGATAATTTCTGAACGGAGTGACCGATGTAATCCATACTTTGCACATCCTAATATATCTACGAGATATAGAACAGGTACCTCTCACACAAAATTTTGGATAAGTTCACTGCAAGACCTGCTCTCGAATCACTTTGATTTTTTTGAAGCGATTTGCATTCGCCAACTCCATTACGACGGTAAAAGTTTTTTTCAGGGGCAAGTCCATATTTCTTAGGAAAACAGCCTAAAGGTGTAAAAAATCCCTATGTCACAATATGTGGCTGTCGGAGAGCACGATAACTCTCGCACTGTTCAACCGATTTGGTGCAACATTTGGTCTTCGTCATATTATATCCAAACTTAGTTTCAAGGGGCAATACCGGTCCACAATTTCCGGTTCTTCTCCCCAATATTTAAAAAATTTCACTAAAATGCTAGGACGATATCACAATTTGGTCCAAACTTTGGATCTCCAAATATGTTGTCCAAATTTAGTTTACCTTCTAAAATGGCCCATATCGGTCCTCCCTAAGGGTACCTCCCCCACAAAGGTTCAACATTTGTGTCTTAGTGCAGTAGTTCCTAATCCACATTTTTGTCGGCAAGTTCAAATGTCCAAAAAGGGCCACAAAATTCTGAAGAGACCTTAAATACATCTGTCCGTAGGTGAAAGTTTCACTTGACATTGGCTGAGGGTATACATCTGTCGGCAAAGCCGACTGACACTTTTTTACTTGTTAAAGGAGTATTTTTTACAAACTTAATGTTGTTAATGCCGGTCGACCCTACCTTCCTGACTATATTTATACCCTACACCACTATGTGGGGTGTAGGGTATAAATATATATACCGGCTATTTGTGTCCGTCCGTCTGTCTATCTAAACCTTGTAATCACGCTACAGATCGCAATTTTAATCCGATCGTCACCAAATTTTGGTTGTTGATGAATGTCCCGGATGGGAAGAAACCTATTGATTTTGGTGACGGTCGGATAATATTCAGGGGTCGGAATGGGTAAAAAACTTATTTGTAGAAAAAGTCAACATTTTATTTCAAAAGCAAAACCTGCTTATGAAAGTAGAAAATATCACCTTTCCAACAATGTAACGTAGGTTGTCGTAGGTGGTCAAACAACGAAGATATCGCAATAGCAGCTAATAGAACAAAACTTTTCATTTTTGCGGTTTTAATAATAATGACGAATATCACAGCTTTGGTTGGGGACCTTCCAAAAGCAAAGTCTGACTATGAAAGTAGAAAATCCCGTCTTTACATTGATGTAAAGCATGGTTGCCATTGACAGGTTGGCATAGGTGGCCAAATAAAGGAGAGATATCGCGATAGTCGGTAATACATCCCATTTTTTATTTTTTTTGTAATCATGCTACACGTTGCAATTTTGATTGGATCGTCACGAAATTTTGGGTGTTAATGGGGGTCCCACAGAGGAAAAAACCTATTGATTTTGGTAATGGTCGGATATTAGAGGGCCGGAATGTGAAAAAATTTATTTGGAGAAGAGGCCAACGTTTTATTGCACAGCGAATATCTCTCTTCTGTAAGAGGTATATCGAAAGCAAAACTTGGCAAGGAAAGTAGAAAATATCACCTTTACAACGATTTGAAGTAGATTGTCAGAGGTGGACATAACGAGAAATCGCAATAGTCCGTAATGCATCCCTTTTTCCATTTTTGTGCAATCACACTACAGCTCGGAATTTTGATTGGATCCTCACGAAATTTTGGTGGTTGAGGGGGGTCTCACAGAGAAAGAAGCCTATTGATGGTTGGCGTACATCCCACTTTTCCATTTTTTATTTGAGTTGTACTGACGATGCCTCTAAATGCGTTTCAACAAAATTGACCTGTATTAATGAAGACATTCAGAGCAAAGGCGCTAAGCTATCCCAATTTTAATATTATGAATTTTATCAGTCAAAAGCGTATGCAGAGGGGGTGTAGGGTATCAAATATTCGGCCCCGACCCAACTATAGCCTTTTATTGAAAGGCATACACTGTCCAACAATTTCAAAGTATCTTTAAAAATATTTCAACTAGCCATCAATAACCAATTTAAAAGATGGTCTATTAAATCATCGATGACTTACTCTGAACTTTTTCTTTAACTCCCAACAAACCAACCAACATTAGGGGGTTAATTACCAAATTTGTCAGTTATGACTATAAACGGTAACATAAAACCTACTGAACTACAAAAAGAACCATATAAAAACCGTAGTGAAATATTTTCAAGCAAAGCCGTTAAGAAAACCGCAATCACATGGTTGCCATTGACAGACAGAAAGTCAGTTTGTCATTGGTGTACTTATTAATTAGTTGATTGTATTTTAGTTCCAAGCAATGGAACCTTAACCGCCGCAACACACTGCATAACAGTGGCTTATAGTCTAAAGTTGTTAACACCACCACCGCTCACCTACAATTCACTTGTCCGCATCTATGGAGTTATTTAAGTGTTAAAATGGATGGATAGACAGATGTATGGCTAGCTGGCTGGTGGATGGAAATGATGCGAAACCAAAACGGAAAACACTAATAATGGCCATGTTGGTGAAGGTGTTCTGATGCATGTGGAACATGCTTTTAGTCTCTGGACTAGTATGTCAGTTGTTTCCCAGCTGGATGCCTCATTGGTTGGCTGGCTCGATGGCTAACTAGCTAGTTAGCCATTGTATTTATAGTCCAGAGTGTGTCAGAAATAATAAAATTAATTGTCATTAACCGCTATTTGAACACAAAAAAGGGGAACAAGCTCACAAACACTTGACTCAGACGCGAATAACAACCTTCACACACTCATGTCAATCCATCGATTTAAGGAAGAAGACAAACACTAGCATAACAAGAGAACAAACAACAAAACAAAATACGTAACTACCATGGATCCCCAAGTTGAAGCAAAAAAATGCTTGTTCCTGGTTGTTCCATTTTTATTTTGACCATGTTCAGATACCACTACGACACCTCCAACTTGTTATGCTGTTGTCGATAAGAAATGCACCTTATTCACCACCATCACACACTCACACTCTGACCATTGATGTCAATCCTCAGGCAATTGCAGGAAAAATTTTAATTGTCAATTTAAAAGCAGAAGAAAAATGCCTGATCTGTCGTCATTGGAGATGTGCCTAATAAACTACATATACAAATAAATGCATAAACATGGTTATGAATTTATATGTTTTTATGTATGTACGTATATATGGATGCACTAAGATCACTAGTCAGACAGTTTAATTGGGTGCTTTACATGCCTTCTATGAGACAAATTGCAATGTCTGGGGTATATGTTTAAGAAACAGTTATACCTAACAGGAGATAGTGTTGAAATCATATTTAACCATATTCTAGAGAAAAATGAGAAGAAATATTAAAACAACAAACTATTTTGAAAAAGAAAAAAAAAAAAAACAGTTATCCCAATAAAAAACGTCACCAATGCACAGTGGATCAATCCACATGTATAGACAAAGTGGCCAATAATATTTAGAGTGTAAAAATCAAGCCAATGCCTTGATTGCAGCCTTGTGCTGCTGCGAAGAGTGTTTTAAGAAACCACGAGCGTAACATTCTCCCCCATTTCCCCTCTACGGTAAGAATTGTTTTATGCTGTTAATACAAAATGACATGAACAAAGGTCCCGATTATCATATGATGCAAAAATAGGCTTGGGGAAACAAAACAATCTCCAAAACAACATAAAATCCATCCAATTTAGCGGTTTAAAAATCAACATTTTTGTCTGAAAACTGTTAAATTTTTAATAGAGATTTTATGGAAGGCACTTACCGACAACGTAAGACAAATTTGGAAGAAGATTTCTTTATCTTGCCACTGATACCAATTATGTTAATGTACTACTTTGAAAAATTATTCCCGATCCCTAGGTCAAATTTAAGTATATGATCGAATTGGCATTACAAAATACACTAAGGAAATATGCAGCTAACTTGAATTCCACCACTCACTAAAGCACTATTTTTTAATGAAAATGGAGCTATTACCTCCTCCTTCGAAATCCACTATAAAATTTACTATACGTATTAGTTTCGCAATATTTTGAATATATTTACTTGCACTTAAAATATTGGTTGTACTCACAACAAAAAATATTAGTCAAATGTTCCGACTATTGAAGCTATTCTTAAGAAGATCGCGTTCGAATGAAACAAAAATTCATATATTTTTAAAAAGGCCCATGTCATAGCTGTCTGAGTTGCCAGGTGTTGTACCAAAACTTTGACATTCATTTTTTTATTTTTGGCCAATGGGTGGATTCACTGTGTTTTTATTTATTTGTCAATATATAAAAATGGTGTAAAAAATGTATAGTAATTCATAAAATGAGAACGGCTAGGCCGATTTCTGTAAAATTTTTTGTCAGTTATTCGTATTTTCGAGGAGAAGGTCTTTACGGAAGAAAATTTTGGAAAATCTCTCTGGAAAAGTCGGAAAATTGGAAAAATCGAAAATTGAGTTTTTGTATTAAATTTTATTCCTTAATAGCGAGACGAAGTTCGCCGGGTCCGCTAGTTTGTCAATAAAAATCATTTAATAACAAATCATTAAAAGCCTGAAAATTACAAAAAAAAACCCTATGACACCGTGTATAGTGGTTGAAGCGCAAGATAACTCTCGAACGGATCTGCCGATTCATCCAAATTGTGGCCTTCGTAATATTTTGTGCAAACTTAGTTTAAGTTCGAAGATAAGCCATATCGGTCCACTCCTTCAGGTACCTCCCCCACAAAAGTTCGAAAATGTTCGGAAAAATTGTGCGCAGGATAACTCTTGATGGGCGTGACAGATTTGGTCCATACTTTACACATCCTAATATATCTACCAGATTCGAACATGGGCTATATTTGTCCACTTCTTCAGGTACCTCCAACACAAAAATTTGGATAAATTCACTTTAAGACCTGCTCTCGAATCACTTTAGTTTTTGTTGATGCAACTTGCATTCGCTGACTCAATTACGACAGTAAAAGATTCTTCAGGGGCAAGTCCATACTTCTTGAGAAAACAGTCCGAAAGTTGTTAATAACCCCTATGGCACCATATGTAGTGGCTGGAGAGCTCAAACCGAATACTGCGTTCGTCCACACTTTGGGTCGTATAATATTTCTTCGAATATTAGACGAAATTCGAAGGTGGTGCTTACAGGTCCACTCCTTCCAGTACCTCCCCCACAAAAGTTCGAAATAATGGAAGCACCCCGCCCCTTCCGAAATTCAACAAAATATGTAGCCCGTACATTCCATGACAATTTCAGGAAATTTAGTTCAGTAGTCTTTGTAGAAAAGTGGGCGTGGTCAAATTTTCTTTGCATAAAAAACCTAAGTTAGATTATGACGAACATTTCCAAAAAAAATATCCAAATCGGTCCAGCCGTTTTCAACTGATGCCACAACCAACGAACGACATTTCATTGTTATTCTTTTATAATGTGTCTTATATACCTGATGAAGCTATAACTAATCTTAACACTTGCTTTTCATTAAGACCAAAGTTTTGTTATGCGTAACATCTTGTATTTCCATTGATTTGTAACATATTTAAGAAAGTGGAAGAAGAGTGGTCGGGTCTTATGGCTAAAATATGTACTCAGGGTCGGGGAAACGGACACTTTCGTAATTTTTACATATATAGCGCATTTAAAAAATAGGGCACAGGGATAACCCGTTCCTCCGAAATTCAGCAAAATATACAGCCTACCATTGGTCATCCCTGTACATCATCTGAAAATTACATGGAAATCGGTTCAGAAGTTTGGGAGCTATAACATATTTAAAAAAGTAGGCGGTATTTATTGAATCAATTTTCAAACCCCACTCCGCCGATATTCAACAAAATACATACCTTTATATAACCAGGGACATCCCTGTACATCATCTGAGAATTACATTAAAATCGGTTCAGAAGATTTGGAGATATAACATATTTAAAAAATGTATGGTCGGCCTTTAAGTCCCGAATAAGGACCAAGGGTGGGAGACACAACCACCATTGCAAATGCATTTTCAAACCGATACTTTCGCAAGATTTACAAAAATAGGGTTTTTAAAAAATAGGGCCTAGGGGAGGTACCCCGCTCCCTCCGAAGTTCAAAAAAGAAATATACAGTATAGCCTCGATATTCCGGGCACTCGTTAATCGGAATAGAATATTTTACATTGTAGACTCGGTAATCCGGACATCTCATATTTTTCGTACCTCGATAATCCGGACATCAATATTTTTCCCTATCTTGAGCATTAGATTTTTATTTATTTCATTGGCGTTTTCGTTCTTAGCAATAGCAATTAGTGTATAAAAAAGAAAAATTAAGTTTTTCAAAGTTATTGGTCCACATCTCGTCTTTCTGGCTAGCTAATGTTGACTCAGTTATACAGTCAATATGGAATTAACTATTTGAATCTGTCGAATAATAGGCAACAGTATTTTAAACCTAGTGCTGAATAGCCTAGTTCCCTTAAAAATCGATGTTGGGTGTTCCTTTCCCCTAAAGGAATTAGTTTATTAGGCCTCCGATTAGTTCCCTTGGAACTGTGTATTGGATTCCAATGATATTTTACCTAGAAATGTTTAAAACATTTAGTAGTAGTAGTAGTAGTAGAAACTTCTTTATTGAATAAATATTTTCTTTAAATATTTTACAATTCATTAAATTAATTTACATTTCAATTTAAGAAGTGAAATAGTTTCGCGACAATGTTAAAATACACGTCTGTCGCATGGTATTGAATAATTATACATTTAAAATAATTCATTGAGTATAAGTTGCCGATATTTATAGGATATTTTTAGGTAGTTTGTTAGTTTATTCCAATCGTCTTCTACATGTCCATCGAGTATGTTAATGATTTCCTCTTCATTTAGTGTTGGTTTCCCAAAAGTTTGTAGTCTGAATTCCCGAAGTACGGGGCAGATACCTAGGAAATGTTGCATCGTCTCAATTTCCCTCATGTTGCATATATTACATTCTCTATTCGTGTCATCAGAATTGAATTTGTTGTAGCCTAAGGAAATCATTCCACTTCGTGCCTTTAATATCCACACCACATTTTCATAAGCGTATTTTTCGTTTAAGTAAAACTGGGCTCTGCTAGGGTTTAGATGCCTATATATACGTATGCTTTGGCTGTCCTGCTTTCTCTGCAATCTTTCTTCATGAACATGAAACTTCATGTTGTTTAATAAATTACCGCTGAATTCATTCCAGCTAGCAAAATTGAGTTCTGGCCATTGCTGATTAAAATTTTGACACAAAGCGTTTAATTCTTTTGCCCAAAATATTTTTTGGGATATCGCAAGTTTCGATAGTCTGTTTGGGAGTCTATTTTGGTTATATTGAAATAATGTTCTTCCTATGTATTTTAAATGTAGACCCATTGAATATATATGTGTGTCTTCCACACCAGTTTCTAACATCATTATGTAGTTCGGTGTAAAACTGGGAACACACAAGATTCGCTTAAGGTAATACCTTAAAACAGCGTTAACATCTTCGAAGTGCGAGTATCCCCAAACTTGAGCAGCATACGTTTGTATGGATCTACATACCGATAAGAATACTTTCCATTTAGAGTTCATATTCACATCTGATCTTCCAATAAATTGTTTCCAAGTGGCATTAATAGCGTTTTTTGCTTCATTATTTCTTGTTTGGATGTGCTTCTTGAATTTCATTTTTGGCGTGAAAGTAACACCTAAGTATTTAAATTCATTTGAGATCATTATTTCAACTCCATTATAGAACCATTTTTCATTTTTGCTTAATTTGCCACCTTTTCTGAATACCATAATTTGGGACTTAGCTAAATTCACCTCCAAACTCCACATTTTGCAATAATCTTCCAATTTGTATATCATATTTTGTAATACCTTAACATCATCTGCTAAAAGGACAATATCGTCCGCATATAAGAGAAGCCTAATATTAAGATCGCCAACAAACAATCCACCTTCAACAGATTCGTGTAAATCGTTTATATATAGTGCAAATAACAATGGTGACAGGAGGCAACCCTGTTTCACACCTTTGGTAGTTTCGAAGTACTCAGAAAACATTTAAAGCATTGGGATTAATAGCTCAGTTTTAAGATTAAGATTTTTAGATTCTCTAAGTAATTTTTTGAGTTACCAACAAAAATCGGTAAAAATAAAAATCAAAATGATGAATGAAAAGTTTAAATAAAATTTGGCAGCGCTCTTGCTATAGGCAGAACTTAACGACCACTTTTTTGGTCGCTAACTTACTGAAAAATATCATAGAAATTTCAATACATTATTTAAAAAAACGTATGGACCCGCCCCTACGAAATTCAACAAAATACATAGCCTATTTTCACCAGGGGTCATTCACGTACATTCTCAGAAATTTTCAGGTAAACCGGTTTAGTAGTTTCAGAGATATAACATATTTAAACAATTAAAAAAGTATTAGTCGGCTTTGCCGACAGCCTGTGTGGATTGAAATACTTTTTTACTAAAAAAAACTTATGTATTTTCAAAATTTGTCTGCGTATGCACCGACAAAAGTATGGATAGGATTAAAGCTCAAAAATTTGCGGGGACACCGATAGATAGGAGTTTTTTATCACACTAGCCTACGAAAAACATAACATCGCTGTAAACAGGGCCACTAGGAAAACCTTCGGTAAAAATGTCCAAAGGATCCTCGAACCACACAAAAATGCTGAACATTTGTGTGGGTGGTACCACAAAGTTTGGACCAAATGGGTTGCTACGTCTATGAGAAATCGCGCGTACAATTTTAGCAAATATTTTCGAACTTTTGTGGGGGAGGTACCGGAAGGAGTGGACCTATAAGCACCACATTCGAATTTCATATAATATTTGAAGAAATATTACAATGTCCAAAGTGTGGACGAACGCAGTATTCGGTTCGACCAGCCACTACATATGGTGCCATAGGGGTTTTTTTAGAACTTTCGGGCTGTTTTCTCAAAAAGTATAGACTTGCCCCTGAAAAAACTTTTACTGCAGTAATTGGGGCAGTGAATGCAAGTTGCTTCAACAAAAATCAAAGTGATTCGAGAGCAAGTCCTTAAGTGAATTTATCCAAAATTTTGTGTGAGAGGTACCCGAAGGAGTGGACCGATATGGCTTATCTTCGAACTTAACTAAGTTTGCACAAACTATTACGAAGACCAAATTGTGGACCGAATCGGCAGATCCGTTCGAGAGTTATCTTGCGCTCCAACCAATACACACGGTGTCATAGGGCTTTCTTGTGCCTTTCAGGCTCTTTTCTCAGGAATTATGGACTTGCCTCTGATGAAACTTGTACCGTTATATGGGGGGCAGTGAATACAAGCTGCTACAACAAAAATCAAAGTGATTCGTGAACAGGTCCTAAATTGAACTTTTCCTAAATTTTGTGTGGGAGGAAATGCTGGGGGTATAAAAAGTAGGCGTGGTTAAGTCTTTAGGCCCCAAATAAGTACTTAGGGTCGGAGATTCAACCTCCGTTGCCTCGCAAATTAATTTTCTAACCGATACGTTCGAAAGTTTTACGAAAATAACGTTTTAAAAAAATAGGGCCTCCGAAATTCAACAAAATTTTCTCCACTGGTCCTCACTGTACATTTTCTGAAATTTTCAGGAAAATTGGTTCAGTAGTTTTGGATATATAACATATTTAAAAAGTGGACGTGCTAAAATAGTGTTTTTTATTAAGTAGGACACAGGGTAGGTACCCCGCCACCTCCGATATTCAACAAAATATATAGTCGATTTTCACCAAGGGTTCCTGTACATTCTCTTAAATGTTCAAGAAAATAGGTTCAGTCGTTTTTGAGTCTATACGGAACATACAAACAAACACACAAACATTATATTTTATATATAAGATTATAGTTTACAGAATTGGTACCCTTTACGATGATGGAAAAATTCTTCTGAAATGTCACAATAGATTCGCGAAAACCCGAATTTCTTACAAAATTTTACGCATTTACAAACATATTTTTTTAAACTAATGGCTCACAAAAAATATATTAAACAAATAATGCTTGATTTACATTTACGAAATCCACTCGATTTCAATTATAAATTCCATTGGTTAAACGTCAGATGAAATCCATTGAAATTGATAGTTGAAAATATACTATAGGAGCGGGTTATTGCGGCCTGGAGTTTGATTACAATTTAGAATGGACCGACGGACATTGGACGGACGGACGGACATCGCTTTATCTCGTCGAGATATGAAAAATTGTATGTCCCATTGGGGGTCTACGACAAATATTTCGAGGTGTTACATGATCTTTTAACAAAACAAACTTAAAATACCTTTGCCACATTGTGGAGTAGGGTATAAATATTTCAGAGAAGCTACAGCAGCGAAAAAATATCAAATGATCATGGATTTTTAGTCAACCCCAAAGTATGTATTAAGAAATGTCTTACTCTCCATCTTTGAATATTTTTTTAAGGAGAATGTTACTAGCCCGATGCTCCAAAGAGTTGACTGCTAACAATTTCTATACCCTCAGCTTTTAGGCTAATGAGGGTATGTACGAGTACATACACTTTCATACGACCAAAATGTGCCTCTTCGAAATTCGTTTAAGAAAATTTGGAGACGATTCAGACATGCCCGTCTGTCTTTCCGTTTGTCTGGCTGGCTAGGACGCACAATAACTCTCGGGCGGATCAACCGATTCGTTCCAAAAATTTGGCTTTCGTAATGTTTGGTCCAAAAAAGAGCATCATGGGCATGAATTTAAAAAGGATTTTTGATCTGATGCTATACTGCACTAAAACATAAATGTTGAACCTATGTGGGGTAGGTACCCTAAGAAGGAGACATATTGGAGCATATTAGGAGATCCAAAGTTTGGACCGAATTGGGGCAACCAATTGGAAGCAAATTCAATATACAACGTGCTTACCATTTTACTGACATTTTTTAAATATTGGGATATTGCTCATCTTCGAACTGAAACTAAGCTTGGATAAAATATGACGAAGGCTAAATTTTGGACTGTTTCCTCAAGAAGTATAGACCCTAAAAGAATTTTACCGTCGTAATTGAGGCAACGAATGAAAGTTGATTCAACAAAAATCAAAGCGATTCGAGAACAGGTTTGGTGAACTTATCTGAAATTTTGTGTGGTAGGTACCCGAAACTAATCTATATCTGGTAGATATTTTAGGATGTGTAATGTATGGACCAAATCGGTAACTCCCTTCAAGAGTTATCGTGCGCACAATTTTTCCGAACATTTTTGAACTTTTGTGGGGAGGTACCTGAAGGAGTGGACCGATACAGCTTATCTTCTAACATAAACTATGTTTGGGCAATATATAACGAAGTAAAAATTTTAGACCGAATCGGCAGATCCGTTCGAGGGTTATCGTGCGCTCCAACCACAACACACGGTGTCATAGGGTTTTTTGCACCTTTCAAGCTATCGTTTGGGGGCAGTGAATACAAGTTGTTACAATAAAAGTCAAAGCGAATAGAAAGCAGGTTCTAAACTGAACATTTCCGAAATTTTGTGTGGAAGGTACCCAAAGGAATGGACCGATTGAATCCATATTGGAACCTCATCATGGACTTGCCCCTGATGAAGCTTGTACCATCGTATGGGGGACAGTGAATACAAGTTGTTACAATAAAGATCAAAGCGATTAGAGAGCAGGTCCTAAGCTGAACTTTTCCGAAATTTTGTGTGGGGGGTACCAGAAGGAGTGGACCGATTGAGTCCATATTGAATGTGTAATGTATGGACCAAATCAGTTACACCTTGTAAGAGTTATGGTGCGCACAAATTTTCCGAACTTTATCGAACTTTTGTGGGGGATATACAGGAAGGAGTAGACCGATATAACCCATCTTCGAACTTAAACTTAATTGGACAAAATATTACGAAAGCCAAAATTTGGACGGAATCGGTTGATCCGTCCGAGAGTTATCGTACGCTCGTGCAGACACACAGACGGATGAACATTGCTAAATCAATTCCAAATTGTTTGAAACGGATTTCGTCCAAACATAATTGGGGTATAAAACTATTATTTCCATGAGGCCTGTATGAAAAAGTTCGATGAGGCCTGTATGAAAGTGAAATGAATACGCACGGTGCTCTTGAAACAATTTTAAATGGAATGTGCTTACACCTTGTAAGTTTTTGCGGATTCTGAAACTACAATGTTCATAGATGAGGAAAATCAAAAAACAAAAAAAAAAAATCGCCGGAGCGCTTTTTAAATAAATCGCGATTTAAGTTGACATTTTTAGGGGTTGTTTAGGTTTTCACGATTTTGCTTAGATACCGCTAGTCCTATCATAATTGGGCTAAAAAAATTTTGTAGCTATGAAAATTCTCTACAAGATTGACATTTATGGTATTCTCGTCGGTTTTACTGTTTTTGAGATATAGAAGTTCAAATTGAGACAATTCAAATTCAATTCAATTCTGTATCGCCCCCTTATAAAACAATGTCATGACTGCAAATTCCCAACTTAAACTTATATATCGAAAAAAATGATACAACTTAGGATAAGTTACTTAAGCCAGTCTTGTAGTGAATTTTTACAGCTTTAAGATTTTCTCAGGTCCCATATCGATGAGACTTATCGTATTCAAGCAAAATCGCGAAACGCTAACAAAAAAACCTAAAAATGTAAACTTAGCTTCTTTATATCAAAAATGGTACTGGCTGCGAACAAATGATAAACGTCAATCCTCTAGAGAATTTTCACAGCTATAACATTTTCTTTAGCTCTATTTCGATTGGACTTGCGGTTTCCAAGCAAAATCGTGAAACCCTAAAAACACCTAAAAATGTGAATATTGACCGCGATTTATTTAAAAATCCCTACAGCGATTTTTTCTTGTTTTTGTATTTTTCTCATCTATGAACATTGCTGTTTCAGAACTCACAAAAACTTCCCCTGTGTAAGCGGTTTTCATCAAAAGTTAGTTAAGGCGCACCCTTCATGGCATTGTTTTATAAGGGGGCGAAACAGTGAGTGCATTGTCCCAATTTGAACTTCTATATATTCTAAATGATAAAAACTACGAAAATACCATAAAGGTCGATCTTGTAGAGAATTTTTATAGCTACAACATTTTCTTTGGTTCCATTTTGATAGGACTTGCGGTTTCTAAGCAAAATCGTGAAAACCTAAACAACCCCTAAAACTGTCAACTTAAATAGCGATTTATTTAAAAGCGCTCCGGCGATTTTTTTGTTTTTTAATTTTTCTCATCTATAAAAATTGTAGTTTCAGAATGCGCAAAAATTTCCGAGGTGTAAGCACCTTCCATTTAAATTTTTTTCAAGAGCACCGTGTACGTATAAATGCTGAGGGTCGTGGCAGAACAATAAAAGGTAACAGCAATACACAGCTGACTGAACTGGGTTGTAACGTTAGTGTCAAATTCCATACGACATTTTATATATTTATTTCTATTTCGATGTACATTCCGGACATATATTTTTTGAGCAAAAAATATATCATTCCGAAAAAAAACTATTTCCCAGAAAGACTTCTTCATATCAATGATATGTAACGTACCACAAGTCCGAACGACGAGCCGCACAATAAAACACCACTTATAGAGGCGGTACAACGTTTGTTAATATATGAGTTATTTGAATAAAGCCCTAATAAACATGTGCTTCTTTGATTTCAAAAACAAAATATTGAACCAGCTTCTCCTTTTTCAATGAATTTCCAGAGACCCCAAACATTTTTGCAAGAATTCTACTTTCTGCGAGAAATAATACATTTAGTGGAATGATGTGGAAAAATCCAAATTGAAAATGTAACGAATTTTCCAACATATTTCATCAAATGTGAAAAATTATTAGTTTTTAAATTCAAATAATTTATAGACATTTCCTTATTTTGTTTACATATATATTTGACACTAACATTACAATTAAAAACAAATTTCTATGTGGTTTTTGTTGAGTTGTATTTGTTGTAGTATTATTTTACCTTATATTTGTTCTACCATGTACATATATTTTTAACATTTTTGAAGATATGAAACCGAAACATAGGTTGCAACTTAATCAGATCTCAAAGATATGCCCATTCTCAAAATTTGATATTAATCGGATCAAAAATTGGGGTTCCATAAAATCCCGCTGTCTACTGATACTCTATGAAACAGCACAACGGTGTTATTTCCCTTAAAAAAAAATACAAATAGTCTCTTACACATTTGCATTAAACAACAAGGTGACACATAAATTATGGAAATATTCCTCATCTAATTTCTCTTAACCCATTCTCAACCATGTTGCGTTTTCGCAAAATTGACCTTACTTATTGTGTAAATGTAGAAGAAAATTGGTTAAATTCAAAAGTAGAACACGATTACTTCCCTAAAGCTTCTTTGCAATTTTCACTACCATAAATTAACACATAATATTGTATTTAACCCCTATTAATCACAATAAAACCATTTAACCTCCTTCTGTAAACAATCGCACAGATTTATTGTGGCAAAATGGGATTTTATTCCACACACAAACATATCGATGTAAAAGAAAACCTCATTCATGTTGAGAAAATTCACTAAAAATTTCGCTTTAATTTTTGCCAACATATTCTGGGAGTTGTTGAATTAATTTAATGCCCCTAATGTGGTGCTATTATTTCAAGGCAATTTTTCTCCTACATCGAATGCAACATCACAATTCGAAAACTTGGTCAAACTGACAACGACAATAGTTAGTAGCGGCGGCAGCAGTAATACGACGACAACACCAGCAACAACAAAAAAACACTAACACTGTCCTGGGAATTGGGGTAATTGATGTTTAGTTGCACTTTTACCCAAATAAACGTGGACAAAACTACTCTAAACAAACGATCAGCTAAAGTCAGGAACCAAGTCAAAGTTAACCAAGAAAAAACTTCCATTTTTAGCTTCAGCACTCAAATGTGTGTGTGTGTGCTTGTGTGTGAGCCATGCTCAGAGTGAAGCGAAGGAGTATTAGTTACCAAAATTCAATACAGCAAGAAGCAGCATCGTTTGAAAATGAGCAAAAAATCATCGAACTAAACATAATCATTTGGAAAAATAATTTTCTTCAAAACAAATCAGTGGCAAATCTGGCAGCTTAAAATTGAACCAGCAACCGAATGAATGCTAAGACAAATAACAACAACAGCAACCGCCACCGAACCACCATGAAGAAGACTGTGATGAGGATGAGCCACGAAGCAGCGTTGTGGCTAATACTGATTACATGCGTTCGATTCAATTCAATTTGCCATAGTAAAACTTGCATTTTGGCCAACACCGTATTGAGCAAAGCTACTGCTGGTAGAGAGGGAAATTGGTGGCCAAAAAATCAAACAAAAACAACAACAGCGTTGAATGAAAGATGCTCATTCATTGATTATGCTAAAGTCATAGTGGCAACATCATCACGTCATGCTTTAGCATCAAGATCCTCTAATACCATCTTCATTTGTTGCTTTTCTCGCTATTGTTGCCAGTTTCAGTTAAGCTAGGCTAAGAAGAAAACATCCGCCACCGAAATGAGTAGCTTCACCGACCGGCATATCAAGTAGCGTTTTTCCTTTTGCACAAATAGCGATGTGCATAACTTTCTTCTGTTTAAACTATTTGACCCTTATGATACCAATTGTTAGCCGAAAAAATAAATAGATTTTTTTTGTCTTCACTTCTTACCTAGATCTCACATAATTAAGTACCTTCTTGATCATGATTAGCACAAAATGAGGAGAATTTTTGTGTTGGAAAGTGGAAACGTTAAATGGTATGATTTGTTTGTATTTGGTAAGGAGTAAATTTAGAATGAAATTAAAATGCTTCCATTTATTTAGTTCATAATATTTTAAAGGGTCTTTCACATAGGCTATGTTATAGTTTCATTATCTCCGAAAAGTTTGCTTATAACATTAAATAAATATTAACAATAAAAATGTTAAGATCATTTGGTGTTATATATTAAATTCTCTTAACATATCTACAGTGGTGTGAAAAATAATAAGGACAGCGACATTCAAAATTTTGGTCGCTCCTAAAATGTGTAAAATGGAAGAATTTGCGATGGAAATTTGTTTTTGAAGATGTACATGTATGGCAATAAGAAATCCCGTTACGATTTTGGTTTCTTTCTGTTTAGTTTTTATACAAAACAAATATTTTTTGTAAAATCCGTGATTTCTGCTGTGAAAAATAATAAGGACAGTTTTTCGTTTTAGTAAAAATAAATTGATATTATTTTTTTGTGATTCTTTCCTGTAAGTAAAAGATTAAAATGAATTAATTTCTATTCATTAAATGTTAAATGTACCGGTATTTTTTAGTTTTTCTTTGCAAATATGGGTAAAAATACGCATTGTTATCACGCTACTCGAGAAATCATTAAATGTTTACTTAAAGAAGGAAATTCATACAGAAAAATTACAGAAAATGCTTAGCATCTTTAAAAACAATGGTGGAGGATGCAGCTAAGTGAACTTCAAAGATAAAAGTAGTAGCAGAAATCCAAAAATTGCACCTGTAATTATAAGTGCGTTATTCGATGATTAAAAAAGATCCTTTTACCACATCTTTACAAATAAAAAACTACTTAAATATTAATTTTGACGCATCAACAACTCCTAAAACAATCTGTGGTGGCCACATTAGAGCTCACAGTGTCAGAAAAGTATAATTTTAATCGAAAAATTATACACTTCCCGCGTAGTGGTGTAGGGTATAAAAATATTCAGAAAATAATATAGTTTGCTTCAAATCACATCGCTTGGTCTAAGAAAAATTGTGTACCATCCTTTGGTCTGATGAAACCAAATATATTTTTTTGTTCCGATAGAGGAGTTTATCAGGGTTGAAGAACTAAAAATCAATAATATAACCCAAAATATTTTGAAAAATATAAATCTTCCGTATGCTAAAGGGGGTGTGCCTCTTGAGTCTTCAGCAAGGTTAATGACCCAAAAATGACGGCAAAATAAAAAAAGGTGTTCCAGGATAATTAAGTTAAGTTGTTAGAATGGCCCATACAATCCCTTGATTTGAACCCGATTGAAAAATGTTGTGGAATGAAGTTAAAAAATCAAGCAGGGGAAAGTGTCCATCAAAATATGGCGACCTTTGGCAACTTATACAGGTTGCGTAGGACGTGATACCAGTAGAGAAGTGCCAAAATTTGGTCGACTCGATGCCCAGACGATGCGTTTCCGTTTTAGAAAACAATGGATCGTCTACAAAGTATTAATGACACTGAAACACTTTATCTACCATTATTTAATAAAAACCTGCATTAATTTCTTCCAAGTTTGGTCCTTATTAAAATATGTCATGAAGTGTCCTTATTATTTTTCACACACCAAACTACGACAATTCGCATAAAATATAAAAGATAAATAAACAAGTAAAAAAGTATCAGTCGGCTTTGCCGACAGAGATATACCCTCAGCCTGTGTATATTGAAACAATTTTTTCCCAAAATATGTATGTATTTAGGGGGTTTTAAAAACTTTTGGTGGTTTGAACAGACAAAAATGTTGATTAGGATTAAAGATCAAAAGTTTTGCGGAGGAGATACTAAAAGGAATGGATCGACATTGACCGTTATGGATGTGGATCTCCAGCCACAACATATGGTCCCATAGGGGGTTTTTACACTCATCGGGCTGTTTGCTCAAGAAGTATGGACTTGCCCCTGAAAAAACTTTTACCATCGTAAATAAGGCAGCGAATGCAAGTTGCTTCAAAAAAATTCAAAGTGATTCGATATCAGGTCTTAAAGTGAACTTATCCAAAAATTTTGTGTGGGAGGTACCGGATGGAGTGGACAAATATAGTCCATATTTGAACCTGATCTATATCTGGTAGATATATTAGGATGTGTAAAGTATAGACCAATTCGGCCACTCCCTTCAAGAGTCACCGTACGAACAATTTTTCCGGTCATTTTTGAACTTTTGTGGGGAAGGTACCTGAAGGAGTGGACCGATATGGCTTATCTTCAAACTTAAACTATGTTTGGACAAAATATTACTAAGGCCATATTTTGGACCGAATCGGAAGATCCGTTCGAGAGTTATCTTGCGCTCCAACCACCTCACACGGTGTCATAGGGTTTTTTTTGCAACTTTCAGGCTATTTTCTCAGGAAGTATGGACTTGCCCCTGATGAAACTTGTACCGTCGTATGAAGGGCAGTGAATACAAGTTGCTAAAACAAAAATCAAAGCGATTCGAGAGATGGCCCTAAACTGAACTTTTCCGAAATTTTGTGTGGGAGGTACCTGAAGGAGTGGACCTATTGAGACCATATTGGAACCTCATATTACTCTGGTAGAAAGTTTACGCTATACAAAGTATGGACCAAATCGGTCACTCCCTTCAAGAGTTATCGTGCGCACAAACTTTCCGAACATTTTCGAACTTTTGTGGGGTAGGTATCGGAAGGAGTGGACTGATGTAGCTCATTTTCGAACTTAAACTAAGTTTGGGCAAAATATTACGAAAGCCAAAATTTGAACCGAATCGGTTCATCCATTCGAGAGTTATCGTGCGCTCCAGCCAGCAGGACAGACAGACAGACGGACAGACAGACGGACGGACATGGCTAAATCGACTCCAAATTGTCTGAAACACATTTCGTCCAAACATACTTGTGGTCTAAAACCATTATTTCGATGAGGCACATTTTCATCGTATCAAAGTGTATATGAGGAAAAGTCAAAATTTTTTAGTTTCCATGAAACCAAGGTTTGCACTATTATAATACGCGCACTATTGTAGTTTGCCAGTAACTATGACTATTGCTGGATTAATTTAGATGTTTTTGTACAAAGCTCAAAAATTTAGCAAAAAAAATTAATTTACGTGGTAGTTACGACCGTGTAAAGGAAAAACCATAGGTAAAAACACGTTGAATCTAAACAGGTTTTTTACATTGCTATTCGATTTCTGATTAAACCATTCAAATGACGGACATCTGTCCAAAGTAAAAGTTGGAGAATACAAAATGAAGATTACACTTCTAATGTATCACTTTCCAAAATTTCCACTGCATCCACCTTTTATGGATGCTGACATTTTGAAGCCGGATTTCAGGTGTTTTTTGTATTTTTTATGTAACTGGGACGCGCATTTGGATATTTCGAAAAACCAACTATAGGACTAAAGAACTCGCGATTTCGCATAATCTGATATGTATATTAAGTATGTAGCCCACACAGCAGCAGAGTAATCTACTGCCAAAGGCCAAAATTTAGTGCGATATTTTTTCTAAAAAACCTATTTTTTGGGTACAGTATTTACAATATCGTTTTGAGTGTGCTGGTACCCCGCGATATTTTAGTTTTTCGACGATCCGGATCATATGAATCACAGATCGTAAAAATCCATCTACTAGAACAGCGGAAATGGCTACTGCAAAAATTGAAAAATTTGCGAAAAATGTTTTTCAAAATATCGCTGACTAATTCGCGTTTTATGTGGATCGTTTCCATTTCAATGAAGAAAGTGAATCATCACTCGCGTTTGTGCGAAAACAGCGGTTTGAAAAATTTAGTGGCATGGGAGCTGTATCCGATTTATCCAAAAAATACTGTGTGATGCTACATCCACGGTTCTTGATGGATTTTATTGAAATATGTTTAGATCGATGTATTTTTTCACGGTTGATAGTGAAATCGGATGCGCATAAAAAGTGTATGCACTTTGTGCAGAATATAAGCGTAATACAGTTTGTTGCACACTAAACTGCAGACGATGCTACATCTTAGCGGCCAAAGTAAATCCTTGCAAATGTGTACAAATTAAAAGAGAAGAATTCGCTGTATTGGTAAACCGCATGCGCATCAAGTGTTTTTGAGGATTTCGCGATTTACACGCATTTCAAAATGAACATTACCCGATACAATTTTATTTCAAGATTATACCCCATTTAAAGGAACCCAACATTTATTTGAAAGATATCCATATCTTCTGCTAGATGTTAGCGTGTTTTCGAGAAGTGATTAGAATAAAAAATGTGATTTATTGCGTGGAATTTAACTAAAATAGAAGAAAAACTCCGACCTATTTTTATTACATTTTGTTCAACTAACTCACAAAATAAATTTTAATAAATATTTTCTCTTACAAAAATTTGATAAATTTCCTCAAAATATTTTTTGTTTTTTGCTATAATATGCAAACCGCTAAACGGATTTGTATAGTTTTGGTTTCATTTGAATCTTCGCGATGTTTAGATTACGTACATATTTTTTATATATTTTTCAGATGCATAAACAGGTTGAATTTTATTAGAACAAGTTGTAAACTACCAATTCTTTTGAATGCTTTCCTAATTTCCGCGAAAATTTACAACTTTTTCACTAAAGTTATGGGACTTCAGTAACCATATAGTATGTAGGGAGCCCCTAATTAAGAGAGTTTCTCAATATAATGATTAGAGTCTTTTAAAGATTTTTTTCTTTTTATCAGAATTGAAACCGCCATAACTTTTGCGCGCAACAACCAAAATTAGTATCTCGAACAGATTTAAGAATGGGATTTTTTTCCCAATCTATGTACCAAAAATCATTCAGTCTAAAGGCTGAGGGTATAAATATGGTTAAAAGCAATCAAAATATTTTTATAATACTTTTCTTAACATTTTAAGAAAACAATAAATTTTATAAACTAATGTAATTTTCACTTTTTTAGTTAGTTTTCAATGTAATCTTGGTTATGGATTGAAGTGTCCTTATTATTTTTCACACCACTGTTTTTTTAAATCCATAATCGGTAAAACTTGCGGCCGATGTGCAAAGTTTGAACCAAGTCGGTTACTCCCTTCAAGACTTATCTAGCGCACAAATTTTTTGAAAATGTTTGATCTTCTTTAGGATATAACGGACCGACATAAACCAGGGACAGAAAAGCATCTAGAGACAATTTCGGAAGTGCCAAATGGGCAAAATTTGAAAGTTTGCAAGTAAAATATACGAAAATGTCTAAAAAACAGATCGAATGCGTTTAGGTTCTTTTCAGAATTTTGTGGCCCTTTTTGGGCATTTGAGCTTGCCGACAAAAATGTGGATTAGGATTAAAGTTCAAAAGTGTTGCGGATGAGGTACTTAAAGAAATGGACCGACATAGTACATTATTGAAGTGGATCTTATTTTGAGAGTCATATCATTTCGATAGATATCATTTCAGTTTGTCATCGCATAACTTGTGGGCCTGTATGTCAGGAAGCATGGACTTGTCCACGGAAAACGTAATATCGCTTTAAACAGGGCCACAACGAACAGCATCGGTATACATTTCCTAAGGATCTTCGAACAGACCCTAAATTGAGCTTGGACACAAATGTTGAACTTTTGCGGGGGAGGTGCCCTATGGAGAGGACCGATATGGGTCATTTTAGAAGTTAAACTTCTTCTTCTTTATTGCATATTCGATATTCGAATGTTAGCGACCATATTACATTTCATATATAATTTTCTTTATATATTATTGACAAAATATGAATATAAATCTCTGTTTCTTGCGACATTTATTAAATTTTCTGCATTTCGAAATTCCGTCCATTGTTGAATATTTTGAAGCCAGGACATCTCTTGTCTTCCTCTGCTACATTTACCTTCTATTTTGGCTTGTAGAAATTCTTTGCAGGATGCGGTATTTTGGGTTTCGCATATGTCCGAGATATGAAATTTTTCTCCTTTTTATGTGATCGAAGAGTTCTCTTATTTTGTTCAATCTTCGTAGAACTTCGTCATTTGATACGTGAGCTATCCACGGTATTTTAAGAATTCTTCGATATATCCATATTTCGAAGGCTTCTAAGCGCTTGACATCTATTGCTTTTAAAGTCCATACTTCCACAGAATATAACAAAACTGGCCATATGTATTCCTTTATGAACCTTGTATTTGTTTCAATGTTAATATCATGGCTTGAGTTACACTGTGCAACATTTTTAAGGTGATCTTGTGCAAACAATTCGAACTGAAGGTTTTTTGAAAGTACAGACCCAAACGCCAATAAACCCTAGTTGGGTTTTGCTGTGTCAGATCCAGCTCGGATTTTATGGCCCCATCTAAACATGGTTAAATATTGAGTTTTTAACTAAATTCGGGGCTATATCTCTGAAACCAATGCGAATATTCTTCTGACCTCTGAAGCAAATTTGTAGATAAGGACAAGAAAACAATATTTGGAGAAATAATGAACTCGAAAAACTACATTTATTGCCTCAAATTTCAAAATATATGCAAAAATACCACAATTTTTATACATTTCGCACCGTATCTCCAAAACCGTTAATTTTTTCTGAATATTTTATTTTGGAAAAATATTCCCTGGAATGTAATACACAACTCTTCAGAACATGTCATTGTTGTAAAATGCCTCTGTCTCGTTGTTTTCAGTACATTTATCAACGACGATTTAATAAAAATATCAATAATGTTGTGAAATCCGAAATGCGAGAATAAACTGTTGGTGTGAACTGTGTTTAAAATACTTGTTGAAAAAGATATGATGCAAAATACCGCTGAAACAACATGAAGTAAGCATTTTAGAGTTTCAGAATGTTCTAAAGAATTGTTGAGAACTTTATTTGGAAGATTTTTGCAAAAGGTTACTTGGTTCAACTCGCAATAGTTTTGCCGATACTGACCAGAATTTCAGCAATTATGTAAAATTTTCTATATTTTATAGATTTTGATGCCCTAGATGGAGTTTTTCTTATGTGGTTTCTTCAAAAGATAAGTTCTACTAGTTTATGGCTACAATATTGCTAAAGACAGCAAGGCCAAATTCCTATTCGTTTCTGAGATAAAGGTCTGATAAATGCAAAAAAGTGTAGATTTAGCCCGGTTTAGATGAGGCCATAAAATCCGAACTGGATCTGACAGGACAAAACCCAACTAGGGTTTTTGTAGTCTAAATATATACTTTCAAAAAATTAATACTAGAAGTTGTTTGCATTTTCAGTGTTGCATAGTGTTATACTACTGATCATTTATTGAAAACCCGACAAGGTTTTGTAGACCCGATAAGCTGTCTGCTATTAGGGTAGTATCGTCAGCGTATCTGATATTGTTTACGTATTCATTATTTATTAGGACTCCTTCTTGGACGTTGTTGATTGATTCTTTGAATATTTTTTCGGAATAAATATTAAACAATAGTGGGGACAGTGTACAGCCCTGTCTTACTTCTTTGGATATAGATATTTCTTCCGTCATTTCTCCATTGATATTAACATGTGCACTTTGATGCCAATACAGACTTTTAATGCATCTAATTTCTTTCTCGCTTATTCCAATTGACGCCAGAATATCCATGAGCATGTCATGCTGTACGATGTCGAATGCTTTCTCGTAGTCTATAAAGCGCATAAAAACATCCTTATTGACATCTCTACATTTTTGAACCAACACTTGTACGCAGAATAGTGCTTCACGTGTTCCTTTTGCTTCTTTGAAGCCAAATTGTGTTTCACCCATTTCCTTTTCGCATTTTTATACCCCCCACCATAGTATGGAGGGTATATTAAGTTTGTTTTTCCGTTTGTAACGCATTGAAATACTCATTTGCGACCCTATAATGTATATATATTCTTGATCAGGGTAAAATTCTGAGTCGATTGGTAATCACTCTAGCATCCACAAAAATGGAGATAGAACGCTGAAATTTTGGGAAAATACGTCTTTTGATTGCAGGCAGGTCAAGTTCGATGATGGGCTATATCGGTCCACGTTTTGGTATAGCCCCCATATAACGGTACCCCCCGATTTACGGTATTTTGCCGTTTTTAGCTACATTTTCAGACCGACTTAGCTATAATTTGACATTTAGGGTTCTTAAGTGTCAATAAATTTATATAACAAAAGTTGTGGACATAGGTCCACGTTTTGGTATAGCCCCCATATAACGGTACCCCCCGATTTACGGTATTTTGCCGTTTTTAGCTAAATTTTCAGATCGATTTAGCTATAATTTGACATTTAGGGTTCTTAAGTGTCAATAAATTTATATAACAAAAGTTGTGAACATCGGTCCACGTTTTGGTATAGCCCCCATATAACGGTACCCCCCGATTTACGGTATTTTGCTGTTTTTAGCTACATTTTCAGACCGATTTAGCTATAATTTAACATTTAGGGTTCTTAAGTGTCAATAAACTTATATAACAAAAGTTGTGGACATAGGTCCACGTTCCTATATAGTCCCCATATAACGGTACCCCCCGATTTACGGTATTTTGCCGTTTTTAGCTACATTTTCAGACCGATTTAGCTATAATTTGACATTTAGGGTCCTTAAGTGTCAATAAATTTATATAACAAAAGTTGTGGATATCGGTCCCCGTTTTGGTATAGCCCCCATATAACGGTACCCCCCGATTTACGGTATTTTTCTGTTTTTAGCTACATTTTCAGACCGATTTAGCTATAAATTGACATTTAGGGTTCTTAAATGTCAATAAACTTAAATAACTAGTAGACATAGGTCCATGTTTTGGAATAGCCCTCATATAACGTTACCGCACGGTTTTAGGTATTTTGACGTTTAAATTCACATTTCTAGACCGAATTAGCTATAATTTGATATTTAGAGTTCTTAGTGACCAAACAACTTATATTCGAAATAATTATGAACGTAGGTCCACGTTTTGGTATAGCCACATATAATGTATTGATAAAGCCCCCATATAACGGTGCCTCCCGATTTTCAGTAGTTTGATGATTTTAGCTACAATATTAAACCGAACTAGCAGTAATTTGACATTTGAAGTTCTTAGTGGTCACAATACCTCTCCATCGAAAATTGTCAACATAGGTCCATGTTCGTATATAGCTCCCATATAACGGTACCTCCCAATTTTCAGTAATTTGACAATTTTAGCTACAATTTTTAACCGAACTAACTGTAATTTGACATTTGAAGGTTGTAGTGGTCACCACACATCTGCATCAACAATTTTCAAAATAGCCCCAATATAACGATACTTCCCGATTTTCGGTACTTTGAGGATTTTACTTAAAATGTTTAACCGAACGTAGGTCCATGTTTTGGTATAGCCCCAAAACAAACCTCCCGATTTTCCGTACCTTAGCTTTATTTTTTGGACGAACTTTTTGTAATTTGAAATTTAAAATCCAACAAAAATTCTGCAACAAAAATCGTTCATTTAAGTTCATATTTTCGTATAGCCCACATACCCCCGAACTAGCTGTTAATGACATTTGAAGTTCCCACGTTATGTACCGATTTTCGGTATTTTGAGGATTCTAGCTACAATTTTAACCGAATTAGGAGTTATTTGACATTAAAGACTCCCATCAAAAACTGTCAACATAGGTCCATGTTTTATAATAACCTCTATATAACGGCACCTCCCAATTTCTAGCCCACCAAAAATTGTCAACATACATAGTTAGATATAGGCACCAAAAAAGGGGCCTACCGAATGAAGCATTTTATGTACATTATCTGACATTTTAACGTACCCACTTAAAGTTGGGGACAGGAATGAAAACTAATTATTCCATTTTAGTTCAGAATATTTTATGGTGGAGGGTATGAAAAGTTCGGCCCGGCCGAACTTAACGCTTTTTTACTTGTTAATATATCCGTTTATGTAGAATTTTAAGGAAGATTTTTAGGGCATGGCTGATAAGTCGGTAATCGTTGCATCTTTTCGGGTGAGATTTTTTTGGGATGGTTATAAATGTGGACTTCAGCCAATCCGGGGGTATTGTCCGGCGTCATATATGTAGTTAAATAGTTTTGTCAGCAGGTCAACATTGTCACCATTTATCATTTTTAGAATTTCGGCAGGTATTTCATCAGGACCCGAGGCTTTTCGTTCTCGGAGGGATTTTAATGCATCTTCAACTTCACTGTTTGTGAGTGTCTCGCCTGTCATTCGCTGTGATATCCGGTTGTCATAATCCGATCTGGTAGAGTCTCTGAATAAGTTTTGTATGTATTCTTTCCAGATATGTTTCTTTTCAACAGTTTCAAACACGGGTTCATTATTATTGTTGTAAAGGACTGATGAATTGGTATTTCTGTAAATGCCGGTTGCTTCTTTCATTTTCTTGTGTAACTGGAAGTCGTCGTGCAGTGTTATCAGTCGTTAAATTTCTTGGCATTTATTTTTGGCTATACGCACTTCCCTTTGAATTTCCCTGTTGATTTCCCAATACATCTCGTAGTTACTATTTTTGTATTTTCTACGCTCATCCATCAGTTGAAGTATCTCTTCAGTCATCCAACTTTTACTCTTTGGTTTTGTGTAGTTTCCAAGCGTGTTACGTGCAATTGAATTGATTGTGGTCTTCACACTGATCCATATATTTTCCACGTCATTCCTGTTGATATTGATTAACTCTGTGTTGACTTGAGAAGAAACGTCAGACCTTATCATAGGATTTTCGAGTTTTCCGATGTCAATTTTTTGATTTCGTGATTTATTAGACTGACGTGCTAGTTTTATGTGGATTTTTGCCATCAGAAGATTGTGGTCAGATGGTACATCTGCGCTAGGGTATGTTGTGACCTTTCTTACAGACGAGCAGTGTCGCCTGTTTATAAGTATGAAGTCACATTGCCGACTCTATCTTGGGGGATTTCCAAGTATATAACCTTCTTGGCGGTAGGGTGAGCAGGGTATTGGTAATTTTAATTTTGAAGTTAAACTAAGTTTGGACAAACAAATTAGGAGATCCAAAGTTTGGACCAAATTGGTTTAGTGACAACTGAAACTAAGTTTGGACACAATATGACCAAGGCCAAATTTTTGACCAAATCGGTTGATCACTTCGAGAGTTATTGCTCTCTCAAGCCACTATATGTTCTCCCAAAGCGAGTTTTTACACCTTTCGAGCTGTTTCTATAGAAGTATCGACTTGCCCCTGAAATAAATGTTTCTGTCGCAATTAAGGCAGCGAATGCAAGTTGCTTCAACAAAAATCAAAGTGATTCGAGAGCAGGCCTTAAAGTGAACTTATCCGAAAATTTGTCTGGGAAGCCCTCGAAGGAGTGAACAAATATAGTCCATATTCGAACCTGATCTATATCTGTTAGATATATTAATTGTGTAAAGTATGGACCAAATCGGTCACTCCCATCAAAAGTTATCGTGCGCAAAATTTTTCCGGACATTTTTGAACTTTTGTGGGGGGAGGTACCTAAAGGAGGGAACCGATATGGCTTATCTTCGAACTAAAACTAAGTTTAGACAAAATATTACGAAGGCCAATTTTTGGACGAATCGGCAGATCCGTTCGAGAGTTATCTTGCGCTCCAACAACCAAACACGGTGTCATAGGTTTTTTTTGTAACTTTCAGACTATTTTCTCAGGAAATATGGACTTACCCCTGATGAAACTTGTACCGTCGTATAGGGAACGGAATACAAGTTGTTACAACAAAAATCAAAGCTATTTAAGTGAAGGTCCTAAACTGAACTTTTCCGAAATTTTGTGTGGGAGGTTCCTGAAGTAGTGGACCGATTGGGTCCGTATTAAAAATTTCACAATGTACAAAGTATGGACCAAATCAGTTATTCCCTTCCAAAGCTATCGTGCGCACAAGTTGTCCGAACATTTTCGAACTTTTATGGGGGAGGTACCGGAAAGAGTGGACCGGCTGGTGTGCACGATAACTCTCGAAGGGATGAACCGATTTGGTCCAAAATTTGGCTTTCTTAATATATTGTCCAAACTTAGTTTAAGTTCGAAGATGGGTTATATCGGTCCACTCTTTCCGTTACCGCCCCCACAAAAGTTCTAAAATGTTCGGAAAAATTGTGCGGACAATAACTCTTGAAGGGACTAACTGATTTGGTCAATACTTTGCACATCGTGAAATTTCTACCAGAATTAAATATAAGTTCCAATATGGACTCAATCGGTCCATTCCTTCGGGTACCTCCCACACAAAATTTCGGAAAAGTTCAGTTTAGGACCTGCTCTCGAATCGATTTGATTTTTGTTGTAGGAACTTGTAATCACTGTCGCCAAACGAAGGTAAAAGTTTCATCAGCCCTATGACACCATGTGTAGTGGTTGGAGCGAAAGATAATTTTCGAACGGATATGCCGATTCCGTCCAAAATTTGGCGTTCGTAATATTGTGTCCAAACTTAGTTTAAGTTCGAAGATAAGCCATATGGGTCCACTCCTTCAGGTACCTCCCCCACAAAAGTTCAAAAATGTTCGGAAAAATTGTGCGCCCGATAACTCTTGAAGGGAGTGGCCGATTTGGTCCATACTTTACACATCCTAATATATTTGTCCATCCTAGTAAAACAAAAATCAAAGCGATTCGAGAGCAGGTCCTAAACTGAACTTATCCGAAATTTTGTGTGGGAGGTACCCGAAGGAGTGGACCGATTGAGTCCATATTAGAACCTCATCTAGGTCTGGTAGACATTTCACGAGTTGCAAATTATGGACCGAATCGGTTACTTCTTTCAAGAGTTATCGTATGTACAAATTGTTCGAACATTTTCGGACTTTTGTGGGGGAGGTACCGGAAGGAATGGACCGATATAACCCATCTTCGAAATTAAACTAAGTTTGGACAAAATATTACGAAAGCCAAATTTTGGACCGAATCGGTTGATCCGTTCGAGAGTTATCGTGCGCTCCAGCCAGCCAGACAGACAGACGGACGGACATTGCTCAATCGACTCCAAATTGTCTGAAACACATTTCGTCCAAACATACTTGGGGTCTAAAACCATTGTTTCGATGAGGCACATTTGCCCGTATATACTAAGGTGGGGCGATTTGAACACCACCACGGAAATTTTGTGTGGGAGGTACCCGAAGGAGTGGACCGATTGAGTCCATATTAGTACCTTATCTAAGTCTGGTACACATTTCAAGATGGGCAAAGTATGGACCAAATCGGTTACTCCCTTCAAGAGTTATCGTGCGCACAAATTTTCCGAACATTTTCGAACTTTTGTGGTGGAGGTACCGTAAGGAGTGGACCGATATAGCCCATCTTCGAACTTGAACTAAGTTTGGGTAAAATATTACGAAAGCCAAAATTTGAACCGAATCGGCTTTTCCGTTCGAGAGTTATCGTGCGCTCCAGCCAGCCAGACAGACAGACAGACAGACGGACGGACATTGCTCAATCGACTCCAAATTGTCTGAAACACATTTCGTCCAAACATACTTGGGGTCTAAAACCACTGTTTCGATGAGGCACATTTTGCCCGTATGAAAGTGTATATACTAAGGTGGGGCGATTTGAACACCACCACGGGCGCCTGGATTTTCTGATTATTGCGATTGTACTGAGCAAAAAAGTCCACTAGACCATATGTCTACGGTGAAAATCGAGCCCCCGGATTTTGACTTGAAGTTTTTTTTACCCCCAGTTTATGTATTTCGAAACGAAAATGTGTGCGCATGAAACACACCCAAACTTTGGTTTTGGAAATATTATTGCCTTTGATTTTCCTTCAAAACAAAAAACAAATTTGAAAAACACACTCAAATTTGGTAGTTTTTCTTGCGCATTCATTTTCTTATCGACATACATGAACAGGCCCTTAATGTTTTTTGTATATTTTGGCATATATGTAACAGCCAAACCACTGAGATCTTCGATCCAACACAAAGACAAAAATTGTAGCCAAGACAATAATTAAGAACTCTCTAGTACACAGCAAAAGCATTGGAACGCTCCTTCAGGCAGTTACGGCCCCGTGAATGTGCACATTTTTCGGAAAATATCGATAAATTACACTGTGCTATAAAATTTGACTCAAAGTCAGTGGGTGGAAAATTCCTTTTGGAGATGAAAGCCCTTGGTGAGTGTACTAAGAACGCAAAAGGACATTTTCAGGATAGGTCAAGTTTCTGAGATAAGGTTTGGCCAAAATATCCTTCAAAAAAATTTCAAGTCAAAATCCGGGGGCTCGAATTTCACCGTAGACATATGGTCTAGTGGACTTTTTTGCTCAGTACAATCCCAAGAATCTGAAACTCCAGGCGCCCAATATCACTTTTTTCCTTCTATACAAATCGCCCCGGCCTAGTATATACCCTCGTTAGCATAAATGCTGAAGGTATAAAAACTCAAAAGTTTAACTTTGACCTTGAATTTCTCTGCAACAATTAGACCGAATTTGGCGGCCTATAATTCGTCTGAAAGATTGTGTTATCTGTCTATCAAAAAAGAATTATGAAAATATCTCTAACCGTTCAAAAGTTACAGAATTTGGACCAGGAAAAAAACCATTCTGAACCACTGTGTGTCGGTCCATTCCTTTTAGTACCTCCTCCGCAAAACTTTTGAAATGTAATCCTAATAAATATTTTTGTCGGTTCATACGTCCAAAACTTTGAAACCCCCTAAATATATAAGTTTTTTGGGAAAAAGTGTTTCAATTTACACAGGCTGAGGGTCTATCTCTGTGGGCAAAGCCGACTCATTTACTCATTTTATTATACCCTCCACCATATGGAGGGTATAATTAAATTTGTCATTCCGTTTGTAACATATCGAAATATTCGTAGGAGCCCCTATAAAGTATATACATATATTATTGATCAGCATAAAATTCTATGTCGATTTAACAATGTCCGTCCGTCCGTCTGTCTGTTGAAATCAAGATACAGCTCGCAATTTTAAAGATAGAGAATCAATATTTGGTACAGAACGGTACCTCCAGATATTCGGTATTTTGGAGGTTTTAGCTTCATTATCCCACCAAAATGGCTGAAATTTGGTATTTAGTTATCGTTGGGTGTATAAAACTTTCCACTTGAAATTTGTTGGTATAGGTTCACGCCTTCATATAGCCCCCATAGAACGGTACCTACCGATATTCGATATTTTGAAGGTTTTAGCTTCATTATCCTATCAAAATGGTTGAAATTTGGAAATTAATCTTCGTTGAGGATATAAAACGTTTCACCTAAAATTTGTTGGTATAGGTCCACGCCTTAATATAGTCTCCATAGAACGGTACCTCCCGATATTCGGTATTTCGAAGGTTTTAGCTTCTTTATCCCACCAAAATGGCTGAAATTTGGTATGTAGTTATCGTTGGGTGTATAGAACTTTCCAACTGAAATTTGTTGGTATAGGTTCACGCCTTCATATAGCCCCCATAGAGCGGTACCTCCCGATATTCGGTATTTTGAAGGTTTTATGTTCATTATCCCACTAAAATGGTTGAAATTTAATAATTAGTCTTCGTTGAGGATATATAACGTTCCACCAGAAATTTGTTGGTATAGGTCCACGCCTTTATATAGCCCCATTTCCGACTGAAATTCGTCGGTATAGCTGCACGTTTCGATATAGCCTACTAGAACAATACCTCAATATCCCACAGATATGACTGAAATTGGTGTATTGTCTTCTTCATATTGTCTGCTCCTTTTTATTGTACAGCGGATAAAAAAATTAAAATATGCAAAAAAGTTTTTTTTCTATTTGGACCTATTTTAAAAAAGTTATGAATATTTCTTTGCATATAGTTTTTACAGAATTCTAATTTTTCAAGGAGCGATATCTCTGGAGCCGTTAGTCAAAAAATCTGAAAGTATACAAAAATATTTTGCTGATGAGCTGCATAACGGCAGCAAAAAATAAAGGAAATCAAAAACCTCATTTTGAAAAAGTGTCCGATTTCACTCAGAAATCCCCTTATATACGTTTATGTGTTATTTTCAACATTTACGTGGGAAACTACTTACTTATTTAATAATAAATAATTCTTCATAAACCTCACAGACAATTTTTCTTCATATCACACCCTACAAACATGCAAATTGCTACTGGTTACAGCATTCATCAAATCATAAAAAAAACTAACCACAAAACTTGATCTTGCAACAAAATAATGTTTGGTAATTGAAGTGATTATTTGGATAATATATTTTTTCCCATTATTTGGAATTGGTAGTGCGAAATTATTATGCTGTTGTGGCAACGTTATTATTACACATATGTATGTAGGTAAGCTAATATCTTTACAATGCACATTCCGGTAAGTGGTATAAAGAGGAAATCAAAATTAAATTTTTTTAATTCGATAAAATTGCATTGTAAAATGTCTTCGATTACATTAATTTGTGAAGTACTATTTTTCAATTTCTTAAATCGGCTAAAAATCACTTCCACGAAATGCCCAATTTCTGACGACTACAGTTTACTGTTTGCAACAAAGTATCACTGCTACGATCATAGCAATTCATCCTTAATGGTTTTTGAAACCACTAACATACCAATCTGTCACATAGTAATGTGTCAATACGATTACAAGCAACGATTGAATTGTACTTTTATCTATCGTCAGCTTTCTTCGAAACCTTAGGAACGAACACAATAGTTAGCTTTAGAAATGCCGTCCTTTCAAATAATAATGGCAAAATAACATTTCTGTGTGCACTTTGTGATGCGTATGAACACAAATATTTAATTGACAATGGCATATCTTAGTGTGTCATTTGCTGGTGGTAAATGATATTTTAAAAATTTTACGGTAAATGATTTCTCACCAAATAAAAGAAAATGTGAAATGTATTAGAAACGGATGTGTTTCAGAACATTTATGTTTTAAGTTTGTATTTTTTCAATTAAATGCAGTCTTTGTCTAATTTTAGAAAGCCTGAGTATATTAATATAATTGTTAAAACATCGTTTATATTGTATTTAAAACCTAGAAACACCTAAAATGCCGACAAACTGCAAAAGTAAATTACCTTGACAAACTAGTAACTGGAACAGCGACATCATTAAATTCCCATCTTCCTCCAGCCATTAGAATTGCGGATATTTCCGGGTTTAAAAAAAGCTAAAAACAAAAGTGTGGCATGTTTAAGTTTTCTAGATTACCAATTTATTTAAATTAGCTAAGATGTTCTTAAATCTTCAGCACACAGAATAAAACCAAACGGAATATTTTCTTAGAAATTCGGTTAGGACTAATGATCTTTTAGTGCTCCCTTAGGCAAAAATAAATATCACTTTAAACTAGGCCAAGTTTAAAAGTTGGAACAGTTAAGTTCAGCAAATATTCTTAATTGCCACATATAATGTGATGTAGCTTGTGTTCTGCTGTAAAAATGAATGGAAATTGTTGACTTTTGATCAGCAACAAAATCGAAAATAGTTATGTAGGTAATGATTAATGTCGTTTAGTATTGGTGTAAATAAAAATCTTGGCTAATTGTATAATTACATATTTAGTGTAAATGAAAGTGTGAAAGGTGTGATTATAATTGGTCATATCGCTAACTTACCGAAATATTCTGTAATAATAAGACAAATAGAGACCTAATTACGTTGTAAGATAGTTATAGCATCGCACTATTTATATATCCGTCAAGTAAATATTATTGAAATGCACTCTCACAACATAATAGAGGTAACTTTATAATTGTAATTTAAACTTTTGACTACGGCATATTGTCGTTATATACAGTGCCGTTCACATGAATAGAACCATGGTATAATAAGAAAGGTATGGCAGATTAAAATTTTTTCCGTTAGTGACCGACTTGTGTCAAACCTATTTTGATATGTTATGTTTTGATTGTTCACATTATGACAAATTTCGAAGAGTAATTAAATACACGCATACATAAAATTTTCATTTGAAACAAAAATAATTTCTTTTTATTAATTTTTGTCGTTTAGAGTTAAGCTTGATGATCAAAAATTTGTTGCAAGTGAAAAAGGAAAGCCAAGGACTCGAACCCACTTACTTACTTACTTAGCTGGCCCATTACAGAACATTTGTTCCATAGACCGAACTAAGAAAAGATCTCCAATTCTCTCTGTTTCGTGCTTCGCTTTTTGGAATACCGCGCCTTGTCATCTCTTCATCCACTTGTTTGCGCCAACTATTCTTTGGCCTGCCAATTCTGCGTGCACCGCCATGTGGCTCAAATTTATACGCCTTTTTAGCGGGTTGTGTTCGCGGCGGTGCCGAGGTATACGAAGTCTTTTACTACCTCAAAATTATAGGAAGCAACTTCAACAGTTGGTCCGATCTCAGTGGACGCATTGCGCGTCGACACCATCAGCTTGGTCTTTTCGCCGTTTACCGCCAGACCCACTTTAGCAGATTCTCCTTCGACCTTCATAAAGGTATCGGTTACTTCTTTTACTGGTCGTCCCCTGATGTCTATATCATCAGCCTAAGCAAGTAACGTGTGGCTATTGGTGTAGGTTGTGCCACTTCTTTTGACGTTTGCCTCTCGTATAACCTTTTCTAGAAGGATGTTGAAAAGATCACACGAAAGGCTGCCTCCTTTCCTGAAACCTCTTTTGGTATAAAACTCTTCGGAGAGGTTCTTTCCTATTTTAACTGATGATCTTGTGTCAGTTAGAGTGATTTTACAAAGCCGAATGAGCTTTGCAGGGATACCAAATTCAGACATTGCTTGGAATAACTTTGAACGTAGCGGGCTGTAGAAGGCTGCTTTATAATCGACAAAAAGGTGGTAGGTGTCGATCTGCATCTCTTGGGTCTTCTCCAGGATTTGCCGCAGGGTAAATATCTGGTCAATGGTGGACTTGCCAGGTCTAAAGCCGCATTGGTATGGTCCAATTATTTCGTTGATCATAGGCTTTAGTCGTTCGCACAAGATAGTGTCAGGGATACTATCTTGTAGGCGATAGGGAGAAGACTTATGCCCCTATAGTTGGAGCATAAAGTCTAATCTCCTTTCTTATGGACGGGACACAGGATGCTCAGGTTCCAATCGTTATCAGCGTGTCGCCTCCGGTTTCAAACAGCTCGGCTGGTAGGTCATCGGCTCCTGCCTTATTATTCTTCAGTCGGTTTATTGCTGTCTTTACCTCATCTTGGCCGGGTGGTATACAATCAATACCATCTTCTGGGATTGGATCTGTGGTATCTTCGTCGAATTCGCTACTATTGGATACCAGCAGTTTGGAAACATGCTCTTTCCATATCCTGAGCACACTATCTGTATCAGTTACCAGATTACCTTGCTGGTCTCTACAGGAGGATGTGCCAGTTCCAAAGCCATCAGTTTGATGTTTCACTCTTTGCTAGAATTTTCGGACTTCATTCTGTTTCCTGTACATCTCGATTTGTTCACACTCCCGCTTTTCCATCTCTCTCTTTTTCCTGCGGAACAGACGTTTCTCCTCTCTCCCGATACCTCTCTCGTAAGCTACGCGTTGCTACGGATTGTAAAGTAGCCCTATATGCCGCATTTTTCTCTTCGGTAGCAGCACGACACTTCTGGTCATACCATGGATTCCTTGGTGGAGGTCTCTGGTATCCATGTACTGATTTTGCGGCTGTTTGCATGGAGTGGGCAATGTTTTGCCATTGTCCTGATATGTTATCGGGACGAGGAGTGCTTTGATTAAGCAGTTGCGACAGGTGAGTGGAATATTCTGTGGCTATCTGTTGTGATTGCAGCTTACCGATGTCCAACTTCCGTGTTGTGTCTGTTCGTACTTTGTTTGCTACGTTTAAGCGGGTGCGTACCTTTGCTGCAACGAGGTAGTGGTCCGAGTCTATGTTTGCACCTCGGAACGATCGTACATCCAGATGTCAGATGTTTCACTGTGGAGACTGAATTTCCCGACTGTTGGGCCAAAGATATTCTCCTTTCCAATTTTGGCATTAAAATCGCCTAGTATAATTTTAATGTCATGGGCAGGGCAACGGTCATAAGTTTCTTCTAAGCGCTCGTAAAATATGCAATTTTTACGATTTAATATTTAAAATCAATTTTTACTAAATAGGACTTAAAATTTTTGTAATTCAGCGTATTTTAATAAAAAAAAATTCAAGAAAATCGAAGAATAAATCGCCAAAATTGTATCCCACTCTGCAAACTTTTTTTCTATTTTTTATTAGATATAAAATAAAAAATAAAAAAAATCTATTTGGACTAATATTGAAGAAGTTATGGGTATTTCTTTGCACATATTTTTTACAGAATTCAACTTTTTCAAGGCGCGATATAACTGGAAGCTTTAGTCAAAAAATCTGAAAATATACTAAAATATTTTGCTGATGAGCAGCATCAACACGGTAAAAAATAGAGGAAATCAAAAACCTAATTTAAAAAAAAAAACGTTCGATTTCACTCAGAAATCCCTACATACTTTATAAGGCCGCAAATTATTATTTCAATGCGTTACAAATGGAAGAACAAACTTAGTATACTATCCATACTATGTTGGAGGGTATAAAAATAACCCCTGACAATTTAGAGGATCTTAGATAAAAGTCTGGGAGCAAATGATCCCTTGGCTGATAGTGCGAATATTTGGGCCTCCACAAAAAACGCCCTGCTATTAGAGTTGGGCAATATAGTTCCTGGAGCGGATCGATATTTCTAGTTCCTTTTGCCAAAAGGAACTAGCTCCTTAATAAAGTTCCATAGTTCCAAATAGTTCCGAGAGCGATATAGTTCAATGAATCTTTCTCTTTCATCGTTCTTTCTATTTCCTTCGTTCCAAATAGTTCCGAGAGTGAAGTACTGAAGTGAAGTACGAAACTTTTTCTTTTTGTTTTCATCTTTTGATGGATGAATTGTCAAAAAATAAATAAATTGCATCGATGTAACGAGGATGTATTTACGTTTATTTAACAATGTGATGAAGAAACCGAAAGTGAAAGATCGAAGTGAGTGTGGAATTAAATAAAGAAAATGAATTATATAAATGAAAGGAATTATATGCACGGCTGGAACTATATGAACTAAAGGAACTATATAAATGAAAGAACCGGATATAGTTCCAATAGTTCCCTGTCCGGAATAGTTGCTTGGAACTAGTTCGTTCCGGAACTACACAACTCTACCTAATATGGAGAACAATTGAAAACAGCGTAGATTATATTGAAACTTTAAAAATTCCGAAAACGTTGACTTTTATCGACAATTCTATGCAGAAATATTTTATAACTGCAACAGAGACTAAATACAAAATTTTAGCTATTTCGGTTGAATAATGTGGCTAAAACCTTTAAATACCGAAAATCGGGAGATACCGTTTTATGGGGGGATCTACACCGACTATTTTCTGGACGTGGACCTATACCGACTATTTTCTGCCGGAATGTTTTAATCCCCCAACGAAAACTTAATAGCAAATACCAGCTTCTTCGGTTGGATAATGCAGTTAAAACCTTAAAAAATCCCAAAATCAGAATAAGGTTCTTTATCAAAGCGTTGACCTGTAGTACGGTTCTCCAACTCATTTTTTGAGTTACCGACAAAAATCGATAAAATGAAAATACTTATAATTTCGTTATTTAACGAAATTTTTCGGAAAGTTAGCGACCAAAAAAAAGTAGTAAGTAAAGTTCTACCGATAGCATGAGCGCAGTCAACTTTTGTTTGAATTTTTCATTCATAGTTTTATGTCTTAATGTTACAGAATCGCACTACCGCTCCAAGTAATTTCTGGAGAAAAGTTTTGTAGCCCAAGAGAAGCCCTTTCGGTGCGAACCTCAAATGTTACCGTTATTTATCGCTATTTCGGTAAAAAAATGTAGCTAAAATGCTCATAATACCGAAAATTGCGAGGTTCCGTTATATGAACCTTTGTTGGGAATTTTTGAAGAAGAAGTTTCGTGACTCAAATTACGAAAAGTTCAGTTAAAAAATTTAGCTAAAACTCTGAAAATACCTACAATTGGGAGGTTCCGTTATGACGACAATAGCAGAACATTGAACTATGTAGCAGTTTATTCAGGCAATATACCCCTAAATATAGTTAGTTGGGTATTTCAGTCATGTACAATTTCTCTACAAATGATGTCTGAAGACACGCCGTTCAAACTCGGCGATAAATAGTCGGTTCCAAATCATTGAGCTAATATTAATCGGGTTGCACTCATTGGCATAAGGGAAGTCTCTCCTGTCCTTTCTGGGATGTTTGGGGAACAATTATTACCAATAAATACAGATGTATATTCTGAGAAGCCGACCTCCATACTAAATTTCGTGACGATCGTTCCTTAATTGGACCTAGAGTTTGATAACAATTTTAAATGGACGGGCGGGCGGGCAACGCATAATTTAATCGCTTGATCTCGCTGATATATGAATTACATGAATTTTTCGAAAAACAAACTCATGCGGAATCTACCAACCTAAATTTAAATGAACCCTACTCAAAAACTAACAATTCTTTGAAAACTAAAATTTAATTACAAAATTCTCACTTTAAAACTTAAAATTTAAGTAAACAAAATAAAAGTGACTCGCATTCTAATACACATATTCTTTATTCCATTCCTGATATACACACACAACAATCCACCCAACAAATGTAAACAAATAACTTACCTTTACTACTCTGTCACGATAACATAATCTCTTAAATTAACAAGGGATTTTGCTTTCCGGGAGAACGAAAGAGATCTCATGGCAACGTAAGAGTTGTTCACAAGAAAACAAAAAACGACGATATACGAAAGATGACCGATTGAAATCAAACAAAAACCCTTTGCAAATTAATTATAGCTTCGTTCCCGTACTTTTTAATAGTAAAACTCGTAAAAGAGAGAACTGCAAACAATTTGTTGTCACACACAAGTTTTTTGAAATAGTTCGGGAACGGAAAAATGGATAATACGTCAAAAAAACTGGAACAAATGTCAAAGTCGGCGTATCAGCCAATCAGACGCCGGCAACCATGTTACTATTTTTTTACTCGCCCAAATTTGTCGTGTAAAAAGTTTTTAAAGAGAGCGTCATTCAGCGCCATTTTTATTTAAAGAGAAGTGAACATTTTACAACTTTTTTGTGTACGGGAACGCTTTTTCGAGTAAGATGTGTAAAAGTCGTAAAAATTGTAAAAACTTTTTAGTTCTGGAACACAGCTTATATTGGTAATTTTTTATGAAACATGTTATTTTTTGTTCGCTTTTATTTATATTTTCACGACACTTTCTATCGACGATGTTTTCGAGACGGCAAAGGAGACACAACAAAAAGGAACATAACAGAATTACACGAACACAACAAACCAACATAAATGAATAAAGGATAGCAAATTTATATAATTTCACAAATTGTACGAGTTCTGGTCAAATTCATTTATACATATATTGAAAAGTATAACGAAAAATTATTTTTACATACCCTCAGCACTTCATTAGCTTAAATAAATAACCGAAATTAGGCCGAATTAATGGCACGCGACACGAACAACGACTTTTACAACCCGCCGAGAAGAATAAAAAATAAACTGACCAAGACAAGATGTGACGTTGCCATATTCAAATTAATTGACTGAATCTCCACTATTTGATGACAACACCAAAATTTAGATAACTGTTGTGTACACGGAGTGTAATAGGTATGGGGAGGATATTTAGAATGTGTGATATTATAAAATAATAAGTCCCAATCTACATTATGCAAGTTTACTTGGGGCAAGTCTCTGTTTGTAGGAGAGACAGGTAAGGGTAATGGAAGAGTTGCTTGTATAGACGCAGGAGGTAAGTTTAAAAGGGAACTAGAAAAATAATCACAAGGAAAATCGCCTAATGTAAATTCGGACTTATGCTTGGTTTACATTCAGCGTCGATTCGTGATTTCGAAGGCGTTTCGTAATTTCGCTCGGAATCAAGCAAAATTTATCATGATTCCGCAAACAAAAATGAAATCATCTCATTTCGTGATTTCAGCGAAATCAACAACGAAATCACAGTACACATGATATACAACCCTGTTTTTGCCTAAAAAAGTACCAAAAGTTGCAACACTTTTCACGTATCACAATAAACAAGGTAGATGGTCAATTCTTGCAACAAAAAATTTTAGTATCAAAATTTGTAAACAATGTGAAAAAATATTAAACGACTCTGCTACAATGCTATTTTTCATTGTGTTCCCGTACTTTTTTAATGGCAATGTTAGAAAAAAGAGCGAATTTGTCAAAAATTGCTTCCCCATACAAATTTCTTAAGAAATACGGGAACGGAAAAATTACGGAAATTGCAAAAACTCCAGCACAAATGTCAAAATCAACGTATCAGCTATCATAGTAGATGCCAATGAACATGCTTGCTGCTAGTTTCTACTAGGCCAAAATTGTATGGCAGAAAAAAGGAGAAGAGGGTGTTATTCGGCGCTATTTTTGTTTAAAGAGAAGTGCAAGTCTTGCTAGATTTCGGAGTACGGGAACGCATTTTTAGCACTAAACGGGAAAACTACTGCAAGTACTAATATTGTGCAGGTTCTGAGCACAACTTTTATCTATTAAAATTTAGTATTATATCTGAACGATAAAATCATTTTTTCATTTGTTAGTACTATACACAATTAGTACGACATATAGATAATTTTACGATAATTTTCCAAATAAAGTTGTAAAGTTCCATATTGTCGTATATTTTTGATGATTAATTCAATTTACAACGACTTGTTTTGAAAATTCATGTTCGATCAGCTGCGCATATGCATCTACCTTGATCATTGTGATATGTTTGAAATCAACAAAAAATAAGTGTAAACACCGGGGTGTATTTCAGGATTTCGTGAAATCCAGTGGATTTTGGAGCGCAAATGTAAACTTGGCATTATAGAAGTTATAATAAAGGCACATTTTCAGGTTTTTTAATTCCACTGGGCAACATTTTCAAGGTGATCTTGTGCAAACAATTCGAACTGAGGATTTTTGAAAGTACAAACCCAAACGACAAGAAACCCTAGTTGGGTTTTGTTGTGTCAGATCCAGCTCGGATTTTATGGCCCCATCTAAACATGGTTAAATATTGAGTTTTGAAAGAAATTCGGGGCTATATCTCTGAAACCAATGCGAATCTTCTTCGGACCTCTGAAGCAAATTTGTAGATAAGGATATTGCAGCACACGTGATCAAAACATATTAGAAAATAACAAAATATTTGGAGAAATAATGATCTCATAAAACTACATTTATTGCGTCAAATTTCAATATACAAGGTGGCGCAAAAGTAATCCTTCTATCAGAAAATGCTATAATTTTTGCGATTGGCCCCTAATGTCAGTTCTGTTTTGACATTTGTGTAGTAAGCACACGTAAAATACACGTTAATAAACAATGTTACGCTACACTGCTCCAGAACGCGGAATATTGGTGACTATTTATTTGGCCAATAATCGGTCGGTGACTTTGGCACAACGTGAATTTCTTCGCAGACGTTTAGCCGCTCGCCTCGAAGAGACTGGCACAACACGTGATGCTGCCATGCATGGCAAACCCCGGAGTATCCGTTCTGCGGGAATATTGCTGCTGTAGCCGAGGATGTCATGGAAGCGCCGTCGACATAGGCCAGACGACGTGCCACGCAAATGGGTATCAGTTGACGGTCTTTACAGCGAATTTTGGTACAAGATTTGAAGATGTTTCCGTACAAAGTCCAGACGGTGCATCAGCTGTTAGATGCTGACCGCCAATTGCGTCTAACATACGATCAAGCCATCCTTAATCACCACCAACAGGAAGATGATTTTTCATCAAAAATAATCCTGAGTGATGAGGCGCTCCAGATTTCCTTTTGTGGGGATTTTTGAAGTCGCCGGTTTATGTCAACAAGCCTCAGACTCTTTCAGCTCTTAAAGACAATATCCGACAAGAATGTGAGGACCTATCGCCGGAAATTTTGGCCAAAGTGATGGAAAATGGCATAAAAAGGGCTCAAAAGACAATAAACTGTGGCGGCGGCCATTTATCTGATATCATATTCTCGACTTGATGTAAAAAAAAATTAAAAGACCAAATAAAAAAAATCGACAAGAAAAATCAAAGTTTTTCATTTTTTTTTTAAATTACAGCCAAAAAACTTCGGAGGATTACTTTTGCGCCACCTTGTATATACAAAAATGACACAATTTGTATACATTTCGCGCCGAATCTCCAAAGCCGTTAATTTTTCCTGAATATTTTCTTTTGGAAAAATATTCCCTGGAATGTAATACACAACTCTTCAGAACATGTCATTGTTGTAAAACCCGTTGTTTTCAGTACATTTTTCAACGACGATTTAATAAAAATGTCAATAATGTAGTGAAATCCAAAATGCGGGAATAAACTGTTGGTGTGAACTTTGTTTGAAATACGTGTTGTAAAAGATATGATGCAAAATACCGCTGAAACAACATGAAGTAGGCATATTAGAGTTTCAGAATGTTCTAAAGAATTGTTGAGAACTTTATTTGGAAGATTTTTGCAAAAGGTTACTTGGTTCAACTCCCAATAGTTTAGCCGATACTAACCAGAATTTCAGCAATTATGTAAAATTTTCTATATTTTATAGATATTGATGCCCTAGATGGAGTTTTTCTTATGTGGTTTTTACAAAGGATAAGTTTTACTAGTTTAGGGCTGCAATATTGCTAAAGACAGCAAGGCCAAATTCCTATTAGTTTCTGAGATAAAGGCCTGATAAATGCAAAAAAGTGTAGATTTAGCCCGGTTTATATGAGGCCATAAAATCCGAACTGGATCTGACAGGACAAAACCTACTAGGGTTTTTGTAGTCTAAATATGTACTTTCAAAAAATCCATACTAGAAGTTGTTTGCATTTTCAGTGTTGCATAGTGTATACCAAAATGAATGTCTCAACGAGCTGAGTCGATATGGCTATGTGTCCGTCCCTCCATCCGTCTGTCTCTCCATTAAGCCTTGTAATCTCGCTACAGGTCGCAATTTTGATCGTATCGTAGGTATTTAAACAGCGGAGATATGCAATAGTCCGTAATGCATCCCATTTTTCCGTTTTTTATGTAATCACGCAATTTTGATCGGATTGTCACGAAATTTTGGCGGTAAATGGGGGTCTCAAAGAGGAATATTCGGGTCGGAATGGGTAAACAACTTATGTGGAGAGAATTCAAAGTTTTATATGCGAATATCTCCGCTTCTAGTAAGGTATTCCAAAATGGAGGAAGAAAATTGCTCCGTTAGATCGACACAAAGTAGGTTGGCGAAGGTGGTCAAACAAGGGAGATATCACAATAGTTTGTAATGCATCCAATTTTTGCACTTTTTTAATCACGCTACAGGTTGCAATTTTAATTGGATTATCACGATATTTTGGGGGCCAACGGGAGTCCCGGAGAGGAAAAAGCATATTGGGTTTGATGAAGGTCGGACAATATTTCCTAAAAGAAATTTTTGTCAGTGAAAAGCTTATGCACAGCGATAATGTTATAGTGTATCACATTGGCGGCCCCGTCCCGACTGCAGCCTTTGCTCATTTGTTTCATAACTAAAGCTTAATGGCCGACTTCCGACGATAAAAACTAGACAATTCCTCGTATTTTTCACGTTAATCCCAATTAGGGTTCTTGGTGTCTATCATCCCCCGCGTTGCCTATATTTGTGTATAGGTAGTAGTGATATTTATGTAATTTTGTACTTCTCATGTAATTTTATATTCTTTATTGCTGATATACAATTCAAATAAATGAAAAACCATACACACACACACCTCTGTATAAAAAATAAAATGTGGTGTCTATCCCTGATCTGTATTTATAACCTTAAAGAAAAAAAAACACCACCATTCCACCTACGTGTATGTGAAAGTATTCATGTAACACCCAAAGTGAGAAGTTGATTTATAATTTTCATCCGGCACATTAACTAATGAAAAATAAATTTTCAAATAATTTGCCTCTGGTTTGCAGCGCTTCATAAAATTATGTAATTTTCGTGATTTTTCATTTTTGTTCTTAGCTGCTGAAGAGGAGGAGGCGGAGTAAGCAAAATATAATTTGGCCTCTAATGAGCTCTTGATATAATGCCGGTCATAAGTCATAATCCACTGGCATTCTCTCGTTCATTCTTCAATGCATAAAATTCTAACGCTAATATTTAGAAGATATTATTATTACAACATGCACAAAACCACCTGAAGCTGTAAATGAAAAACTAGCGAGAAATGAACGTATTTCATATTTTTCAGGTGTTAGAAGTCATCTATGTTGAGGAATAGGGCAAACAAAAAATCTGACGAACGTTCTCTTCTTGCTGCTTCTTAGATTACTTTATAGACAACACAAATAATAATCAGTCACCTTACGAGTCATGACACCCATCTTGTTAAAAAAGGCAAAATGTTTTTTTTCAGTTTGTTAGAAGTTTTCCTGAAACGGCTTGTTTGCCTTACATGATGCCTGTTGCTTTCCTGCTGTCTAATAGTAGCTGACGGTTCTTGATGGTTTTATGTGGTGTTTTTTGGCACTTTTAACAACACCACTTCAAAGAATGTGTTGTTTTTTCGGAATTGCAGTAAAAATATTCAAAAATTCAAATGTTTTCTTCATGCAGTTCAAGAGGGAGTTTATTACACCGAAAGAAATATGCATTTATCAACACTTTGCCATTTTATACTAGGAGGAATTTCAGAACTTTAGATCATTTCTGAAATTGTATAGCCTTTAGTAAGGTTGGTTTAAAAAAAAAGTCAAATGAAGAAGAAAAGGTCCACCTAAAAATCTAAATCCAAGCCTATGAGGACCAAAGGGTTCCCCTAACAATCTTTGAAAAACAAGGCTTACGAAGCCCTAAGAGTCCTTCTAAAAATCTTTAAAAAAATCCACGCCTATGAAGACCAAAGAGTCCTTCTAAAAATCTTTAAAAAAAATCCACGCCTATGAAGACCAAACAGTCCTTCTAAAAATCTTTAAAAAATCCACGCCTATGAAGACCAAACAGTCCTTCTAAAAATCTTTAAAAAATCCACGCCTATGAAGACCTTCCAAAAATCTTTAAAAAACCCACATCTATAATGACCAAAGGGTCCTTCTTACAATCTTTGAAAAATCCACGCCTATGAAGACCTTCCAAAAATCTTTAAAAAACCCACATCTATAATGACCAAAGGGTCCTTCTTACAATCTTTGAAAAATCCACGCCTATGGAAACCTTCTAAAAAATCTTTAAAAAATCCAAATCTATAAAGACCAAAGGGTCCTTCTTACAATCTTTAAAAAATCCACATCTATAAAGACCAAAGGGTCCTTCTTATAATCTTTAAAAAATCCACATCTATAAAGACCAAAGGGTTCTTCTTACAATCTTTAAAAAATCAACATCTATAAAGACCAAAGGGTCCTTCTTACAATCTTTGAAAAATCCACGCCTATGGAGGCCGAAGGGTTCACTTCGGAATCTTTAAAAATCCACGCCTATGGAGGCCGAAGGGTTCACTTCGGAATCTTTAAAAATCCACGCCTATGGAGGCCGAAGGGTTCACCTCGGAATCTTTAAAAAATCCACGCCTATGGAGGCCGAAGGGTTCACCTCGGAATCTTTAAAAAATCCACGCCTATGGAGGCCGAAGGGTTCACCTCGGAATCTTTAAAAAATCCACGCCTATGGAGGCCGAAGGGTTCACCTCGGAATCTTTAAAAAATCCACGCCTATGGAGGCCGAAGGGTTCACCTCGGAATCTTTAAAAACTCCACACCTATGGAGGCCAAAGGGTTCACCTCGGAATCTTTATAAAATCCACGCCTATGGAGGCCAAAGGGTTCACCTCGGAATCTTTAAAAATCCACGCCTATGAAGGCCAAAGGGTCCTTCTAAAAATCTTTAAAAATCCACGCCTATGAAGACCAAAGGGTCCTTCTAAAAATTTTATAAAATCCACGAATATGGAGGCCAAAGGGTTCACCTCGGAATCTTTAAAAATCCACGCCTATGAAGGCCAAAGGGTCCTTCTAAAAATCTTTATAAAATCCACGCCTATGGAGGCCAAAGGGTTCACCTCGGAATCTTTAAAAATCCACGCCTGTGAAGGCCAAAGGGTCCTTCTAAAAATCTTTAAAAATCCACGCCTATGAAGGCCAAAGGGTCCTTCTAAAAATCTTTAAAAATCCACGCCTATGAAGACCAAAGGGTCCTTCTAAAAATCTTTAAAAATCCACGCCTATAAAGACCAAAGGGCCCTTCTAAAAATCTTTAAAAAATCCACGCCTTCTAAAAATCTTTAAAAAATCCACGCCTATGAAGACCAAAGGGTCCTCCTAAAAAATCCTTGAAAAATTTAAGCCTATGAGAACCAAAAGGTCCTCCCAAAAAATCTTTGAAAAATATAAGCCTAAGAACACCAAATTGTCCTCATACAAAACTTTGAAAAACCCCCGTCTATGAAGATCAAAGATCTTCCTAAAAAATCCTTGAAAAATCCACGCCTATGAACCCAAAGGGTCCTCCTAAAAATCTAAGCCTATGAGGACCAAGGATCCTTCCAAAAATCTTTGAAAAATATAAGCCTAAGAGGACCAAAGGGTCCTCCTAAAAATCTTTGAAAAATCCACGCCTATGAAGAACAAAATGCCCTCATAAAAGTCTTTGAAAAATCCCCGCCTATGAAGACCATAGGCTCCTCCTAAAATCTTAAAAAATTCTAAGCCAAAGGGTCCTCCTAAAAAATTCTTGAAAAATCCACGCCTATGAACCCAAAGGGTCCTTCTGAAAATCCTTGAAAAATCTAAGCCTATGAGGACCAAAAAGTCCTCCCAAAACATCTTTGTAAATATAAGCCTAATTGTCCTCATAAAAATCTTTGAAAAACCCCCGTCTATGAAGACCAAAGATCCTCCTACAAAATCCTTTAAAAATCCACCCCTATGAACATAAAGGGTCCTCCTAAAAATCCTTGAAAAATCTAAGCCTATGAGGACCTAAGGATCCTCCCAAAAATCTATGAAAAATATAAGCCTAAGAGGACCAAAGGGTCCTCCTAAAAATCTTTGAAAAATCCACGCCTATGAAGACCAAAGGGTTCTTCTAAAAATATTTTAAAAATCCACGCCTATGAACCCCAAAGAGTCTTTCTAAAAATCTTTAAAAAATCTTCGCCTATGGAGACCAAAGGGTCCTTCTAAAATATTTAAAAATCAACGCCAATGAACACCAAAGGGTCCTTCTAAAAATCTTTAAACAAATTATGCCATGAAGACCAAAGGGTCCTCCTAAACATCTTTGAAAAATCCACGACTATGAAGACCAAAGGGTTTTTCTAAAAATATTTTAAAAATCCACGCCTCTGAACCCCAAAGAGTCCTTCTAAAAATCTTTTAAAAATCCACGCCTCTGAACCCCAAAGTGTCCTTCTAAAAATCTTTAAAAAATCCACGCCTATGAACACTAAAGAGTCCTTCTAAAAATCTTTAAACAAATTATGCCAATGAAGACCAAAGGGTCCTCCTAAACATGTTTGAAAAATCCACACCTAGAAGAACAAAATATCCTCATAAAAATCTTCGAAAGATCCACGCATATTAAGACAATAGGGTCCTCCTAATAATCTTTGAAAAATCCACCCCTATGCGACCAAAAAGTCCTCCTAACAATCTACGCCAATCACGACCAAAGGGTCCTCCTAAAAATCTTTGAATAATCCCCGTATATGAGGACCAAAGGGTCCTCCTAAAAATCTTTCAAAAATCCACGCCTATGAAGACCAAAGGGTCCTCCTAAAAATCCTTGAAAAATCTAAGCCTATGAGGACCAAAAGGTCCTCCCAAAAAATCTTTGAAAAATATAAGCCTAAGAAGACCAAATTGTCCTCATAAAAATCTTTGAAAAACCACCGTCTATGAGGACCATAGATCATCCTAAAAATTTTTTGAAAAATCCACGCCTATGAAGTTCATAGGGTCCTCCTAAAATCTTTGACACATCTACGACTATGAAGACCATAAGGTCCTCCCAAAAAACTTTGAAAAATCTATGGCCATGAAGACCAAAAGGTTCTCTTAAAAATCTTTGAAAAATCCACGCTAATGAAGACCAAAGGCTACTCCTAAAAATCTTTGAAGAAATCCACGCCAATGAAGACCAGAGGCTCCTCCTAAAAATCTTTGAAAAATCCACCACTACGAAGACCAAAGGCAACTTCTAAAAATCTTTGAAAAATCCAAGCCTATGAAGACCAAACGCTCCTCTTAAAAATCTTTGAAAATCCACCACTAAAGGTTCCTCCTAAAAGTTTTTGAATAATTTACGACTATGAAGACCATAAGGTCCTCCTAAAAAGCTTTGAAAAATCTATGGGCATGAAGACCATAAGTTCCTCCTAAAATCTTTGAACAATTTACGCCTATGAAGACCGTAAAGTCCTCCTAAAAATCTTTGAAAAATCCACGCCTATGAAAACCTAGAAATCTTCCAAAATCCAGGCTAATGGAGCCCAAAGGCTCCTCCTAAAAACGTTAACAAATCCGCGCCTATGAAGAACAAGGACTCCTCCTAAAAATCTTTAAAAAAATCTACGCCTATGAAGACCAAAGGCTCCTCCTAAAAATCTTTAAAAAAATCCTCTCTATGAAGACTAAAAGGCTCCACTTAAAAATCTTTGAAAAATCCACGCCTATGGAGACCAAAGGCTCCTCCAAAAAATCTTTAAAAAAAATCATTTCTTTAAAGACCAAAGGCTCCTCCAAAAAATCTTTAAAAAAAATCATTTCTTTAAAGACCAAAGGCTCCTCTTAAAAATCTTTGAAAAATCCAAGCCTATGGAGACCAAGGGCTCCTCCTAAAAATCTTTAAAAAATCCACGCCTATGGCGACCAAAGGCTCTCTAAAAATCTTTAAAAAAATCCACGCCTATGGAGACCAAAGGCTCCTCCTAAACATCTTTCAAAAATCAACGCCTATGAAGATCAAAGGCTCCTCCTAAAATCTTTGAAAAAATCCACGTCTTTACAGACCAAAGTCTCCTCCAAACATCTTTGAAAAATCCATTACTATGAAGACCAAAGGCTCCTCCTAAAAATCTTTAAAAAATCCACGCCAGACCAAAGGCTCCTCCTAAAAATTATTGAAAAAATCCAGGCCTTCTGCTTTTGCTTCTCTCTCTCTCCCACTTACAGTGTAAGTGAATGAATCAATAAACATCATTTGGTTGTGTTTTTTTTTTCACTCATACCTACATACATACTAAACCATTGATGGAAATTCTTGGGCGAAGCTGCCATAGGGTCATCCTAAAATCTTTGAAAAATCTATGAGCATGTAGACCATAGGGTCCTCCTAAAAATCTTTGATAAATCTGCGCCTATGATGACCACAAAGTCCTCCTAAAAAGTTTTAAAATGTCCACGCCTATAAAGACCACAAAAACCATTGAAAAATTCACGCCTATGAAGACCATAAGGTCCTCCTACACATCTTTGAAAAATATACGACTGTGAAGGCCATAAGGCCCCCCTAAAATATTTGAAAAATCCACTCCTATAGCAGTGTTCACCAGCGAGCCCGTACTGAGAGCAACTGAGCATACATTACCGTGTGTTTTGGATTGAAAGTTACGATAATTTGCTCTCAGTAGCAGCTCGCTGGTGAACATTGTCCTATAGAGACCAAAGGGCCCTGCTAAGAAACTTCGCCTATGAAAACCAAAGGGTTCTCCTAACAATCTTCGCCTATGGAGAACAAAGGATCCTCAAAAAACACCTTGGACAAATCCACGCCTATTAAAACCAAAGGGTCCACCCTCCAAAAAAGTGTTATAAAATCCATGCCTATGAAGCCCATACGGTAAGTGCTATTTTGGAAACCCGAGATTTTTTTCAGTGTATGAACAAGAAGAAGTGGTGACACCAACCTTCATAACTTGAATTAGAAATATGATGATTCTAATAATGATGTCTTCAAGAGATGAGAATATTGTCTTGTGATCGTGTCAATGTTGGCCGGGGTGGTTGTTTGCCTCCATAGCTTTCTGGTTGCTGATGGACTAACTGGCTGACTGGCGCTGTCAATGACAATATGCATACAGTCATTCGTATGACTTTACTAAGCCTTGGTCTTTCAATTTATTTTTACCGCCGACTGGATAATAACTACAGTGGCCTTAACACTATGGATAAATGCAAATTAGTAGCAAACGGCAACAACAAATCTGTTCGGAACAATCAGCCAATATGTTTGTGGTGCTTAGTTAGCGAGGAGTCTTAACCATTATGCTTAGATAGATAGGTAGGTTGGATGACTGGTAGGTAGAAGTGTTGCTAATAAATTTCTTTTGTTATTTCTTTTGTATTTGTTAACTAACTCTTGGCCAATGAACTTGTCGCTGCAAGCTAATGATTTGTTTTAGTCTTCTGACAACATGTGTACTATATGTGCTACTATGGGTACCACCTCCATTAGAGTCAACTAACTGCAACCAATGAAGCCAGCTAGCTAACTGCTGCTTGGAGTATCAAAGGTGGCAACAACATCACTAACTAAAATATCACGAATATTTTTGCAAGCATAACCGATTTTCTGTTGAATTAATGAGTGATTGTCAATCAGCAGCAGCCGTGGCGGCAGCATGTGAATGTGTTGGCAAAATGATTGACATTGGTCCCTAAGCCGACAAAAACAGGGGAAAGAATGTACACATCAGCATCATTTTAAACCGCAACAAACAGTAGGAGTCTTCTTGCTAATGATGCACGTTTGTTTTTTGTTTACAGTGTTGTTGTTTCTGTTGGTATGACAGGGCCAATATAAACCAATTTTGAGGCTGCTTTTGGTAATAATGAAAATTCCTCCTTGCGATTCAATTTAGAAGTATGCACATATTCTTTACTGAGTTGTTTAGTTTTTCAGTGGGTAATCAATTTAATGAATGAATTTCCATTGGATTGGGCATTCTCAAAATTAACTACGCTTTTGGGGGCGAAAAAAATGTTGGGGTGTTAATGAATGAAGCAAGTCGCTTGATGAACGGCACAATAACATGCAATTTTCAATAATTCGATACAATTGGGTTAGTAAGTTAGCAATGTGGGCATCTGGAACCATATGTAAGTATGTACATAGTAAGAAATATGTCAAATATATCATGACAAGATCAAATTACATAGATTTGTTGTGATAATCAAGTATACGTATGTGAAATTATGTATATGATCTGTTACTTCAATAAATTAGGGATAGTAACAACAAAACGTGGGTATCATTTCAAAATATGGGATAGTACAACTATGCCAAAGTTAAATTTGATTTCACATAGAAATAATTGTGTCAGTCATTGTTCATTGAAGATTTTTAGATATTCTTTCAGCTATGCAAGTAAAATTAACCCTTTGAACCCCGATTTTTTTCCGTCGAGATAAACATATTTGCTATATTCGGACCCTATAACTGACAACATTACCATTTTTACACACAGAGAAAAATATAATTCATGCCACTATATTTTGAAAGAAAAATATGTATTATAGGTATATGGTAACTTTCTCTCATATATCTATAAAACAATTTATGAAATATTTTAAAATGTTTTGGTATCAGCAGAAAACATGTTGTGCTTGCCTCTAATAAGAAGTATTTTAATTACAATTATAATGTACCTTTGTGATTGATTGCCCATTAAAATATTTTTAAATATATTTTAAATAATATTTTTATTTAAAAAAAAATTGGATATCTATACTAATAAAAGAGTTGGGTAATGATTACTGACTGACTGATAACACTGTGCAACAAGGTTTCTGTGCGGTAGAAAATTCCTTTTGGAGATGAAAGCCCTTAGTGAGTATATTAAGAACCCAAAAGGAAAATTTTCCCCATAGGTCAAGTTTCTGAGATATCGCGCGATGAATTTTTTGAATTTTCGCCTATAATGCTTGAGAAAATAGCTTTATATCTCTGTTTGCCGTTATTGTAGCTTCGTTTTGAGATCATTTTCCAAGAAAATTTGTCATTAACGTGTTCAGCATATCGGGAGCTATATATGGTAAATATTTCAGATACATCCCGGATGTCAATATAAGCGATAACCAATGGGTATGTCTACCTACCAATACATAACACATAACGAATATACAGAAAAACAAAACATAGGTTTTTTTCTGAACAAAAACCGGGTAAATGCCAAAAAAGACAATGAAAACGTGACAATATCGATTAGTTGTCAATGAGAACCGTACCTAAAATTCTCTGAGCAACATTTTTGTGGATGCTGTAAAATCTCATCTAGTGGTACTTTTACTACGTTTCCAGAAAGAAAGGACGAAAAGGACATGAAAGGAATTGAGTTAGAAGAATGAAATTTTCTACAAAAAGATTCGCAATTCGATTTGACTGAAAACATGTAATCTCAAAACGAAGCTACGATAACGGCAAACAGAGATATAAAGCTATTTTCTCAAGCATCATAGGCGAAAATTCAAAAAATTCATCGCGCGATATCTCAGAAACTTGACCTATGGGGAAAATTTCCTTTTGGGTTCTTAATATACTCACTAAGGGCTTTCATCTCCAAAAGGAATTTTCCACCGCACAGACCTTGAGTTCCAATTTGTGGCACAGTGTAATCAACGCCCCTGCTAAACGGCTTAATATTGAAATTATGGGTAAGAGTTACTCTTGGTCCGAGGGTGTCAGATAATGCTGGGTTTCTGAAAATTCGAACTAGAACGGTACGAAAAGTACTAAATATGGTACCATTTGTATTTAGCGAACCGGTAGAGTTAGAGTTCTGTAATTTGGTGGAATGAGGATTGAGATAGTTTTAGAAAGTCGAACTTACGTGTACTAAATTTAGTACAATTTGGATTTGGGCAGGAATACGGAAATTTTGAATTAAGGTTACTGGTGCAGTTTAGAATGGAAGTAGTTTTAAAAATTCGTACTCATGGGTACAAATTGTACTAAATGGTACTACATTTGTTACAATTAGCATTTGGGTGAACGGTTAGAGCGGAAATCTTCAAACTTGGAATTAAGATTGTTGTTGGAGTATAGGATTGAGGTAGTTTTGGAAATTGGTACTTACGGGTATGAAAAATGTTAAATGATACTAAATTTAGTACAATTTAGATATGAGTGAACGGATATAGCTGGAATTCTGAAATTTTGAATGAAGGTGACTGTTGAAGTATAGAATGGAATTGAAAAATCGTACTTATGGGTAGAAAAGTACTAAATTTGGATTTGGGGAACGAACAGAGCTGGAATCATGCAATTTAGATTGCTGTTTGAATTTTGAAATGAGGTTATTTTGTAAACTCGTAGTTATGGGTACGAAAATGGAATGGAAGTAGTTTTGAAAAATCGTACTTTTGGGTAAAAATGTACTAAATTGGGGAACGAAAAGAGCGGGAATCCTGAAATTTGGATTGCTGTTTGAGTGTTGAATTGAGGTTATTTTGCAAACTCGTAGTTATGGATGAAAATGATTCTAAAGAAAATTAGACTTCCTCCACAAATTAAGTTATAACTGCAATAAGTATTCTTCGAAAAGCGGGGATGCCAACCAATAATTTTTTTCATGAAATAGAAAACATATTTAGAGTTAAAACCGTTAGGATCTCCTTAGCATTAACTTTTAAGTAAAAATTATCTTAAAGTCCTCTTAATTGGTTTATTTTGAGATTTCAAGCATATAACAATGGCCCATAGAGTAACACAATTTTAAACTGTGTGAATATATACTTAGCCACAGCAATGAACTGATAAACAATTCTCATCGATTGGACAATAAATGTGACCTTTAGAGCAATGTCGTGAAAATTCACCTTTGGCCCCATACAAATTACTATGGAAACTTTGAGGCCCCAGTGGTACGTGTTAACATATTCCGATTGTGCTCAAACTTAGGTTAGACAAAACAAAACTAAACATTTTAGGGGTTTTTCGCCTAAAATCCGACATTGATTTTTCCCTTTAAGTCTAGTCTAGTGGACACTGGAACTACGCTAATTAGCAAACAAACCAAAACAATAGCTGAACCCACTGTTATGTTTAGTTTAAGCGCTGCATTGATACAATTTGCATTAAAAAAATTAAATTTGAATATTTTATACACACAATTTATGGTCAATTTCACCCGCTAAATAATACTATAGGATCTTGGATCATTATTCACATTATCCTTGAACAAAACTCTTAACTCGTGCAAACAATGCAGTATCGAAATATAACTGCGACCTCTATCTTGATTATGGTTAAATAACACACAATTAAAACTGTGGGATCCCTGTATATAAAGTCAAAATCGCTTATAACGACGAAATCCTAAAGTCCCGAATTTCTGCTCTTTATATTTCACACAAATAAGTATCGCTTGTAACGTCGGTTTTTTGTGAAATATTTTAATTTCGCTATCGGTTATAACGTCGAACCATACGAAGAAGAAAAATTTCTCTCAATATTTTGTTGTATGTATATTTTTTTCAAGCTCAAACAACTACAAAATATCAAACATATGCACAACATATTGGATGACGGGGTTGGACAACTGAATTACGACTCACATGTAGGCGGTCTCAAGTCAATTAAGCTAGAATTTTTGCCACCCAATGTCACATCTGTTTTACAACCCATGGACCAAGGTGTAATAAAATCATTAAAATCGCATTGCCGGAATCGGGAAATATCCACTATCCTGGCAAGAATAGAAAAGGATCAAAGTACGAAATTTAATGTGTTGGATGCCGTGTTATTGTCAGATGAAGTGTCAGAGGCGTGTCTAGCTGTAGAAACAATTCAAAAAAATTATTTATTCAGAAGATGTGTCAAGCCAAGAATGGGTTTGGAAACCCTTTCAAAACTCAGATCTGAGTTAAATTTAAAACTTATGTTGGAAAAGCGCAAACTAAAATAACAGACTAATTTAAATAGAATCATATTCTATCTTAACGTAATATATCTGCTGTAGAATGAATGAAATATCGTTATTTTTTATTTTGTTTTTAAGCAATTTCTGCGAATGTATATAGCATGAAAAAGTAAAAAATTTAATTGAATTTATTTACTTACTTAATAAAATAATGTATTTATACCCAAAAGTCACTATACATAATATAATTTCACCTCTTTTATAAATATCGTTTATAACGACTATCGCTTATAGCGTCCGATTTTGGTCGGTCCCTTGACCGACGTTATAAGCGATTTCGACTGTACTAGGTGGTAACTCTGTTATCTGAGCAAGTACATCAACAAAATCGACATCTATAGAAGGGAAATAGCAACTCTTGCTCTTCTAAATATATCATACTAGCAGACCCGGTCCGCGTTGCTGGCCCGTTGTTCGGGTTCTCCGTGTAAACTTTAGTTATCTATCCAGTATTGATACACCCATAATTAGGCATCCCTCTAGAAACTTCATAATATAAATCAATGTTTTGACATAAATTCCATATAATGGTATCCCCCAAATTTAACCCAGATATGCCCATTGCTTGATCGTGACCATTTTAAAAGTATTTTTATATTATTTTAGAAGCAAATGTGAAATAATAACAGTATGTTTATATGTTTTTTAAAAATTTTTTGAAAAAAGTGGTTTTTGAGGCCACTTTTGGACACAGGGTTTTATCATATAACTGGGTGTTATGGGACACAAAACATTTGACATATAGTCCAAAGACACCTTTTCGGCATCTAGTTAACGTTTTTTCGTAGTAGGCTCCACATCGTGTATGTTTTCGTTATAAAATTACCCAATAATTAATCGGTCATAACGCAAATCATTGTAAAAACTAAGCGATCGGTGGAAACTTCGATGAACTAGGCCTCAAAACTCAAAAATAGTAGCTCAAAATAATGGAATCACATAATATCCCAAGAGCTACAGATGTGTACTGAGTATATCACCAAAATAAACGGTACTTTGATAAACATAACATATCAAATTAGCAAGAATTTTGTGTGTCCTATATATAGGACGCTGGGCATATCTGGGTTAAGATATAAAATCTCTTTTATTATACCCTTCACCATAAATCGACAGTTTAAAGCACTTTGTGACCAACATATAATGGTCGGTGCACGTCAATTAACATTGCTATATAGTGGATTGTTGGTCTCGGTTGGGGTCATAATTATTACTGCAAAGAATTGTTGGTATAGGTCCACGTTTTGATATAGCTCCCAAAGAACGGTACCGGCTGATTTTCGCTATTTTTGAGGATTTAACATCATTATCACACCGAAATGGCTGAAATCTGGTTTTAATATATTTTAAAGAGGAGAGCATAAATATTCGTATCGACAGAAAGACACGCCTTTTTATTTGCGCTCGGTATGTAACAGTAGTAGGTTCACGTTTTGATATAGCTCCCATAAAACAGTACCTCCCGATTTTCGATAGTTCAGAGATATAGCCACTGTTCAGTAAACGTCCTCGTTTTGATATAGCTCCCATAGAACGGTGGCGCCTGATTTTCGCTATTTTTGGTGGATTTAACCTCATTCAGGCCGATCGAACGTAACGCTTTTTTTCTTCGCGCTCTATATGCAATAGTGGTAAAATACCCCTCAGCGAAATGTACATATGTTCCTTCGGGATATGTATGGCAACATTTATATAATTCATAAAAAAAGTACTTCTATAAATTGTAGTTGTTATTATCGAGATTTTGCTGTATTTAAAAAATGTATCTTTACCTAGCTATACCAAGGACTGAAATCAATGCTCATGAAGTTTCACTTCCCACATTTTGAGATTTTATCCGTAATTATAATATTTTCAAAAATCGAACACGATCGCGGTATTCTGATTCCAATGATGATATTGTATTGTATATCAATAACTTTGTCTGATTTCCAATGGATCTTTCTGGAATTTCGATATTGTGACATCTCAAGTTATCCGGATTTTACTGTATTCCAAAATGTGGAGTTGATCGCGCTGTCCCACTTATTGTTTAGCGTTTATAGCGTTTTTTAGGCACGCTTACAAAATTATGTATATTATCTGAAATAATAAATGTTTGCAAATTTTGTGATGACCGCGATATTTCACTTCCGCGAAGACCATTAAGGGTCAAGACAGTAATTACAGTAGTATTGCAAACAATGTGTAAACAATACGTTCAAAAATATCATGGACTTCAGATTTAAAAAAAAAAAAAAAATTTTGAAGGATTACCTCCGGTCACTGCACTTAGTCGTATTAAAATAGCTCACGACCGCGCTATCCCACTTGTTCAAGCTAGTGTTTATATCATTTTTGTGTCACGCTTACTAAAATTATGTATATTAATTGAAATAATACATTTTTGAAAACTTTGTGATGACCGCGATCATTCAGGGAAAACAATCTGTAAACAATACGTTCAAAAATATCAAAGATTTCAGATTTTCTTAAAAACATTGTGGGGGAGGACCACCGGTCACTACTCCTAGCCGTATAAAAACAGCTTACGACAGTTCTAATTAATTGAAATAATACATTTTTGAAAATTTTGGGATGACCGCGATTTTCACTTCCGCGACGACCATTCAGGGTCAAGATAAAAAAATTGGGGATAAAAAAATTAGTGGGATAAAAAAATTGATTACGACCTATTCTCAGACCTAAAAATTCCACATACAAAAGTTCATAAGATTTCCCAATCGATTTTTCGGAATTTCTTTATAGTGACATCTCAAGTCATCGGGATTTACTGTATTCCAAAATATGGCGTTGACCGCGTTATCCCACATATTGAAGCCAGTGTTTTATCGGTTTTGTAGTGACGCTTACAATAATTAGGTATATTATCTGAAATAATACATTTTTGAATCATTTGGGATGACCGCGATATTTCACTTCCGCGACGACCATTCAAAAAAATATATAGCCTATTTTCACCACCGGTGTTCCCAGTACATTATCTGAAATTTTCAAGAAAATCTATTCAGCCGTTTTTGAGTCTATTCGGAACATACAAACAAACAAAAATACTAACATACACACATTGCCTTTTATATATTAGAAGATATGGACGGAACGTATCTTAGATCGTTATACTAACACACAACATTTTGGTTCATTTAACCATACCTAAATATTATCTGTTCCTAATGTTGCAGACTTCTTCTTTGACGCAAACCCAAACATTATCTAAAACTGCACGCCGATTAGACTATCATTGGAGCCCACAGAACCGCTACAAAATCGGATAAAAATTCTGATTTATTGTCCATATTACCCCTAAATATTTTACGATAATCTCCAAATATTAATCGTTTATATCTTGGTCGGAACCCGACCTCCAAACAAAATTTAGCGGTGATTGGTCTATAATTGTGGCCTGAAGTTTGATTACAATTTTTAATGGACGGACAGACGGACGCACATCTCAAAATCGCTTTATATCGCCGAGATATGATTTTTGGTATACCACAAGAGGGTCTACTGCGAATATTTCTCAGGGTTAGATGAATTTTCTCATTGTGGTGTAAGGCATACTAAAATGTGTAACATTTTTTAGTTAATCTTGTGCAAACAATTTGAGCTGAGAATTTTTTGAAAGTACAGACCCAAACGGTGAAACCCCTAGTTGGGTTTTGTTATGTCAGATCCAGCTTGGATTTTATGGCCCATCTAAACATGGTTAAATATTGACTTTTTAAAGCAGTTCTAGGCTACATCTCTGAAATCTATGTGAATCTTCATCTGACCTCTGAAGTAAATTTGTAGATAAGGGCAAGAATAAAATATTTGGAGAAATAATGAACTCGAAAAACTACATTTAATCCCTCAAATTGTATAAAATATCGAAAATTCACATAATTTGCATACATTTCGCACCATATCTCCAAAAGCGCTAATTTTTTCTTAATGTTTTCTTTTGGAAAGATTCACTGGAATGTAATACACAACTCTTCAAAACATGTCATTATTGTAAAATGCCTCTATCACGTTGTTTTGAGTATATTTTCAACGACGATTTAATAAATATGTCAGTAATGTGGTGAAATCCGAAATGCGAGAATAAACTTTTGCTGTGAACTCTGTTTGAAATACGAGCTGTAAAAGATATGATGCAAAATACCGCTGAAACAACATGAAGTAATCATTCTAGAGTTTCAGAATTGCTGATAACATTAATTGGGAGATTTTTCAACTCCCAAGGGCCTGTTCTGAAGATAAGCTCTACTAGTTTAGGACTACAATATTGCAAGGCAAAATTTCTATTCGTTTCTGAGATAAATAGCCGATAAATGCAAAAAACAGTACCGGTTTAGATGAGACTAAAAATCCGAACTGGATCTGACAGGACAAAACCCTACTAGGGTTTTTTTAGTCTCAATACTCGTATGTACTTTCAAAAAATGCATACTAGAAGCTGTTTGCATTTTCAGAGTTGCATAGTGTAATTGTACGAAAACTACAGTTTGGGTATTTTTTGGTCGGTTTTATGTTCTTGTTGACCATAATCAGTACAATCTCTTCACACGACTTTTAAAGGGGAATTTTTGAATCCAAACATTCAGCACGATCGTGAAGATCGTGCGCCCACCTCTAGTCGTGATGTCGAGACTCGGTTCTACTTCCCACTATAATTCGTCAGCATTGTCTAATATGTCTATTACTTACTTACTTACTTAGCTGGCCCATTACAGAACATTTGTTCTATAGGCCGAACTAAGAAAAGATCTCCATTTCTCTCTATTTGTTGCTTCGCATTCTGGAATACCGCGCCTTTTCATCTCATCATCCACTTGTTTGCGCCATCTATTCCTTGGCCTGCCAATTCTGCGTGCACCGCCATGTGGCATGTATTCATACGCCTTTTTAGCGGGTTCATCATCGCTCATTCTAATGATATGGCCTAGCCAACGCAATCGCTGCATCTCGATACGTTTAACAATATTGATGTCGTTGTATAGCAGATACAGCTCGTGGTTCATGCGACGTCGATATTCACCGTCAACGCAGATTGGTCCGTAGATCTTTCGAAGAATTTTTCTCTCAAACACACCAAGCACTGCCATGTCTGCTTGCGCAAGTACCCAGGCTTCGGAGCCATACATCAGCACGGGTAGTATCAGTGTTTTGTAGAGCGTTATTTTTGTTTGACGAGATGTGGCTTTGTTTTTAAACTGCTTACTTAATCCAAAGTAGCATCTGTTGGCCAATACAATTCTTCTTTTTATTTCACAACTGATGTCGTTTGTTGTGTTGACGGAGGTGCCGAGGTAGACGAAGTCTTTTACTACCTCAATATTATAGGAACCAACTTCCACAGTCGGTCCGAGCTCAATGGACGCATTGCGCGTCGACACCATCAACTTGGTCTTCTCACCGTTTACCGCCAGACCCACTTTAGCAGATTCTCCTTCGACCTTTATAAAGGCATCAGTTACTTCTTTTACTGATCGACCCATGATGTCTATATCATCAGCATAAGCAAGTAACATGTGACTATTGGTGTAGATTGTGCCACTTCTTTTGACGTTTGCCTCTCGTATAACCTTTTCTAGCAGGATGTTGAAGAGGTCACACGAAAGGCTGTCTCCTTGTCTGAAACCTCTTTTGGTACCAAACTCTTCGGAGAGGTTCTTTCCTATTTTAACTGAGGACCTCGTGTCAGTTAAAGTCATTTTACAAAGCCGGATGAGCTTTGCGGGAATACCAAATTCAGACATGGCTTGGAATACCTTTGAGCGCAGCGGACTGTCGAAGGCTGCTTTATAATCGACAAAAAGGTGGTAGGTGTCGATCTGCATCTCTTGGGTCTTCTCCAGGATTTGCCGCAGGGTAAATATCTGGTCAATGGTGGACTTGCCAGGTCTAAAGCCGCATTGGTATGGTCCAATAATCTCGTTGACCATTGGCTTTAGTCGTTCGCACAATATCCCTGACACGATCTTGTAGGCAATAGGGAGTAGACTTATGCCCCTATAGTTAGAGCATACAGTCTTATCTCCCTTCTTGTGGACGGGGCACAGGATACTCAGGTTCCAATCGTCGGGTACTCGTTCTTCCTGCCAGATGGTGCTAACTAGCTGATGAATACACCTTATCAGCGTGTCGCCTCCGGTTTTGAACAGCTCGGCTGGTAAGCCATCGGCCCCTGCTGCCTTATTATTCTTCAGCCGATTTATTGCTGTCTTTACCTCATCTTGGCTGGGCGGTATACATTCAATACCATCTTCTGGGATTGGGACTGTGGTATCTTCGTCGTCTTCGCTGCTATTGGATACCAACAGATTTGAAAAATGTTCTTTCCATATCCTGAGTACATTATCAGTATCAGTTACCAAATTACCTTGCTGGTCTCTACAGGAGGATGTGCCTGTACCAAAGCCATCAGTTTGATGCTTGACTCTTTGGTAGAATTTTCGGACTTCATTCTGGCTCCTGTACATTTCGATTTTTTCACACTCCCGCTTTTCCATCTCTCTCTTTTTCCTGCGGAAAAGACGTTTCTCCTCTCTCCTTTTCTCCCTGTATCTCTCTCGTGCGCTACGCGTTGCTACGGATTGTAAAGTAGCCTTATATGCCGCATTTTTCTCTTCGGTGGCAGCACGACACTCCTCATCATACCATGGATTCCTTGGTGGAGGTCTCTGGTATCCAAGTATGGATTTTGCGGCTGTTTGTATGGAGTGGGCAATACTTTGCCATTGCGCTGATATGTTATCGGGATGAGGAGGGCTTTGATTAAGCAATTGGGCTAGTTGAGTGGAATATGCTGTGGCTATCTGTTGTGATTGCAGCTTACCGATGTCTAACTTTCGTGTTGTGTCTGTTCGTACTTTGTTTGCTACGTTTAAGCGGGTGCGTACCTTTGCTGCAACAAGGTAGTGGTCCGAATCAATGTTTGCGCCTCGGAACGATCGTACATCCAACACGCTCGATGAATGTCTTCCATCTATCACAACATGATCAATTTGGTTTCTTGTTTTCTGATCTGGAGACAGCCAGGTGCCCTTATGAATATCGAGATGATTAAATCTGGTACTGCTAACTACCATGTTTTTTGCAGCTGCAAAGTCTATCAGTCTCATACCATTGTCAGATGTTTCACTGTGGAGACTGAATTTCCCGACTGTTGGGCCAAAGATATTCTCCTTTCCAATTTTGGCATTAAAATCGCCTAGAATGATTTTAATGTCATGGGCAGGGCAACGGTCATATGTTTCTTCTAAGCGCTCGTAAAATATATCTTTGGTCTGTTCGTCCTTTTCTTCAGTGGGAGCATGAGCGCAAATAAAGCTGATGTTGAAGAATTTAGCTTTTATTCGAATTGCAGCAAGTCTTTCATTCACTGGAGTGAAGCTGGATACAAGATGTTTTAGTCTCCGACTAACTACGAATCCACAACCAAACTCATGCTTTACGTCATGGCAGCTATAATACAGTGCGTCACCTTTAGGTGTTGTTGTGACGCCTTTCCCAATCCATCGTATTTCCTGTATGGCAGTAATATCGGTCTTGTACTTTTCAAGTACGTCTGCCAGTGCGAAGACTGCACCTTCTCTATAAAGAGTGCGAACATTCCAGGTGCAGATTCGCAGATCATGGTCCTTAAAACGTTTGCGGGGTTCGTCAACTTTAGAGGGGTTTGTTTTTCTTTTCTTTCGTTTTTTCATAGTAGGCTGTTTTTTTTAGGGGAGGGTTACTAACCCGACGCCCAAACCCAAGTTTTTAACGTTCTTATGGGTGAACGCGCGGCACATGTTAGCTCACTACCTTTAACGGGTGTTAAAGGCAGTTCCCCAGGTGACACCACGGGGAGGTCAGTGTCCACTTGGGATGAAAGAGGGACCAAGATAAATCCTGGGCTTTGCCATGTTAAAACCGGTCAGGACCGTTCCTTGGTATCTTCCATCTATTACGCAGGGTTAATCAGCTGCAGTTCAAGAATTGGGTAGAAAATACAATATATTCGCATGACAACTAACCGTAAAAACTTGTAGCTAAACATCATTTAATTTCACAGTCTTTCCGCAATTTCAATTCCCCTTTAGAAACATTTCATTTCGTTTCATAAAAAAACAACAATGTTTAGAAACTGTTCTTTTGTGGAAGAGAATTATGGAAATATTGTACTTTCATACGATGTACTTTCATTTCCGCTTAAACTTCGTCAAAAACTTCTGCAGAACAAAAAACATTCATCCATTGCAGGGAATAAAACGACAAAAACCAAAACATTCTCCATTTTTCACGTTCATATGCAATTTAAATTTATTTTACAACCTGTTCAATGACACATTAATGTCAAATTCTCATTTCATTTGCTGACGTTTTCGTTGGCTTTCGTTGAACAAATAAATGAATATTGTTTATGATATTCAAAAATTCATATGCAATTGTGTTCTTCGTCTTCATCTATGGCATGAAAATGTTGTTGTGTTGTACAACATAACTGAAAGTCAGTCATAAATAAAACCGTTCGCCATTGGAACTAGAGGGGGTTACAAATATGTCCATGACATCGTAAACATGTCACATTCACTTTATCCAACAAAGATGTTACCAAAGACCTAGTCACAACAGCAACATAAAAACGAAAAAAGCAACACTTCACTGGCAAACAAACAAATATGATGAATTATTCTTGTCCATGTTGTTGGTTGTTTTGTTTTACTTGTTGTCGTTGTTGCAATTGTTGCACTTGCAACAAATAAATCAAAGCAAATTTAGTGTGTGAACAAAACAAACGAGATTCCGTGTTTTTGTCTTGCTTTTGCCACTTCTAGCGATGAGAGAAATTATGTTCATATGTGTGTGTTTAATGTATCTCCAATTTGATCAAATCGAAATATGGTGAATTCATTATGTTTATAATGTGACAGATAAGATTATTAATACAACCTGTATGTAACGATTTTATAAGTACTCTGCAATTTAAAAAAAAGGTAGACTGCACATTATCCAATCGAAGACATGGGCTGGGAGACGAAATATATATGTTTAGACCGTCTCGAAGTAGCATAGACACTTTCCAGGTCGTAATATTGTTCTGAAAGAGTTTAACGCCAAAAAATGAAAATAACAATGATGCCTTTCCGCTAACCTCTAAAGAAAGTGAAATATCCCACCATTTAATGATGTTGATATATATTAGTGTTGGGTAATATAGTTCCCAGTTCCTTGTACTAGTTGCAAAACGTATGAGTAACATCGTAAAATGCAATTAAGTATACGCAGTTTGTTCATAGAAAAAAATTTGGGCCATTGGTTAACAGCAACAGATTAAGACATCCCAGTGTATATGAGGGTGCTTGGGTATCTGTATATGAGGGTGCTTGGGTATCTGCGAATCAATATAGGACCTACATTTTATTGCTAAATGGGAGTGGCGTGTCTTACGACACTACTTGTAGAGATGTTTTACTTAAATACTAAGGAAATGTCGCCTACTTTACGCTGTTCGCTACGGTTGAAAATGTGATGTTGTCTGGCCTTCAGAGTGCAAGCGACTGTGTTACCATACACCACAATGTAAGCCAAAACGCCGATTCCCATGATTCGATCAGGTGGTGGCAGACACTACCAAAAGGCCGTACTTGGATACTAGAGGCCTCCACAAAGGAACCCATCGTACTACCAGAAATCCGGTATATAGGGCTTCCCTGAAATCAGTAGCAACACTTAATACAAAAGGGAGATATTGGGGATAATCGAGGAAGGAGAAACGTCTATATCGCAGAAAAATGGGAGTGTGAAAAATTCGGGATACATAGAAGAACTGAGAAAAGAAATGAGAAAGAAAGAAGATAAATACATTGTTCATCGTAAGTCGATCCTTAGAAGATCCGTTTAAAACAATACGAAGTCGATATAGCCCTGTCCGTCCATCATGCTGTCTCTCGAAAGGATTTGGTCTTGGCACTCGTAATATATTTTCCAAACTAAGATCAAGTTCTCACATGAGCCATATCTCTACACTCTCCCAGGTACCTCCCCCACAAAAGTTCAAAGTTTTCGATAAAATAGTGATCACGATAGCCCCCGAAGGGATTAACCGATGGGTACAAACATTGTACATCGCAATATTTTTTGAGACATAGATCAGGTTAAAATGTGAACTTATCGATGCAATTACTCTGATAGTTTTGTAATTTTTATAGCAGGTAGCCTTGCAGACCCTATTATAACGATAACATTTTTATAGGGGTGAGTCATTACCTCCTTAGATAACTGGGCACGATAATTTTCAAACTTACTTACTTAGTTGGCCGTTTACAGAAAATTTGTCCCATAAGCCAAATTAAAAAAATATTTCCATTCCTCTCTATTTGTTTCTTTGCTTTTCCAATTTTGAAAACCGCGTTCTTCGATCTCGCCTTTCAATTGTTCGCTCAATCGAAGTCTTGACCTGCCTATTCTGCGTGTACCGCCATGCGTCCCGTATTTATACGCATTTTAGCGGGTTCACCATTGCTGATTATCATGACATGGACTAGCCAACGTAATCGTTGTATTTCGATTAACCATATTGATGTCGTTGTATAGCAGATACAGCTCGTGGGTCATAGGACTCACAGTGGTTCAGAATCGTTTTTCTAGGTAAAAAATCTGTAATTTTGGAACTGATAGAGCTATTTTCGATTCTTGAAAACAGTGAACTCAACATCTGTTATAGTTTCCAGGAAATAGCTATTTCATTCTCCAGAACATTTCAAAAATTACGTATTTTCCAAAATTGTGAACATATTTTCGTTTTTAGCTTTCAAAATTTTGACCTAATTTTTTGTTTCCTTAGTTTCAATATGATTACTATCAAATCTCATATAGAAATTAAAATTGGTGACGACAAAAATTTGAGGTTTTGGCCAGGAAAATCGATTTCTAAACCACTGTGCTACGTCGACATTCACCGTCCACGCAGATTGGCCAGTATATCTTTCGAAGAACTTTTATTTCAAACACACAAAGCACTGCCGTATCTGTTAGCGGAAGTACCTATTCTTCGAAACCATCCAAAGCCACATCTCGTAAAAAATAACACTTTATAAAACACTGATAGTATCAGTATTAGTATACTACCTCAAAATTTTAGGTACCAACATCCGCAGTTGGTGCGAAATCTGTGCTCGTATTATTCTTCGATACTACCAATTTGGTTTTATCGCCGTTCATTGCCAGGCCGACTTTAGCAGATTCTTTTTTGACTTTTTGAAAGGTATAAGTTACTTCCTTTACCGATCGACCAACGATGTCAATGTCGTCGGCATAAGCAAGTAACATGTGGATGTTTGTATATATTGTCCCACTTCTTTTGACATTCGCATCTCGTATAACCTTTTTCAACAGGGATCACACGACAGGCCGCCTCCTTGTCTGAAACCTCTTTTGGTAGTTAATTGTTCAGAGAGGTTCTTTTCTATTTTAACTGAGGGCAGGGTATCAGTTAGTGTCATCTTACAGAGCCGAATGAGCTTTGTGGGAATACCAAATTCAGACATGGCTTGGAATATCTTTGAACGTATAGGACTGTCGAATGCTGCTTTATAATCGATAAAAAGTTGATAAATGTGCATCTTTAGGGTCTTTTCCAGGATTTGCGGCGAGGTAAACATCTGGGTGATGGTAAATTTGCCAGGTCTAAAGTAGAATTGGTATGGTCCAATTATTCCGGTGACCATAGGCTTTAATATGGAGCAGACGTATGCCCCTATGGTTTGAGCATCCGTCGGTTTATAGCCGTTTTGCCTCATCTTGTTCGGGCGATATACACTCAATAACATATTGTTACGAAAGTAACTGTTGTATTTGAATTATTTTACATGAATTTCTATTAATTTATTTACTTGAATTGTAACGTAAATTTTTGTTAAGCATTTAGTTTATTTGTATCAGTTTTGCAACAACAACTATTTTTGGAGTTTACTGCAATCATGAAATTTTTGTTTAGTCTTAATTTACTCTGTTTACTAAGTAAATTTTACTTAGTGATTGTTATGCTGTATTCTCTCTTTCTTTCTCTCTTATTTATTTGGACTATTCTTTTATGTGACGTCATTCATTGTAACCACTGCTCCTCTCCCTTATTAACTACCTCTGTCCAAATTAGTTGTTTACATTAACTCGTCTGTTTGTATACTAATATGTGCTTATGTGTTGTCGCGTGATCATTGTGGAACATTCTACGTTAAGGAGACTAGAACAGTTTTTTATCAGCGGGCACTTCGTCAGTGTCAAGCTTAAGTGTTTTCCCGTTTTGTGATAATCGCATTTTAATGTTTGCGCCACAACTGCGTGAAGCTGACTGAAGAAAATATTTTTATTTTTACTTGAATTATTAGTAATAGTATATAGAATATATTTGCAAAACTTTAGAGGAATGTCTGTTGGAACATAAAAGTTATAGAGGATTTTTTAAAAATAGAGTTTTGTCAATTTGTTCCATATCCACACTTATGACAAAAATGTAAAATATTGTAAATCACATGGAACAAAGTAAGAAAAACATTTTCACATCTTTGCCTCAATAAATTCAAGCAAATCGAAAATTAAAGTTCTAGTTTTTTAAATGTGTTTCTATATTTGTAAGTTATTAAAATATTAATTAGATGCCTGAAGAAAACATACGCTTTCGAGTCGAAAAGTGTATATCTCGGAAACAGAGCAGATAGGGAAAAAACCGACCAAAAATTCAGAAAGAGCCGAAAACCCTAGAAACCACCTATATCTCAAAAAGAAAAAAATGACGTATGGAACCTGTAAGCATGACTCCGACGACTTATAAATACGGCTGGGCGATAGAGTAGTATTTCCGACAGCGACTAAAAATCGTCAGTGTAATCTAAAGAAGTAAAGAATAACCTGAATATAGTAAAGCTGTGGGCCTACTAGAGTCAGCTGTGTGCTATTAGAGAAATATAGTCTTGCGTGAATAATCAATGCCAATAAAGCATTGTAGAATCGTAATCCAAAAACGAACCCTCGGTTTATTTGGTACTAACTAGAATAAAACAACATCTACACGGAATTAAGTTAAACTCTAATTCCGAAACAATATTTTGGATCGGGCATCGGATTAGATTTGTGGTATCGTTGTCTTCTTATATAGTACTTGGTACCAAGAGATTTAAAAAATGTTCTTTCTATACCCTGAACACACTATCTGTGCTGATATGTTATCGGAAAGAGAAGTGTTTTCACTAAGCAGTTGGGCCAGTTGAGTGGAATATGCTGTGGCCATTTGTTGCGACTGTAACTTATCGATGCCCAACTTCCGTGTTGTATCTGTTTGTACTTTATTTGATAAATTTAATCAGGTACGTATCTTTGATACAGGAAGTGAGTTGAGACGACGTTTGCTTCTCGGAATGTTCGTACGTCCAACACGTTTGGTGATCTATCACAACATGATGACTTTGAATTTTGATGTGGTAGCAATAGAGCTAGCAAAAAATCGATAGTATCGAATATTTTTTTAAAAATTAAATTCAATAGTTTTGTCTATCGATATTATCGCATTGGAAACCACTAACTTAAAATCTATTGAAATTAGTAGAATTTACGCGGCTAGTAAAAAGTAAAAATGTTTCGGAAAAGTAAATTGTACTTTTGTTTCTTTTTATTAAATAAAATGAATTGTTTTTTTTTCTCCTTTATATTTCTGTGAAGTACGTGTGCAAAATGTCAACAAAAGCATAGACATTTCCGCCATTTTTATTTCCATTATGGTGATGACAAATTAACGATGATATCGATAGCTATCGATTTTTTTAAATAAAATATAGAAAATATCTAAAGTTGGGAATATCGATAGTTTGACAGGTCCATGTAGCAACCACGTGACCTTATGAATGTCAAGATGCTTAAATCTTTTGCTGCTAACTATCATGTTTTGTTTGCCGCTGCGAAGTCCATCTGCGACATTCCGTTGTCCGAAACTTCAAAGATCTTTCCTTTTTTATGCATTTCACCATAATATGGAGGGTATAATTAATTTTGTCATTCGGTTTTTAACACATCGAAATATTCGCTGAAAACTCTATAAAGTATGTATATTCTCGGCATAAAATTCAAAGTAGGAATAGCCATATCCGTCTGTCCGTCCGTCGCACACTGATCGAAACCACTGATCTAGCGGCGCGAAAGTAAAAAAATCGAACTATAAAATTGCGAAATATTTTCCATTGTATCGATTACAGACACTTTGCTGACAAAAATTTTGTTTTTTCATTTTTGTTGTTGTAAATATTCACTCTGTTATTCACTATCAAACGCAAGAGTTTTTGTTGCATCAGATTTTAAAAAATTGTTGCAAAAAATTAACTTCATATTTGTTTAAATGTTAAATAAATTAGTAATGAAAATTGACAAGATGTATTTTTAATTAATACCAGAGGGTGTGATTTAAATTATAAAAATTAGTTTGGGGTCTGGAAGTACTTAGTTATATAGCAATAAATTTTCAAAAAATTAAATTTTTTAGTGTTTTTATGGGTTGTACGCGCTTGTTCCATAGAGTGCATCTTGTAAACTTGGCCGACCTTAGGTCCGATTATTTTTTGGGGAATGAAATTGGACTCTCTGGGGCTGCAAATATTTGCAAATCATTTGATGACTGCACTTTTAAAATACGGGATTTTTGCATGAAATTCATACAAATTTAGCCTGTCATTTGTATGAGAGCTAAATCAAAATATGGACCCAGGGACGTACGCAGGATTTCATTTCGGGGGGGCACAATTGGCCAAAAATCATGAAATTAAAAAATGTTGTGTAGCGTTACATAAAGCTATTTTAAATGGTTTTTAGTTTATTTTATATGAAATATTGACGCAAAGTATATAATTTCAATAGAGAGAGTTTACAATATTATAGTTATAAGTTTGAAATTCGGAACAGAGTAAAATGCAGCATATCATAATACGTTCAGTATAGTCCCCATACAAAAGTTACGCCTGGTATTTTGAAGTTTTTAACCAAATTCTCCAACAGAATTGACACAATAACTAAAAAATTTTTTAAATGAATATTACACATGTAGGTTTACGTTTTGGTGTATCCCAGAATTTTTAACCACAGTAGCTCTTTTTTGGCATTTACGCTTCCATTTCAAAGATTTACAATATTTCTTATTCTTCAAAGTACATAGTCCCATTAAAAAAGTTTTGTGCTATTTTTGCCTTATTAAGTTATCAAATGGACACATTTTACCGCGAGGACTGATGCTGATAAGAAGATCTGTCTAAAAAAACCTATTAAAGTTATTTGTATACCATAAATTAATTGGAATAAATAACTCCAAAAAAAAAAGAATTACTCGAATCCCCGAGTGCAGATTAGACATGTAGCGAACATTTCCAATCAAACATTGCCAGCTATTGTAAGAAAATAATATTCTTTTATGTCATAAAAAACACGAAAACTTTACTATTTTACCAGAAGTTATAGAGTCCATGCAACTGAAAAATTCAGAAAATAACATTTATGGTCTGTTCCAGTACTGCAAGAATCTACTCATTTTCAGTAGTAAAAATTTGTAGATTCTTGAAGGTTCTGGAACAGGCATTTAGAACAGAAAACATTTTATCAGGAGTCGGGCGATACCAACTACGATTCACATACTACGAATTCTACACGCAGTACTGTTTGGGACTACGAAACCCACATTCGGGCTCTGCAAAATTTTAGCTAAGTCCTGACAAAATAGGTTAAGTCGGAAAAACTCCAACTGATATCCCAATGGTTGTTCCGCCTTATTTCTACCTTAATTATACGATTAGATGTTTATGAACTCGATGACATTTAAAACTTTCCAAGGACTATGACCAAAGATTATGCACTTCAAGTAAAAAAGAATCAGTCTTAAATGTATATACTTTTATCTATAGACAGATTGAATACGGGTTTCATAACCAATATCTCTGTCCTAAAAATTGTGTAGTCAGGGAGTTTTAGAATTTCGTTGTCTTTTTAGGACGTATACACTTTCCGACAAAAATATCGAAACATTTGGGTATAGAACTTCACGATTGTGAGCGTTGCGAATAAATGTTTATGTTGTGATCATAAATTTGACTTCGATAAGAGCGCAAAAGTTTTGCACTTTTGTGGAGAAGATACCTGCAAGAATGTTCCATTTCGGAAATGGACCTAACTTTGGAAGTCATTCCTTTTGATAGTTATCGTGTCAATCCGTCATTTTAGTCAGTCATGGTAAGATTTAGAGCTTTTGAACCGTTATGTCAGGAAGCATCGACTTACCCACGAAAAATAGAATATCGCTGTAAACAAGACCGCAAGGAGTAGCATTGGCAAACATGTCCAATGGATTCCTGAACAGCCCTTATATTGCACTTATTTTGAAATTTTGTGAAGGAAGTATCCAAAGATGTTGTCCCATATAGACTGTCTTGGTACTTGATATCAGGGTTTCGGAGTCGGCTTCTTTCACGACTCCAGACTCCGGAGTCGACTCCGGGGGTATTTTTCAATACCTCTTAAAATGAATAAAATATGTACAAGTTTCCAATTTTTTCCTATATGTTGCCTTTTTCCAAGATATTCTTTCAAAGAACATTCGCTCTAATATTATGCTAAACTATAAAACTTGCATATAATTCCTGAACTTATCCCATTGAAATGAGAACTAAATAAAACTGAAGTTAAGTTCTACTGGCACCCTTTTCACGTGTGAAAATCTTTAAGCTTTGAACATTGTCAGCTATAAACAAAATTGACATATATAAGAAACATATGTGAAACTAAAAGATAAGAATTCTCCATTAAGGGTCAGTTTATGTACGTCGATAAGAAAATGAATGCGTAGGAAACACTACCAAATTTCAGTGTGTTTTTCAAATTTGTTTTTTGTTTTGGAGCAAAACAAAGGAAATAATATTTCCAAAACTCAACTGACTGTAAAAAATATTCCGTAAAACTCTGTATTCCATTCAACAGGCATATTGACATGGCAAAATCGTCATAGAAATTAATTATGGTGAAGGTCAAATGATAGTAAATATCCTCTGTCTCATCATACAACTGAATATAATATATTTTCTGCCTACATAGTTTGCTTATAATATAAATAAATGAGCCAACAACATTTTTTGTTCATATATTTTTCATATAAGAATAAAATAAATAAATATAGAAAACGAATTTGCCCGGAGTCGGAGTCGAGTTATTTTTTCCGACTCAGACTCCGACTCCAGCAAAATTGCTCGACTCCGACTCAGACTCCGGCTCCGACTCCGAAACCCTGCTTGATATACGTATGTACGTTCGGAAGTAATTTTAGGATGTTCAAAGTTTCGGTGAAATCGGATATTGAAATTTAGTATGGGAGGTAACGGAAGGAGTGAACCGATATAATCCATATTCGAACTTAATCTATGTCTCGGAGAAATCGATTTGGAACTTTGACAAAGGTAGACTTGTGAGAAAAAAGGTGTGGACCGATATGACTAAAAGTTTGGTTGATCCGTTCGAGAGTTATCATGCGCTCGAGCCAGATAGATGAAAGAATTGGGCTAAATCGACACTAAATTATTTGAAGCGGATTTTCTCGAAACATATGAGATGTCAAAGGCCATTATTTCCATGAGGTAAATTTTTATCGTTAGCCTAAAGCCCGAAATTACAGCAGATTTTAATACCATTTAACCAATGTTTGAGCATTAATTTTGTTCGCGGTTGTTTTCAGCTACAACTTTGTTAATGATAGGATAAAATGCAGTTGGGTATGCTACTTATAGCAGATATTAGCAGTTTATGACGCACAACAATAAATTTTTCTCCATAAAATAAATAATAAAAAATTAACGTAGTAAAACAATTTTCTTATTGGTTTTAGAGATATGCTCCACGGAAAACACTTGATATATAGTACATTTTGTCCAGTAAACATGTCATTTCATGCACTTCCAATCCGCACAATACTAAACACGTAATTTTTTGAATACAGAATGAGTTTAAAGCCTCAATACCTTTATATTTATTAAAGAATTCCTCGACCCTTTATTATTTGATAATGAAATTACATGAGAAAAAGAAGTAATACAGATTTCACTGGAAGTTTTCTCAAAAAGAGTATTCAAACAAAAAATTTTAAATATTTCTTAGACAACTTGTTCATAAAGTACATTTTTAGTACATGACATACAGACACAATCTAAGTTATCATTTGAAAATTCCAAAAGTAAAAAATTATTTTAGTGAAAAAACGTAATAGTTTCTTAAAGTAGCTCAAAAAATTTTAGTCGACTAAACCATTTCGGGGGGGCCCGGGCCCCCAGTGCCCCCCCCCCCCCCCCCCTGCGTACGTCCCTGTATGGACCTATCTTGAGAAATGTTTGCAAGGAGGAGTTCTACCCTCGGAGACACTATAATACTATATTATAGCTAAAATATATTATTAAATATGGGATAACAAGTACAAATTCAACGAATCGGGGGTACCATAAAAGGGGCTACATCGAAACATAAATCCGTATTGAAAAATTTTTGCAAGAAGATTTTATAAGCAATGAGAACACGGAATGCAAAATTACAGCCAAGTTGAATTAAAAATGTGGTCATGATATTCAAAATACCTTCAATTGGGAGGTACGGATACATGGGGGCTATATCAAAACGTGGACCTATGTTCATAATTTTTAGTGGAAATATTTTGTGACCACTAGGAACCCTAAGTACCAAATTACAGCTAATTTGCTATGAAATTGTGGCTTAAATCCTCAAAATACCGAAAATCGGAAGGTACCGTTATATGGGGGCTATACCAAAACATTAGCCGATATTTGGTCATATTTGGCCCATTATTACCCACAGGTACAAACTGATTTTGTGCAAAATTTCAGTGAAGTATCTCAATTCGTTTGCAAGTTATGAATTTCGCGCCGCTATATCAGTGCTTTCGACCACCGTGCGTCGGTTAAAAGCAAAATACAGCCCGCAATTTTTAAGACAGAGCTTTGTAATTTGGTGTAGAAGTTTCTATTACTCTTAGGATGGTTGGTTATTGAAAATGGACTATATCGGCCCACGTTTTGATAAAACGCCCTTGAACAGTACCTCCCCATATTTGGTATTTTATAGGTTTAATCTCATTATTATACCGAAATGGCTGAAATTTGGTATTTAATCTTCTTGAGGGCACCTGAAATTTGTCGGTAAAGGTCCACGTCTTCATACAGCCCCCATAGACCGGTACCTCCCGATTTTCGGTATTTTGAAGGTTGTGTCCTCAGTACCCCACCGAAATGGCTGAAATTTGGTATTTAGTCTTCGTTGGGGGTGCAAAATTTTCCACCTGAAATTTGTCGGTATAGATTAAAGCCATCATATAGCCCCCATAGAACAGTAACTCCTGATTTCTTGCATTTTTCAGGTTATGGCCTCTACAGCCCACCGAAATGACTGAAATGTGGTATTTAGTCTTCGTTGGAGGTACACAGCTTTCCACCTGAAATTTGTCGGTATAGGTCCACTTCTTCGTATAGCCCACATAGAATGGTACCTCTCGATTTTCGGGGTATAAAAGTGCCCAAATTAAATTTTTCCGTGTTCATATAGCCCCCGTAGAACAGTCCCTCCAAAGTTTTGGTATTATGAAGATTTTGGCTCCAATATCCCACCGGAATGGTTTAAATTTATTATTTAGTCTTCGTTGGGAGCATACATCATTCCACCAGAAATTTGTCGGTGGACACACGCCTTCATACAGACCCTAAAGAATGGTACCCTCCGATTTTCGATATTCAACCGGAATGACTGAAATTTGGCATTTAGTCTTTGCTAAAGGTACAAGACATTTATACATGTACAAAAGTATCTCTTGCAAAAATAAGACAGTATAGGTTCATCTTTTGGTATAGATTTTAGTGATATTTTTCTACCGAATTGGTCGTTAATTGGATTTTTGTGTTCCCAGAAGAGAGGAAACTTACTCGCAAACAAAGTGTCCATATATATCCAGGTTTAAGTGTCCATATATATCCAAAGTTCGTATAGTCAAATACTTCACAACTACAAATTTGTAATTTCTTTAATATAAAGGCAACATCTAATATCTCAACCTAGTGCTGATAGACTCAACATATATGTACATATGGTTCATATTGTTCTGCTATGAATACAAGACGATAACAACTACAGTGAAAATCTTTAGAAGAAACGGTAATTTACAATAAATAATACAAAATAAAAGAATTAATAAATAAAAAGCAGCAAAATTTGTCTCTGCTTTGTTTGGTGGTGTGTGGTGATTGTTATTCAACCAGTATTTTTTTTTTTTTTTTGCTTTATGAAAGGCGTTCTTGAAATGGAGAAATTTGATTCTTGGCAAGACTTTATGAACACTATTCCTGAAATACAGTAATTTTTTCTGTGTAATATGTTTCTTTGGTCTGCTCGTCCATGCCTTGAGTGGGAGCATGACCGCAAATAAAACTGTATTTAATTCACCGGGGGAAACCTGAGACCAGTTATTTTTACATCTGACTAACTACAAATCCGCTACCAAACTCATGCTTTGTCACCTTTAGGTGTTGTTGTGACGCATTTCCCGATCCTTCATATTTCCTGTATGGCAGTAATATCGGCCTTGTGCTTTGCAATTACACTGGTTAGTGCGTGACCTGCACTTTCTCGGTACAGAGTTGGAACATTCCAGGTGCAGATTTGAAAATCATGATACTTAAAACGTTTGCGGGGTCATCAACATTAAGGGTATTTGTTTCTCTGTCAATCTAAGCGCCTAAGTCCTAAGCCCTCCTCCTTCTCATCCGGGCTTGGGACCGGCAATGGCAGAGTTATAATAGTTAAAGATAAAAAAGAAAATATTACAAAGTAATGGTGCACATGTAAGCGAGGGTAGTGTGTTCGGCTACAAATCAAAAGTTCGCACGATCAAATCCAACAGAGAGCGAAATAAAATAAAAATACGAAGTGTTTTGAAATTGAAATTGTTTTAGCCTATTTTTCAACTTCTAGTATAAACAGAAATTGGGTGACGTTGTGGTGTTATCGATCTGCGATCAATAAATCCACCTAATGAACCCTAAATATAAACCAGATGTTAAGAACTTAACAACTGTTCCTAAAACACAACAGCTGTTTAGAACTTAACAGCTGAATATAAATTTTGATATTAAGGATATGAATTTAAAAGAAAATAGAAACTAAGAAATGCCGTTATGTTATGTATATAAGGAGTAACAATTTGTAAATAAATCAATCAGTTTTTATCTGCCGACTTATTGGCACAACCTTAAAAACCATTGTTTTATTTAGCACTGTAAAGTGCTGCGGAAACAAACCTTGCTTAGGCGCTAATTGAGTGCCAGCATATAAATATATTTTCCTGCCAGTGGCGTTATTAAAGCGCCGGCAAACATAACCTAGGCAGGCTAACCAACAAAAAAACTTACTAAGTACCTTTTTGTTACATGGCGATCCTGCCCAACAAAGCGAAGATTCCTGTTGAACCTGCTAATCCGGCATTCATCAAACCAGGTCCAGCGCGTTTGACAATTAAGGAGTACCTAGTTCGGCAACAATAGGCGAAAGTGGAAAAACTAATGCAAATACCGGTAACCGAAAAACCTAAGCACAGGCGAGGGGGAAAAATTGTAAGGCTTAGGCGGCAATTGGCAGACTTGAAAAGCCGTGTAAATGCAGACCCTCCTCCACCATGGAACATCGCTTCGATAAATGAAATTGAATCCCAGATGCAACTTAAAAAACAAATGAGCAAGACTCAATAAAACTAATATAAAAAACAACAATACACTTTTTATCATTTATTTCTTTTCGTATATCTTGTTTTTACAGAAAGCTTATAATTAGAAACACACTTAAAATCTATACTTTTCATGCAAACATGCAATCGATATATTAAAATAAATAAATAAATATTGTAACACAAACACAAATTTACAAAATCAAGAGAAACACGAGAACTGAATATCAGCTGTTTAATATGACTACGCTGTTACACGATAAAATTCAACGGCGTCATTTCAATTAACCATTAAAGAGGTTCGCATGTAATGTTTTGTCGAACTATACCATTAAGCGTGACGGCGTCAAAATAAATATTTTAAATTAAAAACTATTGGGTTCGCACCCATCGATTTGTCTTAACACTAAAATAATTCCATACAATATTTTTACTAAATCAAATATAAGCTCTGTTCCAGAACTAAAAAGTTTTATAATTTTTACCACTTTTACACATTTTGAGTTCCCTTACACACAATTTATATGAACACAGGCTAATAATATTAATAAACATTTTTTTTTGAATCCATATGAATTAATGGAAGAATTTATAACATTTATAAATGAATTAGATACTTTGAAATCGAATTTAAAGAAAAGTATAAATAAAACTTTTTCCTATAAGTACGTAGAAGATAAGTCCGATAGACTAAAATTTATAAAGAATAGGACAAGTGAATTTTTAGATGTTGAAGAATTAACCCAATCGAGAATAAAGATAGAAACCTATTGTACGGATATAGAAAACATTTTAAAGAATCTGAACATAAAAGGAAGAAAGGAAAATTTGTCAAATATGGCCCAATTCGATATTTCGGTTGTAGGAAAAAAACCTGCAGATATTCAAGAGTGCCTACAAGTTTTTGGACGACTTTTTGACTCAAACTGAGATGTTGCATGATATGATAATAGATACTGAGAGAGAATTGTTCATTAAATACGTTTACAATTTCAAGCTATCTAGCCAGGTTAGGAGTACTCTGGGACGGGCAAATAAGCCAACAACATTTTCTGAACTACGACAAAGTTTGATCGAATCTTACCCAAACCCGAAAACACTACCGCAAGTTCTGTCAGAATTAGGGACAACAAATCAAGGAAATTTAACAGTAACAGAATTCAGAGAGCAACTTTCTGAGTTGACAGATCAATTGAGCACATTTGAAATAAACAGTCTGATTAAACCCTCTAAGGAGACTAAGGATGCAATATGTAAAATAAGCGAAAATATGGCTTTGAATGCTTTTATTAAGGGCGTTAGAACTGAATATCAGACAATTTTACTGCCTAATCCACCAAAAAATATGAATGAAGCTACTCAGAGATGCTTGAATGCTGAGAAAACTTTAAGTCTCGATGAGAAGAATGTGTATACAGTAAATAAAAACTATTCAAGCATAAACAGGAACGTTAGTTTTAATAATAGATATAGAGATGAAATGGATCAAAGCAACTATAGATACAATAACCGAGGCACTAATTACAATGGTAACCTCAACAGATACAATAATAACGATAGATATCATAACAGTAGATACACTTATGATAGGAATTACAACAATAATACTGAAGTGTATAACAGATTTGGTAATAGAGATTTTAATAGAAATTCTCATATTAGCAACAATAGGAACGCGGATATGAACAAAAACACACGTCGATATGTTCAAAAACCGAACAAAAAAAATGAAAATTATAGAGCTTATGCATATGAAGAGCAGGGAAACTGTCAGGGCCAGGAGACAGAAGAAGATGTCCAAGAAGGCCAAATGTAAAAATTTTCAAAATGAATGTAAAATAGTGCATTTATCACATTAAAATGTAAAAACACAAATAAACCACTAACGTTCTTAATTGATACTGGGGCAGATGTCTCAATATGCCAAAATAAAAACTTTAACAACATAAATATTCATGAAACCGCAAGACTTACGGGCATAACTGAAAGTGAAGTAAATTGTTTAGGAACATCTCAACTTAATCTCCAAACTGACTCAGAAGAGTTGACACATTCATTCTACATAGTTAATAACAATTTCCCAATTCCAACAGATAGAAGTATTGGACGGGATATCCTGACAAAGCACCTCTGTAGAATTGACTTCGAAACGTTCACAATAAATTTCTGTATAAACAACCATGAAATAATTCTACCAATGAATAATAAGCAACAATACCATAAAAATTTTGTAATACCACCAAGAAATGAAATAATACTACCCATTGACATAGACATTAAAGAAGACAGTATAATACTCCATAAGGAAATTTCGAATGGAGTTTTCATTGCAAACTGCATTATACCACAATATGGTTTGAAGCATATAAAAATATTAAACACTACCAATAAAACTGTGTCATTGAATTCACTTAATTTTGAGGTTGACGACCTGAAGGATTATCACATATTTCATACGATGAACTCCGAGAAAAAGAATAACGAAAGAGTTAAAATACTTCTAAACAATTTAGACGTTGGAACAGTGGATCCTAATGCTCGAGAATCAATAATCTCTATAGTAAAAGAATATAATGATATCTTTCATTTACCTGGGGATAATTTGACAGTTAACAATTTTTACTCACAAAATATCCAAACAATTGATAACACACCGGTGTACATAAAAAACTATAGGTTGCCAGAGATACAGATGCAAGAGATTAATGAACAAGTAAACGACCTAGGCAGGCAACATTACCCAGGCAGGCTTACCAACAAAAAAACTTACTAAGTACCTTTTTGTTACACGTAGGGGATGGAAGATTCCAAGGAACGGTCCTGACCGGTTTTAACATGGCAAAGCCCAGGAGTTATCTTAGTCCCTCTTTCATCTCAAGTGGACACTGACCTCCCCGAGGTGTCAGCTGGGGAACTGCGTTTAACGCCCGTTAGGTTAGTAACCTTCCCCTAGAAAAAACAGCCTACAATGAAAAAACGAAAGAAAAGAAAAACAAACCCCTCTAAAGTTGACGAACCCCGCAAACGTTTTAAGGACCATGATCTGCGAATCTGCACCTGGAATGTTCGCACTCTTTATAGAGAAGGTGCAGTCTTCGCATTGGCAGACGTACTTGAAAAGTACAAGGCCGATATTACTGTCATACAGGAAATACGATGGATTGGGAAAGGCGTCACAACAACACCTAAAGGTGACGCACTGTATTATAGCTGCTATGACGTGACATGAGTTTGGTTGCGGATTCGTTGTTAATCGGAGACTAAAACATCTGGTATCCAGCTTCACCCCAGTGAATGAAAGACTTGCTGCAATTCGAAGAAAAGCTAAATTCTTCAACATCAGCTTTATTTGCGCTCATGCTCTCACTGAAGAAAAAGACGAACAGACCAATGATATATTTTACGTGCGCTTAGAAGAAACATATGACCGTTGCCCTGCCCATGACATTAAAATAATTTTAGGCGATTTTAATGCCAAAATTGGAAAGGAGAATATCTTTGGCCCAACAGTCGGGAAATTCAGTCTCCACAGTGAAACATCTGACAATGGTATGAGGCTGATAGACTTTGCAGCTGCAAAAACATGGTAGTAAGCAGTACCAGATTTAATCATCTCGATATTCATAAGGGCACCTGGTTGTCTCCAGATCAAAGAACAAGTAATCAAATTGATCATGTTGTGATAGATGGAAGACATTTATCGAGCGTGTTGGATGTACGATCGTTCCGAGGCGTAAACATTGATTAGGACCACTACCTTGTTGCAGCAAAGGTACGTACCCGTCTAAACGTTGCAAATAAAGCACGAACAGACCAAACGCGGAAGTTGGACATCGATAGGCTGCAAACACAACAGATAACCACAGCATATTCCACTCAACTAGCCCAATTGCTTCATGCGAGCACTCCTTGTCTTGATAACATAACAACACAATGGCAAAATATTGCCCACTCCATGCAAACAGCCGCAAAATCCATACTTGGATACCAGAGGCCTCCACCAAGGAATCCATGGTATGACCAGGAGTGTCGTGCTGCTACCGAAGAGAAAAATGCGGCATATAGGGCTACTTTACAATCCGTAGCAACGCGTAGCGCACGAGAGAGATACAGGGAGAAAAGGAGAGAGGAGAAACGTCTTTTCCGCAGGAAACAGAGAGAGATGGAAAAGCGGGAGTGTGAAAAAATCGAGATGTACAGGAGCCAAAATGAAGTCCGAAAATTCTACCAAAGAGTCAAGCATCAAACTGATGGCTTTGGTACAGGCACATCCTCCTGTAGAGACCAGCAAGGTAACTGATACAGATAGTGTACTCAGGATATGGAAAGAACATTTTTCAAAACTGTTGGTATCCAATAGCAGCGAAGACGACGACGATACCACAGTCCCAATCCCAGAAGATGGTATTGAATGTATACCGCCCAGCCAAGATGAGGTAAAGACAGCAATATTTCGGCTGAAGAATAATAAGGCAGCAGGAGCCGATGGCTTACCAGCCGAGCTGTTCAAAACCGGAGGCGACACGCTGATAAGGTATATTCATCAGCGAGTTAGCACCATCTGGCAAGAGGAACGAGTACCCGACGATTGGAACCTGAGTATCCTGTGCCCCGTCCACAAGAAGGGAGATAAGACTGTATGCTCTAACTATAGGGGCATAAGTCTACTCCCTATTGCCTACAAGATTGTGTCAGGGATATTGTGCGAACGACTAAAGCCTATGGTCAACGAGATAATTGGACCACACCAATGCGGCTTTAAACCTGGCAAGTCCACCATTGACAAGATATTTACCCTGCGGCAAATCCTGGAGAAGACCCAAGAGATGCAGATCGACACCTACCACCTCTTTGTCGATTATAAAGCAGCCTTCGACAGCCCGCTGCGTTCAAAGGTATTCCAAGCCATGTCTGAATTTGGTATCCCCGCAAAGCTCATCCGGCTTTGTAAAATGACTTTAACTGACACGAGGTCCTTAGTTAAAATAGGAAAGAACCTCTCCGAAGAGTTTGGTACCAAAAGAGGTTTCAGACAAGGAGACAGCCTTTCGTGTGATCTCTTCAACATCCTGCTGGAAAAGGTTATACGAGAGGCAAACGTCAAAAGAAGTGGCACAATCTACACCAATAGTCACATGTTACTTGCTTATGCTGATGATATAGACATCATAGGCCGATCAGTAAAAGAAGTAACTGATACCTTTATGAAGGTCGAAGGAGAATCTGCTAAAGTGGGTCTGGCGTTAAACGGTGAGAAGACCAAGTTGATGGTGTCGACGCCTAATGCGTCCATTGAGCTCGGACCAACTGTGGAAGTTGGTTCCTATAATATTGAGGTAGTAAAAGACTTCGTCTACCTCGGCACCTCCGTAAACACAACAAACGACATCAGTTGTGAAATAAAAAGAAGAATTGTATTGGCCAACAGATGCTACTTTTGTTTAAGTAAGCAGTTTAAAAACAAAGCCACATCTCGTCAAAGAAAAATAACGCTCTACAAAACACTGATACTACCCGTGCTGATGTATGGCTCCGAAGCCTGTGTACTTGCGCAAGCAGACATGGCAGTGCTTGGTGTGTTTGAGAGAAAAATTCTTCGAAAGATCTACGGACCAATCTGCGTTGACGGTGAATATCGACGTCGCATGAACCACGAGCTGTATCTGATGTACAACGACATCAATATTGTTAAACGTATCGAGATGCAGCGATTGCGTTGGCTAGGGCATATCATAAGAATGAGCGATGATGACCCCGCTAAAAAGGTGTATAAACACGGACCGCTTGGCGGTGCACTCAGAATTGGCAGGCCAAGGAATAGATGGCGCAAAAAAGTGGATGATGGATGAGATGAAAAAGCGCGGTATTCCAGAAAGCGAAGCAACAAATAGAGAGAATTGGAGATCTTTTCTTAGTTCGGCCTATAGAACAAATGTTCTGTAATGGGCCAGCTAAGTAATAAGTAAGTAAGCTGGCTTAAACCACCAGCGAAACGATCTTAGCATAGTGGTTGAGTGTGTGGTACTTCGCTAGTATTCATTTTCAATACAAATTCCTTAGGGCATGTTAGCTCGATTAATTTAAATAATTAATTAAAAACTTTCATAAATAATGGCCTTTGTCCTAAAAAGACAATAATAAATAAAAAACGATATGACGAATTGAAATAAAAGACAATAACTATTTTTTGACGATTTCCGACCAAAAACTGTCGGCTACGCTGCTTCTAGGCCAATAACGTAGGTCAATTGTTGTACATTACAATGTAAACGTGATGTGTTCTGCTTTATTAGCTTTGGAATACCTTTAAAAGAAGTGCAGTTATTCGTATAAGAATAAAAAAGACGATTTTCACACCAGAGCTTTCGGTCGCCAAACTCTCTCCATAAGCACTTTCTTCGACAAAGATTGAATACCAAATGTAAATTAGGTGGAAATTATTTAAATTCTCAAAAAATATCACCACCCTATCTATAGGGTATTACAAACAGACAGAGGTATTCACACCATCACAGATTAAAACAACAGCTCCAAGTAAACTGAAAGCGTATTTTAGTAAACAAAAGAATGGCATTTTCATAGGATAGGCAAGTATGTGGCATTTGATTTAACAATCGATCGATCATTGATGATCAATGTAGCCGTGTGTGTGTGTGTCTCGTCATGAAGAGACATATGATTGATACGACGATGATCATGTTAGCCAAGTATGAATCAAAATCATCACACAATATTTATAAGGAAGGACAACAAGCAGCCAATGATGGAATATTTTATAGACAACTTTCGTATTAACAGCAGATAGCAGACCAATGGACATGGAAACAGACACACACACACGTTGTGGTGGTCAAAAGTGGACATGGCTTACTTACAACTAGACATGCCTTTTGTCTATACGGATTAGATGGATTGGTAGATATGATCCAAACATACGATGGAGACGAACGAAATGCTGCTGTTATTGCTACTTCTTATGACGGTAGTGATGCTGATGATGTTTTCAAATAGATGGCTTACTAGATGATAATATAAGTTGAAAACAAGTAAACAAACACACACACACAATCATATTCATTCATCTTTTCTAAGATTCTCCAACTAGTTAGCTAGACCCATCCATCGATATATTTGGCCCATCCATCTGTCGAATATGAGTAAGATGACGATAAAGCCACTTCATTCAAACCGCCGTATATGCAAGGTTGGTGGTGTATTAACTCACGGTGTGTCTAGAGATGTGTGTGCCTGTGTCTGGCTATGAACTTGGTCAAATTCGTGACTCGAATCTAAATAAATATTTTCACATTATGTTGCTGATTTCGAGTACTATTTCGCATTTTCATTTTTTCTGTTTTTTTGCTTTTGGGTTGCCCACATCTTTTGGCCCCGTGATGATTTTTATTAAATTTATGAAATTATTAATAAATCGACTACAACAACATGACAACAACCACCACAAAAAAATGTTATTGGAATGTGTTATAAATTTGACATGGTTTTGGTCTAATGAAAATTCCCATCATGATTTATTGTGGTTGTTTTGATATAGAGTGAGTGCATGATGCACCAGTCAACTAGACGCCACGAAAAGTGCTTTTGGAGAATAGGACAATACATGAATTTCGGTTAAAAGGGCAAGTGGCATAGTTGCATGCCATAAGAATGAATAATGGACCAATAAAAGACCTTGAAGTCGTAATTTAAATATTTCTTGTCTCAGTTTCTCCTCTCCCTCTTAGGATGAATTGTCCGTCTTAGTGTCAGTGAAAGTTCTATGAGACCTTGGATTTAAATCAACGTTGCAATTTTCAGCTACTTTAACATTAAATTAAATCATTGTTATTTGTAAATTGTACCATTTTGCATAGAGATTGTTTTGTTGTTGTATAACTACAAATGAAGTGATTTCTTTAGTGTATCGTTTTAAATGTAACGTTAAGGATGACCTTGTAGTTAGTCTGGCGAAACGACATTTGCTTTGTTAGCATGAAACAAATCTAGAGTAATTTTATGAAATTGCAGTAGTGGGGACCTGATCTAAGAACGCCTAATTTCATGGTATTTGTTTCATGACAATTGGTGGTTGTTGTCGGCTTGATAATGTTGTAGTCGGCTCTGTGGTACTCGGGTCGCTGCGGGGGAAGTGATCGGTTAGTGGGGCTGGCTAAGGGCATTGAGATAAGAGCTATGAGCGTTGAGCTGGCTATGAGCTTGGAGATTGCTAAGGGCTTGTAGCTTACTAAGAGCTTGATCGAATCGGTGCTAAGAGGTAGTTTATACTATATGTTAATGTCATATGACATGAAATTTTCCATCGTTAAATATTCACTTATATGTGGAATATTGGAGATTTTCCTTACGCCATTTATTCTGTGCGTCCACCCCAACAAAAATATGATAAAATTACGTCTCCACACTGCCTCCGTGGGTAGATATGGAATGTTTTTATTTCGTGTCATATGACATTGATAGATAGTGTAAACTACCTCTAAATAGTATCAATACTGAATTATTGCGCAGCAGATTGTCGTTAATTACGACTACGCAGTGGTAGTTGACGGTAATAAGGGAGTGTAGAAGTACAGAAAACGGTAACGTTACAGAATGCGAATTATTTTGCATTGATTACAGAAACAAATGAATATGCCCTCATAAGTACTTGTACAAAAAATCGTCATCCTAGGTCAACTCCTTCTATTTTTGTCCACGTTTACAAGGAAGCGGCACCACTGTGCGACGGTATGAGTCGATAGTTTAGAAGTCAACAGGATAGTAGGGGAGTACAAACGAAAAAAGTGAGTGAACCAGCCTAGGCAATGTAATTGAATAAATTCTGAGCTACAGAAATAGATCACCCGAGAGAGTTATAGGGCGAAGATAATTGTGCGACGCCGTATTAGAGCTCCCTCAGCCGAGGACACACCACCACAATTTACAATGAACGATTCAGCAGATGTCAACGCAAAATCATCCATAGAGTTGAACCCACACCTTCAGCTGAGTATATAAAATTTGTCCTGAATTTAGGGATTGTACAGCACATTGCACCTTGACCAAAAATCAAGAAAGTTAAAAATGTTGTGTAGCGTTACGTAAAACTATTCTAAAAGTTTTTTAGTTGATTTAAAGGTTTTAATTGTATTGTCACAAGTTATATAAATTCAATAGAGAGAGTTCATAATATTTTAGACACAAGATTGAAATTTGGAACAGAATATGACATAACAGTCCTTTGATGTTTAAATTTGAAAATTAACCATATCAGACCACGTTCCGTATTGTCCCCATACAAAAGTTTTTAACCAAATGTTCCAAGAGAATTGACGCAATAACTTAAAAATATCTATAAAAATAAAAATCAAATGTCGTTCGTTGGTAATGACATCAGTTGAGAACGGCTCGACCGATTTCGATAATTCTTTCTGCAAAATGTGCGGCATAAACTGACTTGGGTTTGACCACGCCCACTTTTACGCCACTTCTTCAATTTTCAATTTTTATCATTTCTACAAAAACTTATGAACCGATTTTCCTGAAATTGTCAGGGAATGTACAGGGATGGCCCCCGGTTAAAATAGGCTACAAATTAAGTTGAATTTCGGAATGAATCGGCTTGGAAATTAATTTACGAGACAATTGTGGTTGTGTCTCCTCCCTTACCTAATGGGGGTGGGGTATCTTCCATATGCCATATTAAAAAAACGCTATATCTTTATCATATCAGGGCCTAAAGATCCGACCACGCCTACTTTTTTAACTATGTTATATCTCCAAAACTACTAAACCGATTTCCATAAAATTTGCAGAAAATGCCCAAGGTTTGCTGTGGTAATGTATATTTTATGAATTTCGGAGGAGTTGGGGTACCTTCCACATACCTTTCTTTTAAACGCTATATGTATGTATATGCCAAACTTATGATTATATTGTAGTGTTGGGCAATCTCGTTCATTGAGCGGATCGATCTTTTTCATTCCGTTCACCAAAAAGATCCGGGTCGTTTACTTCGTTCGTTGGCTCTTTTTCGTCCAACAAATACATTTGAATGTATTATTTTCTTTTGAAGTCGTTCGACGCAACGCGGACCCGGGTCCGCTAGTTTCAAATAAATATTAGCCATATAGGTTTATTTGGGTTCTAATTCAAGAAGAGAATTGCTAATAGATCTACGTTTCAATACAGGGAATGCATTCGCGAATATGTCGAATAGAAATATACAGTGTTTAATGTGGTGGATGATATAAACAGTTGGCCCGAACACTAACTAACTTCAGTCCCATTAAGTTTTCAATTGAACACAGTTCTGACCACGACGACTGATTGTGATAAGAAGATCTGTTTCAAAAACTTTTAAATGTTATGTATTTGTATACCATTAATAAATCAATTGGAACACATTACACCAAGACCACGCTTTTCGTCGTTGATACGTTCCAAAAAAACACGATCCAAAGTGAAACGACGCAAAGCGAATTAAAATTTGCTATGGAAAACACGCAGAGAAAAAATATTTTTCGCTTTTGTTGGAACAAAAATATATGTTTTGGTTCCAAAAATGTATTTGTTTTGTTCGAACATTGTAATCCAAATCCAAAAATACCATCTTTTGTTCCAAACATAGAAAACAAAAACAACTTTCGAATTTCCGCAATATTGTTAAAATCGTTAACAATACCGATTGTAGGAACTATCATAATCTAATTTTGTTTACAAAAAGTATTGTCAACCCAGAAAACCAGCCCAGAAAATTTTGATTTGAGTGCATATACTTCTCATATACACTTTTCGCATAACTTGGATATAAATGTCGCGTATAATATTGCAATCATTGATGAACACAATGCATGGTTTGCTGCATTGGCTGACAACAAAGACAAACAAAAAGCCACAAGTACCCACCACAAAATAAGGAATAATTAAACACCATAACAAACTCCGGTATAACACCAAACCTCAAAGCACAATGAAGATAGAAGAATGAAACAAAACAGAAACAAATAAAAACAAGAGTCTCCTTGTTGGTATATGTACATACATACACACAAAAACAAAGATAAAGGCATCATGTCATACAAACAAAACTCACCATAATTGTTTTTTTCAACACGGCATCGAATAGCGAGAGAAGAGAAAAATTTGTCGAAAAAAAGAGAGAACTATTGTCCAGTTGACAAAAACAATTTTTGGATTTAACAAAACCCAATTGTTGGAATCACAATACTACATTTGGAATTTAACAATATCTTTACAATACATATTTTGCTCTTCGAATAATTTTGGATCAATCATATTTTTTTCTCTGCGTGAACCATGTAAAAATCGGAGATAGGTTCCAGGGCAAAAAACACTATTTTTTTTATTCCCACAATTTTAGGTGGATAGGAAGCCTAAATGCCAAATTATAACTATTTTGGCCAAAACAAGTAGGAAAAGCATTAAGTTCGGTCGGGCCAAACTTTTTATACCCTCCACCACAAATTTCAGCCATTTCAGTGGATTAATGTGGCCACAAACTTCAAAATACCGAAAATCGAAAGGTAACGTTCTATGGGAGCTATACGATGGCGTGGACCTTTACCTACACATTTCTGGGGGAAAGTTTTATACCCCCAACGAAGACTAAATACCAAATTTAAGCCATATCGGTGTAATAATGAGGCCAAAACCTTCAAAATACCGAAAATCGGGAGATATCGTCCTATGGGGCTATATCAAAACGTGAACCTATATAAACATTTTATGGTAGAAATGTTTCTTAGCTTCTGTAAACACAAAATACAAAGTTACAACCGATTCTGTTGTCAAATGGGACGAATACATTCAAAATATATTAAAATGACGCGTACTTTATATGGGTCGTTATAGCCCCCATATAACAAAACGTGGACCTATAAAAACCAACTTTGGTAGGAATGTTTTTTGGCCTCTGGAGACAAATATCTTAAAAATTCCTTAAAACGACGACGCTTCACGCGTCATTTTGTATGGGGCTATACGAAAGCGTGAACGTACATAGCCCGCTTTCAATACCAAAAGTCCTACGTACATATAATAGATTTTCCCAAAATTTCATCCACCTACGTCAATCCGTTCGGACGCTAGAGTGATTTCCACAGACGTACAGAGGGACGGACATGGCTATATCGATGTAGAATTGCACGCTGATCCAGAATATATATAGTTTGTGGGGTCTACAATGATTATTTCGAGCAGTTACAAACGGAATGACAAACTTAATATACCCCCATCCTATGGTGGAGGGTATAAAAATTTTACTAAAACGGTCAAAATACCTGAAATCGGGCTGTACCGTTATATGAGGGCTATAACAAAACGTGGACCTACATACATATGTACATCATGTTTGATGGAAAAGTTTCTAAATCACTGGGAACACTATATGTCAAATTATTCGGTCTGAAAATTTACCTTAAAAGGAAATGTACCTGAAATCAATACCGCGGTAAGCCAGCTTCGAACTTCATGTAAGTTCAGACCAAATACACATATGTGTAAATTTCAGCCCTCTATCTCAAATAATTCCGAAGATAGTGTGATTACAACAAACGGACGGACGGACATGGCTATATCAACGTAGAATTTTACGCTGATCAAGAAAATATTTACTTTATAGGGTCGCAAATAATTATGTCAATGCGTTACAAACGGAAAAACAAACTTAATATACCCTCCATACTATTGTGTAGGGTATAAACAAATTAGAACCTCAAAACAACGCAACATCGAAAATCGGACGACGCATAGTGGAAATTGGTATTAACTCAGCAACGACGCAACTTCGAAAACAACGCAAGGCGATGTCTTGGTGTATATTATGTTATAATTATTATTATATTATAATATGTTTGTATCTGGCTTTGCAAAAACATGGTCAAAAAAAATATCTCTAATAAAAGATCGGCAAAATTTTAGGTAAGTCCTGACAAAACAATGGTCGTCGTTCTGGCTTATTTCTATCTTATTTGCACGAGTAGACGTTTATGAACTCCATGACATTAAACATTTTTCAAGGACTATGCCCAAAGATTAATCGCTTCAGTTGGCACAGAGGAGGCAAACTTATTACAATTCATAACATTCGTTTTTTTGGGAAACAAGTAAAAAAGTCGGGTTTGCCGACAGAGATATAACCTCAGCATGTGTGTGATGAAAATTGTACCTATAGGCAGATCCAATAATGTGTACATAGCCAAAATCTCGTTCCAAAAAATTGTGTAGTCAGGAATTTTCAGAATTTCGTGGCCTTTTTTGGACATATAAACTTTCCGACAAAAATATCGAAACATTTGAGGTATATGGGCGTTGCGAATAAATGCTTATGTTTTCCTCAAAAATTTGACTTCGATACCTGAATGAATGGACCGATATAGTCCAATTTGGAAGTGGACCTAATTTAGGAAGTCATTCCTTTTGATAGTTACCGTGTCAAGGCGTTATTTTAGTTAGTCACCGTAAGATTTAGAGCTGTTGGACCATTATGTCAGGAAGTATGGATTTACCCACGAAAAATAAAATATCGCTGTAAACAAGACCGCAACGAGTGTCATTGGCCAAAATGTCCAATGAATCCTCGAACAGCCCTTAAACTGCACATATATTTAACTTTTGTGAGGGAGTTATCCGAAGATGTTGTCCTATATAGACCCTCTTGGTACTTGATATATGTACCTCTAGAAGTAATTATACGATGTTTAAAGTATCGATGAAATCGGATATTTGAAATTTTGTGTGGGTGGTACCTGAAGGAGTGAAACAATATAAACCATGTTCAAATCAAATCTATGTCTCGAAGAAATCGATGTGGACCTTCCAGAGTTATTGTGCTCAACATTTTAGTGAAACATTTAGAAGTCTTGTGGGGAAGTGCCCGAAGGAGTGGACCGATGTGACTTAAGGTCTGGACAAAATATTGCGAGATCCAAAATTTTGACTAAATCGGTTGATCCGTTCGAGAGTTATCGTGCTTTCTAGCCAGACAAACGGACGAACTGGCCTAAATAGTTTGAAGCGGATTTCGTCAAAACATATGAGAATGCTAAGACCATTATTTCGATAAGGTATATTTTTATCGTTAGTCCAAAAGCTGAGGGTACAATATACAAAACAAATTACAGCAGATTTAAATACCATATAACCAATTAATTCCGTTACCGTTGTTTTCAGCCACAACTTTGTTAATGATAGAAGAAAAATCCGTAGGTATGCTACTTATGGCAGATATTAGCACATTATGACGCACAACAATTAATTTTCTCCATTATTTTCTCCTTCCATTTAGCAACAAATTTATCTAAAATAGGAATAAACCATTTTGATAAAGGCAGTAAAAAATTGTCTAATTGGTTTTCGAGATATATTCCACGAAAACCCCTCCATATATCGAACATTTTTCCAATACACATGACACTTCTAATCCGCACAAACTAAACTCAGAATTGTTTTGAATACAGTATGAGTTTAAAGCCTCAACACCTTTATATTCATTACAGACTTCTTTGACCCTTTATTATTTGTAATGAAATTACATGGCATAAAGAAGTAATTCAGATTTTACTGGACGTTTCTCCCAAAAGAGTATTCAAACAAAAAAAGTTAAATATTTCTTAGACAACTTTTTAATAAAGTACATTTTCAGAAAAATATAAGTTTTCAGTTTAAATTTCTAAAAATAATAAATACTATAGAAAAAAAAAAAACATAATAATTTGTTGAAATAGCTCAAAAAATGTTATCGGACCAAACCATTTAGAAACCGTTTTTCATGGAAGTGGACAACGAATTCGCCATTACCTAAAGATTCAAGTAATAACCACTTTAATTCCCATCTAAACGTTTTCCTAACAGATTGAGTAATTTTGTTAAAAATAAGAAATCAACTAAATATTCAAATACTCCAGCAATACTTAAGTCTGCATTAAAACTACAAAGTAAGTATTCGTAGAAACTAACAACTTAATTATATTTATTATTGAAAATCTTGAAAACTGAAAACTAAACAGGCAACACCAGCGGACAGACAGACAGTCAGCCAGGCCGGCAGACAGACATAGTGTGGAAATTTACAATTTTCTACACTTTGGATTTTATTTATTGATGACCCAAATCCTCTACCTTGTAAAATGTTGTTCAAAGGCTGCTGCTGCAGCTTCGCATCGTTGTTTTACATTTTTGCTTGGGAGAGAAGAAGTTGTTGTTTTTCACTTATTTTTTAAACATTTATAAAATAATGGAAGCACAACGATTTGGGTCAATGGTGGGGGCTTTATAAGTTGATCTTGATTTACACCTTATTGCACCTTGTTAATGTAACAAATAACTGCTTCTTTGCCAGGTTAACAGGTTGCCCGAATAGAGTGAGAACAGCAACACCTTATGCCTGCCTGATCATTTTGCAACAACTTAGCAACGAAACGCAATGCAATGTAAAATGATTTCCACTGAAATTCGCTTTCAGCCTGAGGTTCTCGGGAATTGAATGCGTTTTTCATTTCTTTTGCGTATGATTTTGAACACCGGGCGGGAAATTTTTTTATATTCAAATTTATATACAGCAGTCACGTATGTATTAAAAATCAAACATTGAAAGACCCAAATACCGTTGGGCATGTGAGAATTAGACTTTTGGTTTGCATTGTTTTGAGCCTTGATTAAACAGCGAATTATGCGAATCGTTCAACCCAACCCCTATTAAAGTGAATTGCATTTAAACGCCAAATCGTAATGGAAAAAAAACTCCCATCGAACGCAAACATAATTATAAGCTGAGTGCGTAGCGAAAAAAAAACTTTTAAAGTGCAACTGTTGGGAAAACTGTTGATTGATTTAATCGGAATAGTAGACTGTGTGCATTTATGAACTAAATTGCAATTGAAATATATAATCGAATGTTCAATATTTCGTGGAAATGTTTTCCTCACCTTATCATTTACAATTTTATATATCACCATACTAGCTAATCAAGGCAAAATAGGAGTACGTATACAGCAACCACCAAGAAAATAGGGATTAATACACAATACTTCTAAGCGAAAATATAGTTTAAAAATCCATGCTAATGGCTGTGATGGTCCCTCCAAAAATAGGGTTTAAAAATGCAGGCTAATTAATGGCTGTGATGGTCCCTCCAAAAATATGGTTTAAAAATGCAGGCTAATTAATGGCTGTGATGGTCCCTCCAAAAATATGGTTTAAAAATGCAGGCTAATTAATGGCTGTGATGGTCCCTCCAAAAATATGGTTTAAAAAAAATATTGTTTAAAAATCCACGCTTATAGCAGTGATGGTCCCTCCAAAAATATTGTTTAAAAATCCACGCTTATAGCAGTGATGGTCCCTCCAAAAATATTGTTTAAAAATCCACGCTTATAGCAGTGATGGTCCCTCCAAAAATATTGTTTAAAAATCCACGCTTATAGCAGTGATGGTCCCTCCAAAAATATTGTTTAAAAATCCACGCTTATAGCAGTGATGGTCCCTCCAAAAATATTGTTTAAAAATCCACGCTTATAGCAGTGATGGTCCCTCCAAAAATATTGTTTAAAAATCCACGCTTATAGCAGTGATGGTCCCTCCAAAAATATTGTTTAAAAATCCACGCTTATAGCAGTGATGGTCCCTCCAAAAATATTGTTTAAAAATCCACGCTTATAGCAGTGATGGTCCCTCCAAAAATATTGTTTAAAAATCCACGCTTATAGCAGTGATGGTCCCTCCAAAAATATTGTTTAAAAATCCACGCTTATAGCAGTGATGGTCCCTCCAAAAATATTGTTTAAAAATCCACGCTTATAGCAGTGATGGTCCCTCCAAAAATATTGTTTAAAAATCCACGCTTATAGGAATGATGGTCCCTCCGAAAATATTGTTTAAAAATCCACGCTTATAGCTGTGATGATCCCTCTAAAAATATTGTTTAAAAATCCACGCTTATAGCTGTGATGATCCCTCTAAAAATATTGTTTAAAAATCCACGCTTATAGCAATGATGGTCCCTACAACAATATTGTTTAAAAATCCACGCTTATAGCAGTGATGGTCCCTACAACAATATTGTTTAAAAATCCACGCTTATAGCAATGATGGTCCCTACAAAAATATTGTTTAAAAATCCACGCTTATAGCAATGATGGTCCCTACAACAATATTGTTTAAAAATCCACGCTTATAGCAGTGATGGTTCCTCCAAAAATATTGTTTAAAATCCACGCTTATAGCTGTGATGATCCCTCTAAAAATATTGTTTAAAAATCCACGCTTATAGCAATGATGGTCCCTACAAAAATATTGTTTAAAAATCCACGCTTATAGCAATGATGGTCCCTACAACAATATTGTTTAAAAATCCACGCTTATAGCAGTGATGGTCCCTACAACAATATTGTTTAAAAATCCACGCTTATAGCAATGATGGTCCCTACAAAAATATTGTTTAAAAATCCACGCTTATAGCAATGATGGTCCCTACAACAATATTGTTTAAAAATCCACGCTTATAGCAGTGATGGTCCCTCCAAAAATATTGTTTAAAATCCACGCTTATAGCTGTGATGATCCCTCTAAAAATATTGTTTAAAAATCCACGCTTATAGCAATGATGGTCCCTACAAAAATATTGTTTAAAAATCCACGCTTATAGCAATGATGGTCCCTACAACAATATTGTTTAAAAATCCACGCTTATAGCAGTGATGGTCCCTACAACAATATTGTTTAAAAATCCACGCTTATAGCAATGATGGTCCCTACAAAAATATTGTTTAAAAATCCACGCTTATAGCAATGATGGTCCCTACAACAATATTGTTTAAAAATCCACGCTTATAGCAGTGATGGTCCCTCCAAAAATATTGTTTAAAATCCACGCTTATAGCTGTGATGATCCCTCTAAAAATATTGTTTAAAAATCCACGCTTATAGCAATGATGGTCCCTACAAAAATATTGTTTAAAAATCCACGCTTATAGCAATGATGGTCCCTACAACAATATTGTTTAAAAATCCACGCTTATAGCAGTGATGGTCCCTCCAAAAATATTGTTTAAAATCCACGCTTATAGCTGTGATGATCCCTCTAAAAATATTGTTTAAAAATCCACGCTTATAGCAATGATGGTCCCTACAACAATATTGTTTAAAAATCCACGCTTATAGCAGTGATGGTCCCTCCAAAAATATTGTTTAAAATCCACGCTTATAGCTGTGATGATCCCTCTAAAAATATTGTTTAAAAATCCACGCTTATAGCTATGATGGTCCCTCCAAAAATATTGTTTAAAAATCCACGCTTATAGCAGTGATGGTCCCTCCAAAAATATTGTTTAAAAATCCACGCTTATAGCAGTGATGGTCCCTCCAAAAATATTGTTTAAAAATCCACGCTTATAGCAGTGATGGTCCCTCCAAAAATATTGTTTAAAAATCCACGCCTATAGCAGTGATGGTCCCTCCAAAAATATTGTTTAAAAATCCACGCTTATAGCAGTGATGGACCCTCCAAAAATATTGTTTAAAAATCCACGCTTATAGCAGTGATGGTCCCTCCAAAAATATTGTTTAAAAATCCACGCCTATAGCAGTGATGGTCCCTCCAAAAATATTGTTTAAAAATCCACGCTTATAGCAGTGATGGTCCCTCCAAAAATATTGTTTAAAAATCCACGCGTATAGCAGTGATGGTCCCTCCAAAAATATTGTTTAAAAATCCACGCTTATAGCAGTGATGGTCCCTCCAAAAATATTGTTTAAAAATCCACGCTTATAGCAGTGATGGTCCCTCCAAAAATATTGTTTAAAAATCCACGCTTATAGCAGTGATGGTCCCTCCAAAAATATTGTTTAAAAATCCACGCTTATAGCAGTGATGGTCCCTCCAAAAATATTGTTTAAAAATCCACGCTTATAGCAGTGATGGTCCCTCCAAAAATATTGTTTAAAAATCCACGCTTATAGCAGTGATGGTCCCTCCAAAAATATTGTTTAAAAATCCACGCTTATAGCAGTGATGGTCCCTCCAAAAATATTGTTTAAAAATCCACGCTTATAGCAGTGATGGTCCCTCCAAAAATATTGTTTAAAAATCCACGCTTATAGCAGTGATGGTCCCTCCAAAAATATTGTTTAAAAATCCACGCTTATAGCAGTGATGGTCCCTCCAAAAATATTGTTTAAAAATCCACGCTTATAGCAGTGATGGTCCCTCCAAAAATATTGTTTAAAAATCCACGCTTATAGCAGTGATGGTCCCTCCAAAAATATTGTTTAAAAATCCACGCTTATAGCAGTGATGGTCCCTCCAAAAATATTGTTTAAAAATCCACGCTTATAGCAGTGATGGTCCCTCCAAAAATATTGTTTAAAAATCCACGCTTATAGGAATGATGGTCCCTCCGAAAATATTGTTTAAAATCCACGCTTATAGCTGTGATGATCCCTCTAAAAATATTGTTTAAAAATCCACGCTTATAGCAATGATGGTCCCTACAACAATATTGTTTAAAAATCCACGGTTATAGCAGTGATGGTCCCTACAACAATATTGTTTAAAAATCCACGCTTATAGCAATGATGGTCCCTACAAAAATATTGTTTAAAAATCCACGCTTATAGCAATGATGGTCCCTACAACAATATTGTTTAAAAATCCACGCTTATAGCAGTGATGGTTCCTCCAAGAATATTGTTTAAAATCCACGCTTATAGCTGTGATGATCCCTCTAAAAATATTGTTTAAAAATCCACGCTTATAGCAATGATGGTCCCTACAAAAATATTGTTTAAAAATCCACGCTTATAGCAATGATGGTCCCTACAACAATATTGTTTAAAAATCCACGCTTATAGCAGTGATGGTCCCTACAACAATATTGTTTAAAAATCCACGCTTATAGCAATGATGGTCCCTACAAAAATATTGTTTAAAAATCCACGCTTATAGCAATGATGGTCCCTACAACAATATTGTTTAAAAATCCACGCTTATAGCAGTGATGGTCCCTCCAAAAATATTGTTTAAAATCCACGCTTATAGCAGTGATGGTCCCTCCAAAAATATTGTTTAAAAATCCACGCTTATAGCAATGATGGTCCCTACAAAAATATTGTTTAAAAATCCACGCTTATAGCAATGATGGTCCCTACAACAATATTGTTTAAAAATCCACGCTTATAGCAGTGATGGTCCCTCCAAAAATATTGTTTAAAATCCACGCTTATAGCTGTGATGATCCCTCTAAAAATATTGTTTAAAAATCCACGCTTATAGCAATGATGGTCCCTACAACAATATTGTTTAAAATCCACGCTTATAGCTGTGATGATCCCTCTAAAAATATTGTTTAAAATCCACGCTTATAGCTGTGATGATCCCTCTAAAAATATTGTTTAAAAATCCACGCTTATAGCAATGATGGTCCCTACAACAATATTGTTTAAAAATCCACGCTTATAGCAATGATGGTCCCTACAACAATATTGTTTAAAAATCCACGCTTATAGCAGTGATGGTCCCTCCAAAAATATTGTTTAAAATCCACGCTTATAGCAATGATGGTCCCTACAAAAATATTGTTTAAAAATCCACGCTTATAGCAATGATGGTCCCTCCAACAATATTGTTTAAAAATCCACGCTTATAGCAGTGATGGTCCCTCCAAAAATATTGTTTAAAAATCCACGCTTATAGCAGTGATGGTCCCTCCAAAATTATTGTTTAAAAATCCACGCTTATTGCAGTGATGGTCCCTCCAAAAATATTGTTTAAAAATCCACGCTTATAGCAGTGATGGTCCCTCCAAAAATATTGTTTAAAAATCCACGCTTATAGCAGTGATGGTCCCTCCAAAAATATTGTTTAAAAATCCACGCTTATAGCAGTGATGGTCCCTCCAAAAATATTGTTTAAAAATCCACGCTTATAGCAGTGATGGTCCCTCCAAAAATATTGTTTAAAAATCCACGCTTATAGCAGTGATGGTCCCTCCAAAAATATTGTTTAAAAATCCACGCTTATAGCAGTGATGGTCCCTCCAAAAATATTGTTTAAAAATCCACGCTTATAGCAGTGATGGTCCCTCCAAAAATATTGTTTAAAAATCCACGCTTATAGCAGTGATGGTCCCTCCAAAAATATTGTTTAAAAATCCACGCTTATAGCAGTGATGGTCCCTCCAAAAATATTGTTTAAAAATCCACGCTTATAGCAGTGATGGTCCCTCCAAAAATATTGTTTAAAAATCCACGCTTATAGCAGTGATGGTCCCTCCAAAAATATTGTTTAAAAATCCACGCTTATAGCAGTGATGGTCCCTCCAAAAATATTGTTTAAAAATCCACGCTTATAGCAGTGATGGTCCCTCCAAAAATATTGTTTAAAAATCCACGCTTATAGCAGTGATGGTCCCTCCAAAAATATTGTTTAAAAATCCACGCTTATAGCTGTGATGATCCCTCTAAAAATATTGTTTAAAAATCCACGCTTATAGCTGTGATGATCCCTCTAAAAATATTGTTTAAAAATCCACGCTTATAGCAATGATGGTCCCTACAACAATATTGTTTAAAAATCCACGCTTATAGCAGTGATGGTCCCTACAACAATATTGTTTAAAAATCCACGCTTATAGCAATGATGGTCCCTACAAAAATATTGTTTAAAAATCCACGCTTATAGCAATGATGGTCCCTACAACAATATTGTTTAAAAATCCACGCTTATAGCAGTGATGGTTCCTCCAAAAATATTGTTTAAAATCCACGCTTATAGCTGTGATGATCCCTCTAAAAATATTGTTTAAAAATCCACGCTTATAGCAATGATGGTCCCTACAAAAATATTGTTTAAAAATCCACGCTTATAGCAATGATGGTCCCTACAACAATATTGTTTAAAAATCCACGCTTATAGCAGTGATGGTCCCTACAACAATATTGTTTAAAAATCCACGCTTATAGCAATGATGGTCCCTACAAAAATATTGTTTAAAAATCCACGCTTATAGCAATGATGGTCCCTACAACAATATTGTTTAAAAATCCACGCTTATAGCAGTGATGGTCCCTCCAAAAATATTGTTTAAAATCTACGCTTATAGCTGTGATGATCCCTCTAAAAATATTGTTTAAAAATCCACGCTTATAGCAATGATGGTCCCTACAAAAATATTGTTTAAAAATCCACGCTTATAGCAATGATGGTCCCTACAACAATATTGTTTAAAAATCCACGCTTATAGCAGTGATGGTCCCTCCAAAAATATTGTTTAAAATCCACGCTTATAGCTGTGATGATCCCTCTAAAAATATTGTTTAAAAATCCACGCTTATAGCAATGATGGTCCCTACAACAATATTGTTTAAAAATCCACGCTTATAGCAGTGATGGTCCCTCCAAAAATATTGTTTAAAATCCACGCTTATAGCTGTGATGATCCCTCTAAAAATATTGTTTAAAAATCCACGCTTATAGCAATGATGGTCCCTACAAAAATATTGTTTAAAAATCCACGCTTATAGCAATGATGGTCCCTACAACAATATTGTTTAAAAATCCACGCTTATAGCAGTGATGGTCCCTCCAAAAATATTGTTTAAAATCCACGCTTATAGCTGTGATGATCCCTCTAAAAATATTGTTTAAAAATCCACGCTTATAGCAATGATGGTCCCTACAACAATATTGTTTAAAAATCCACGCTTATAGCAGTGATGGTCCCTCCAAAAATATTGTTTAAAAATCTACGTTTATAGCACTCGTGATCGCCCCTCCAAAAATGTTTAATAATAATAGCCCTGACGAAAACCTTTATATTTAACAATATATTCGCTGGACTAAAGAAATTAATATTAGAACTTGTAGAGCTTTCAAGAAGAGTTAAACACTGCGTCGGTCCACATATCGTAATATTTCTTCGATCGAAATATTTTGTATCGAAATATTTTGCAAAAACTTAGTTTATGTTCAAAAGTAGGCCCTATCGACCCACTTCTTGGGGTACCACCCACACAAATTTCAAAATTTTTGTTTAAGTACGGTTTGAGGATCCTTCTGAAATTGTGGCCCTGTTTACAACGATATTATGTTTTTCGTGGGCAAGTCCAGGTTTCCTTATATAGTGGCTCAAAATCCCTAAATTATATGGTTATGTATCGAGATGAATGATTCCCAAAATAAGTTTTTTGTGAAAAAATTTTAATTCACACAGGCTGAGCCGACTGATACTTTTTTACTTGGTGTAGTCTCATTCAGAAAATGTCCATTAGAAGTTGTTTGCAATTCCAGTGTTATCGTAGTACCCATTACAGCAGTAATGTTTTGGGAAAAACCTATACTGGGTTTGATTACTTTCACTATGTCACAGGCTAAGGGTATATCTCTGCCGGCATCTTAACATTTCAACTTGACAAATATCGAGGAAATTTTAGTAAATATTAAAACAAAGTTGTACTCGTAGTGTTATAGTTGACCTTTGGACTGAATTTTTTCCATGTTTAAGTGGTGCTTGTCGGACACGATCGAAACATCGTAAATTAAAATAATATTAAAAACAATTTAACAAGAGTTTATTTATTTATTTATTTTATTTGGAGAAAATAAGTATTAAAATCTTACAACATACAAACTAAATCCTCAATCGTTTAATTACATGGTGATAATCGGTTCTTGAACGCCTTTCTGATTTAAAACTAAATAGTAATGGCGTTTAAAAGGTTTAAGTTCCTAAAAAGTAACAAGTGGGACGTCTGAACCACGCGACTATTGATAATAAAAATTAAACTATTATTTTAAATAGTATTTTTTTATTATTATGATACCTAATTCTTATAATTACTATTAGGTGCTATAATTGATGTTGTTAACGTGCAAACACTTTTCTCATAAAACTTGAATAAATTGTTCGATTTACCATTCATTCAATTACTGAAAGCAATAAACACTGCACTATATTAAAATTGAAAGCTCATCGATGAGCTGCAATTAATTAACGAACAATTGATTAGAAAGGTAGTTTAAATATAAGCATCAACGCAACGTTAGATTAATGCCTCATTTAATTAATTGTGCCATAAAAAAGCAACAAAAAGTAATTGAAAAAAAATAACATGCAATTTGAATAACTTACATACGTAAAAATACCTGACTAAAGACACTACTGGAAAATTGATAAAAAAAAACAAAACCTCTCATCGTTCATTCTTTCTTCAATAACATACATACAAACATGCTTAACTCAATTCAAATATTTGTTAGTTATCGAATATTTTTAATCTCCTTAGTAAAGTAACACACAAATTGATGAAATTTCTCCTTTCACATGAGCGTGTGCGGGTTAAAAAAGCATTCCACATCAAAATCCATAGATAAATATTTATCGTTTTCAAATGATTCTTAAGCACTTTTTGAGGTGATTTGGTCAGTACGATGCACATTTGGCATCGATAGGTGGCCACAACAATTGTAGCAATTTCACATGACCAAATGAAAAGAAGTGAACAAAAAAATAAATTCGTATTCAACATCATTAACCACACCTTGAGCTTGGTCACATGATCATTGGTTAAAAACCTTTTAGGCTTTAGTACAAATACAATTTTTTTGGCGCCCAATTGCATTTACACATAACCAACATACGACGATGTCTGTTTACACTTTTCTTTTTCAGTCTATGGAATTTCACTTGGTGTTTGTCTTGCTTTTTCTTTCATAATTTTCTAGATCAGATTACTTGACATGACAAATGATTTGGCATTTTATTTTACAGGTATCCAGATGTAGATATAGATATGCATGTGCCAACATGGCTGTCCCCTATGTCTGTTGTCCGGAGTAAGTTTTGTAAGTAATTCGCTAACCCAAAATTACTGAGTCACCACTGGGGTGAAATGGATAAAATCTCCAAAAAAGGTATGTATTGTTAATACTTGTCAATTTGTTTATCTATTGTTAGTTTACGAGTAAATTGCATATCTTAGCAAGAAGGATATTTTTTTATATTATTGGTTGAACAAAATTTAATCCAAGTTAAGAAGAAATTTAAAAATTTTAATATAATGTCTGACATAAAGTACCGTATGGGGAGTAGTTATCATCCATTATATGTAGTGAGCTAACACTTGTCAGGAAAAAAAGTCCATCTAAAATAACCTGAAAGTGAAAACAATAACATTAACAATCAGAAACGTATACAGAGTAAACACGTCGTCCTTACAAAACTCAACAAAGAAACGGCTCGCTTCTGTATAGCTTAAATCTTGAAAATACATGGGCCTTTGTCCCCCATTTTTCATAGGAAAGTCCTCTGAAGACCTTAAGTTAAACAAGGCCGGACCAAACTTTTTATACCCTCCACCATAAAATATTCACAGCAGAGCCCGGCCGCCCCTGCTGAGTTTTGAACCTGGTTCCTCTCCAACAAACGGACAATGTTGTCGAGGTCTTAGCGTTCTAAGCCCCCGCCAATCTATCATATCAAACTCCGAAATGGAAGACATTACAGTTCATGAAGGAACCCCATCTTCGATTGTAAATGTGTATGTATTGACAAAGAATTCTAGACACAAGACACTAGGTTGACTTGATAAGTAAAAAGGCTTCAAAAATACTTCATATATGCAAATTTGTAATAATGGTTGTATAAATAAAAGTTATCAAAATCAGCCTTTGTCTTCTACCCTTTCACATTCAACATGCCTGATGAGCTGAATTAAACCACCAGCGAAATTATCATAGCATTTTGGTTGAGTGTGTGGTGACTTCGCTAGAATTCACTTTTTCAATACAAAACTCCTTAGGTCAAAACTCCTTCATTAAAAACTTTCGTAAATAATGACCTTCGTCCTAATAAGACAACAATAAATAAAATAAGTAAGTTCGGCCAGGCCGAACTTGTTATACCCTCCACCACGTGTTGTATTGAAATAAAATGTAATAATTAGTTTCTTTTCTTTTATGAAGAAGACTAAATACCACATGTCAGCAATTTCGAAATACCGAAATTCGGGAGGTACCGTCCTATTTGGGATATATCAAAACTTCGATCTATACTGACAAACTTCTGGCGGAAAATTTTTAGAATCAAAGAAGACTAAATACCAAACTTCCGATATTTCGGTAAGATAATGTGGCTAAAACCTTTAAAATACGGAAAATTAAGAGGTACGCTTCTATGGGGAAATAAGAAGACGTGAACCTATAGTGATAATTCTCTTGTGGAATATTTTATAACCTCATGGAAAACTAAATAACAAATTTCAGTCCTTTTGGTGGGATATTGACGTCACAACCTTCAAAATTTCGAAAACCGGGAGGTACCGTTCTATGGGGGCTATATCTAAACGTGGACTTATACCGACGAATTGCAGTCGGAAAGGTTTTTACCTCCAACATAGACTAAATACCAAAGTTCAGCCATATCGGTGGTTTATTTTCGGGATGTACCGTTCTATAAAGGCAATATGAAGGCGTGGACCTATACCTAAAAATTTCAGGTGGAAAGTTTTGTACCCCCAACGGAAACAAAATACCAAATTTCAGCTATTTCGGTGGAATATTGAGCCCACAACCTTCAAACTTCCGAAAATCGGGAGGTACCGTTCTATGGGGGCTATATGAAGACGTGGACCTATACCGACAAATATAATATGGAAAATTTTGTACCCCAAAAGAAGACTTAATACCAAATATTAATTTGGTGGAATATTGATGCCAATTTTGGTGGAATATTGATGCCACAAACGTCAAAATACCGGAAATGAGGAGGTACCGTTCTATGGAGGCTATATGAAGGCATGGACCTATACCGATAAATTTGGAGGGGAAATGTGAATGCCCACAACGAAGACTAAATACCAAATTTCAGCTATTTCGATACATTATTGTGGTCACAACCTTCAAACTACCGAAAATCTGGCGGAAAGTTTTGTACCCCCCAACCAAGATTAAATATCAAAATTTACCCATTTCGGAGGAATATTGAGGCCTCAACCTGCAAAATACCGAAAATCGGGATGTATTGTTCTATGGGGGCTATATGAAGGCGTAGACCTATACCGACAAATTTCATACAGAAAGTTTCATACCCCCAGCGAATATAAAATAGCAAATTTCAACAATTTCGGTGGATTATTGTGGCCACGACGTTCAAAATACGGAAAATCGGGAGCTACCGTTCTATGTGGGCTATATAAAGACGTGGACCTATATCGACAAATTTCACATGGAAAGTTTTATACCCTAAATGAAGACTAAATACCAAACTTCAGCCATTTCAGTGAAATATTGTGGCCACAACCTTCAAAATACCGAAAATCGGGAGGTACGGTTCTATGGGGACTATATGAAGGCGTGGACTTATGCCGACGAAATTCTGGGGAAAAGTTTTATACCCCCAGCGAAGACAAAGTACCAAATTTCAGCCATTCCGGTGTGATAATGAAGCTAATGATGCGAAGTACTGTTTTACACCGTTATACCAAAAATTTACCTATGTGGACGATTTTTGGCGGAGAAGTTGCGGGACCAATGAGAACCTCAAACGTCAAATTTCGACAGAGAAATAGCTTGCAATTTAACGTGAATAATAAATAAATCGCGGTAAAAGTTCATACTTTTAGGGATTTTTGTGTTTTCAGGATTTTGCATGGAAACCGTAAGCAGTATTGATATTTTCACTGCTACAACATTTTCTTGGTTCCCATTTCATAGGACTTGCGGTTTCCAAGTAAAAGCCTGAAAACCTAAAGAACCCTAAAATGTGACCTCTGCCCCCGATTTGTTTTAAAATCCCTTAGTCGATTTTTTGTTTGTTTTATATTTTGATTTTTCTCATATATTAACATTGTAGATTCAGAATCTGCAAAAACTTCCCAGGTGTAAGCACCTTCAACTTAAGGTGAAGTTAAGGTCTATCGTGCATGAACACTGTTTTGAAAAGAGGCGATACAGTCTGTTCATTGTCCCAATTTCAACTTCTATATCTCAATAATGGTAAAACCTAGAAAAAAGTCATAACGGTGAATCTTGTGGAGAATTTTCACAGTTACAACATTTGACCTAATCCCATTTCAATAGGACTTGCGGTTTCCAAGTGAAAAATTAAAAAGCCTATAAATGTGAACACTCATCGCGATTAATTTAAAAAAGCACTCCGTCGATTTTTTTTAATTTTTTCTATCTTTGAACATTGTAGTTTTAGAATCCACAAAAGCTTCCTAGGTGTAAGCACCTTCCTTTTAAAGTTGTTGCAAGCGCACCGTGACATATAAGTGTGTTTTCCTTTATAGTTTTGCTTTGTTTATAAATAACTACGTTTACCTTCCATTCTATAAAATTTCGCAACCATGATAGAAAAGTATTAAAATTATGATAGAGGAATTCCAAGTTTTTTTTAATTGATGCAATCAATATACGATGCTGTACGGGATTTTGAAGTTTTCATGCTAGCTTTGATTAGAATCGAATACGTTTGGTATTTTTCTTTCTTAATACAAATTTTTAATTTTTTGAAGAAATATGTATGTATATGTAACCCAAATGGTCCATCTGTCCATTACGACATAATGAAAATAATACGAGTATATAACGTGCCACAATAATACATATATACATGCATCCATACATATATTCCCGAAGGAACAATGGAGACTTCGCAATCATATAAATTCCGGGGAAAACTAGTGCTCAGTGGAAGTGGTGTAGAGTATCGCCCCCGTCCGCCTATAGCCTTCATTTCTGTTAATATTCCATATAAAATCAACAAAAAAACCTTTAAAATAGTTTTATGTAACGCCACACAGCATTTTTAACATTCATGCTTTTAGTAGAAGTGCCACCCCTCCCCCCTTAATGAAAACCTGCGTCCGTCCCTAGTTCCGATAACGGCCTTAACCTGGATTTAAGAAATTTTTTAAGTTTTGTACCAGGTTTTCAAATGGGACAAAAATAAAAATGTTAGTGTGCAAATTTTGGACCAAATTAAATACATCTTTTTCACGTCCATCAACTTGATAGAAAGACGGACAGAACAAGTAAAAAAGTATTAGTCGGCTTTGCCGACATAGATACCCTCAGCCTGTGTGGATTGAAGTACAACTTAAAAAAAAAAACAAAACTTATGTATTTAGGGGGGTTTTCAAAATGTTGGCCGTATGCACCGACAAAAGTATAGATAAGATTAAAGCTCAAAAATTTGCGGGGTTATCGATAGATAGGGCTTTTTTATCACACTAGCCTATTCGGTAATATATTCGGTTCGAGCCCTCTAGCCACTACATCGGGGTTTTTTACAACTTTCGGGCTGTTTTCTCAAGAAGTATGGACATGCCCCTGAAAACAATTTACTGCTCTAATTAAGGCAGCGAGTACAAGTTGCTTCAACAAAAATCAAAGTGATTCGAGAACAGGTCTTAAAGTGAATTTATCCAAAATTTTCTGTGGTAGGTACCCGAAGGAGTGGATAAATGTAGTCCATATTCGAACCTGATCTATATCTGGTAGATATTTTAGGATGTGTAAAGTTTGGACCAAATCGGTCACTCCCATCAAGAGTTATCGTGCGCACAATTTTTCCGAACATTTTTGAAATTTTGTGGTGGAGGTACCTGAAGGAGTGGACCGATATGACATATCTTCGAACTTAAACTAAGTTTGGACAAAATATTATGAAGGCCACATTTTAGATCGAATCGGCAGATCCGTTCGAGAGTTATCTTGCGCTCCAACCACTACACACGGTGTCATAGGGCTTTTTTGTAACATTCAGGCTATTTTCTCAGGAAGAATGGACTTGCCCCTGATGAAGCTTATGCCGAAATTTTGTGTGGGAGGTACCCGAAGGAATGGACCGATTGAGTCGATATTGGAACCTCATCTAAGTCTGGTACATCGTTTACTTCCTTCAAGAGTTATTGTGCGCACAAATTTTCAGAACTTTTGTGGGGGAGGTACCGGAAGAAGTGGACCGATATAACCCATCTTCGAACCTAAACTAAGTTTGGACAAAACATTGCAAAAGTCAAATTTTGGTCCGAATCGGTTCATCCATTCGAGAGTTATCGTGCCCACCAGCCAGCCAGAGAGACATACAGACGGACGGACATTGCTAAATCGACTCCAAATTGTCTGAAACACATTTCGTCCAAACATACTTGGGGTCTAAAATCATTATTTCGATGAGGCACATTTTGCCCGTATGAAAGTGTATTTATCCTCTTTAGCATAAATGCTGAGGATATAAAAACATAACTAAACCGACTCCAAGTTGTATGATACCGGTATGGTCTTGGCCAACATATATATTTGCTTTCATTCTGCACTTCGAGCTAAAAACGAATAATATTGACTCACTGTACTTTCAATCAGCATCTCCAGAAGATGAATGCAACCGCACAGGGGATTAGTGCTGATTGGTCACATATTGCATGTAAAACCCATAAATAAAAATTGATTTTTTTTTACCGTTAAAAATTATCAATGTAAGTTCACTTTCGATGATCTCTGGATGTAACTTCCTCAATTATTATGAAAAAAAAAACAGCGAAAGAAACTTAAATTCTACAGTTTGTATCCTATACCCTCTACAAAGTACGCTTTCCATGATTTCATCAAGCTGCAAAAAAAAGATCCCATGAGCAAGACCTAATCATACTTATGCAAGTAAAAAACCACAAACAACATTTCATTGCACTTTGGAATTCATTCCGTTACAACAATGTTGCCACTGCAAATCATTCGTTCGTTCAGTCTCTCTGGGCAAGATGCATAACAAAAGAAATGCAAAACAAATTTCCAATGAAAGGAAATGAAATAATTCCAAGCAAAATAGAAATATGTTAATTGAGTTGCTGCATTCATACAATATGTTACCTATATGTAGTTATGGACATACATATGTATATTGGAATATCTCAAAGAACTCTAATGCAAAAGTAGAACTTAGAACGGTAAACAGGTTAATAAGGCGATAACAATTTCTTTTATTTTGTTAAGATTTATTTACAAACAACAATGTTCGAACTCCATAAAAGTCGTTCTCATTGATTGTTATTGAATTTGTATGGGCAAAAATATCGGTCATCTTTTGTGGCGAAAAAACAAAAAACAATTTCCTCAGCCAAAGAGAAGTGCCAATAAATAAAATCATATATTCATTGTATAGTAACGATGACAACTGTTCCTCTGCAAATGCCCCCAAAAAAGAAGCCGAAATAAATAGTAATGTTACATTAAAACATAAATTCCATGTTTAACTGCCTTTTAGGCTACCCGGCTCCGAGTGAGGCGTTTAATAATGGTGTTTTTAAAAAACCATCACAAGCAACACTTACCGCTCTGTGCACCTCATCACTGTATGGCAAATACAAAAGAAAAACTAAACGCTTTCGGGTGTTATGAATGAAATGTTGCCATGACCGACCGGTATTATTATTGGCGTTGGTGTTTAGTAGTTGGCGGTGCCTGTTATGGGTTTCACCAATTCCAAAACAAAAAAAGAAGCCCGAAAAATATGAATTTGAACTTTGCTACATAGACCGGGAGGTGTACTGTCTACCGACGAAAGAATCACGCCAACACTTTACAGACATATCCAATGTAGTTTATATTGGCCACAGGCAATGCAAAACACCCCAAGAATGAAACTTAAGAAATTCCACTAAATATGCAATAACAAACGCCAATTCTAAACGCATTCATTTAACGTCCAAATAGTTGTTTCCACAACAATGCGTATTGGTTAGCGGAATTGTTGCACATTGGGAAAGTACGTCATTTTTTACCCTCAGTCTTTAGACCAGCTATGCTCGCTCATATAGGTTAACGGATATATAACAGGGATGGAAAATTCAGTACAATAGTACTTTTTCAGTACCATTTCACTATAAAAAGTACCGAAGTACCCCCGCGGCCAATTCAGTACCATTTCACGTAAACAAGTTGAAAAATTGCATGTGAAACTAAAAAAATTCCACTGGGTTATCTGTCGCGAATAATTAAACATTTTAAAAAATTTGTTTAGAGTTTAATATAAACAAAGCTTTACGACAGCGACAGCTCTAGGCTATAGGAACGTTTTATACCATATCGAATAAAAAGTACATAATTTCAGATATTTCGATGGGATAATCAGGCTAAAACCTTAAAAATACCCAAAATCGGGTGCTATCGTTCTATGACCAGCACTGAAAAATTTCTGGAGGAAAGTTTTGTAGCAACAAAGAAGATTAAATACCAAATTTCAACAAGTGTGGTATGATAATATGAATCAAAACTTCAAACTACCGAAGATCTGGAGGTACCGTTGTACCGTGAGCCGATAGAGCCCCCTTTTCAATACCAAACATCTTAAGAGTAATTGGAACTTCTGTACCAAATTAAGCTCTATCTTAAATATTGCAAGATGTATCGTAATTTCAACAGACGGACGGACATTGTTATATACTTCATAGGGCCTGACAAAGTTAGTTATACCCTCTAGGAGGGTATACAAATATATACAATTCTGCAACATTCTTTAGATTTCAAAGATATACGGCTTCGTTGTTTTTTTTTACTGAATTAAATATTTTTAATTTTTTCTTAAAAATTAATAATGAAAAAATTACCATTTTAGTACTTTTTGAAATTTTTAATTTTCCATCCCTGATATAGGACAACACACGCTCTCTTCATTCTCATCTGCCGTTATTTACCAAAAGAAAGACAGTCTCAGAGAGACTAAAGAGTAGAATACTTGAGCATCATTGCTTTAGAGGGAACTGCCAAAATGTGCCTCATGGAAATATAGGTTTTAATACCCACGTATATTTTGACGAAACCCGCGTCAGACAATTTGGAATCGATTTAGCAATGTGTGTCTGGCTGGCTGCAGCGCACGATAAATCTCGAACGGATCAGCCCATTCGGTCCAAAATGTTACCTTTGTAATATTTTGTCCAAACTTCTTTAAGTTCGATGATGGGTCCACTCATTCGCGTACCTCCCCCACAAACGTGTAAAACTTTTCGCTAAAAGGGTGCGGTTGATAACTCTCGAAGGCAGTGGCCGATTTGGTCCATTCTTTACACATGGTAATATTTCTGCGGAACATAAATCAGGTTAAAAAATGAGCTATAATGGCCCACTTTGTAGCAACTGCCCCCATTACGACGGAACAAGTTCTTCAGGTGCAAACCCATACTTCCTGAGGAAATGGCCCGAAAGGTGTGAAAACTCCTATAACACCATATGTATTGGCTGAAGCGCACGATAACTCTCGAACGGATGAACCGATTTGGTCACCGTATTTATGATTTTCGCGATATTATGTTTTTTGTGGGCAACTCCTTGCTTCCTAGCATAGCGGTCCAAAAAATCTATGTTATACGGTGACCAAATGAAACTACTGAATAGCGCGCTCTATATCCAAAAGAAATGACTCCCAAAATAACTATCACTTCCAAAATGGACTATGGCGGTACATTCCTTCAGGTATCTCCTCCACAACACTTTGGACATTTAATCCAAATATATATAGTTTGTCTGCAAGTTCATACGTCCGAAACAGGCCACAAAGTCTGAAAACCCGTTTTAATTCACACAGGCTTAGGGTATATCTGTGTCGACAAAGTCTGCAGATACTTTGTATACCCACAGCATTTATGCTAACGGGGGTATATACACATTCATAGACCCCAAGTATGCTTGAACGAAATCCGTTTCAGACAATTTGGAGTTGATTTAGCAATATCCGTCCTTCTGTCTGATTGGAACGCACGATAACTCTCAAACGCATCAACCGATTCGATCCAAAATTTGGCTTTCGTAATATTTTGTACTCCTTCCAGTACCTCCCCCACAATAGTTCGAAAATGTTGGGAAAATTTATACCGGACTTAAAGTTCATTTAGACTACGCTGGATTTAGCAATTATCTGGCTTTATTTGACATATGTTGTATGGAAATGACAACTTAAATCCACTGGATTTTCTAAATCCAGCATAGTCTAAATCAGGCATTAGATGAGATTCCAATATGGACTCAATCGGTCCTCTCCTTTGGGTACCTCCCGCACAAAATTTCGGAAAAGTTCAGTTTAGTACCTGCTCTCGAATCGCTTTGATTTTTGTTGTAACAACTTGTATTCACTGTCCCCCATACGACGGAATACGTTTCATCAAGGGCAAGTCCATACTTCCTGAGAAAATAGCCTGAAATGTTCGGAAAACATATGCGCACGTTAACTCTTGAAGAGAGAGACAGATTTGGTCCATACATTATACATCCTAATATATCTACCAGATATAGATCAGGTTCAAATATGGACTATATTTGTCCACGCCTTCGGGTACCTCCCCCACAAAAGTTCAAAATTTTTTCTGTAAAGTGGTGCGAATGTTAACACTCGAAGGGAACACTCGGTTTGCACATCGAATTATTCCTTCTAGGTAAGGATCGGGTTCGGATATGGACTATATCGGTCCACTCCTTCGGGCATCTCCCACACAAAATTTGGAAAATGTGAGAAAAGCAGGTTTTCCATGCGGTCCCCTTTTCGACGATACAATTGTTTCTAGGCCAAGTTCTTACTTCCTGAGATTATTATTTCATCCAGTCATGTATCGGGTACATCCCGTCCTTCGGGTACCTCCCACACAAAATTTGGGAAAAGTGAAGCTTGAGGACTCGTCTCGGATCTATTTAAAATTTTGTGCAGAATGTTGTTTTCACGGTCACTATTACAACAGTACAATTTATTTCCGTAGTAAGACCATACTTCCTAATATAAAACCATCCGACAGCCAAAATTACACTTGAACCGGACTATATACGTTTGAAACTATTGGTTAAAATGGAGTAAAATGGCATTTTTAATTTTCTCATCGTTTTGACCTTTTAGAGGAAAATCAAATTTCAAAGGTCAACATTTTTCAAAAAAAAAAATATTTTAAATACTTGTAATCGTCGTACGATGCTGGTGTTGGTGTCACATTAAAGGGGAGAGTATAGGCTTTATATAATAATTATAAATTATTGCTTTCCAGGATAACAAGGACATCAACAATTTCCTTGAAAATTTAAATCATAAAAAAATCCTTTGGAAACGGCCTGCAATTTTTTTTTTCAAAAAAATGTATGTTAATGTCCTTCATGTAGTGCAACACCTTCCGAATTTTCAATATTCTAGCTTTCTTACTTATTTTTTAATAAATATTTACATGAATTTCTTCGAAGAAAACAAAACATTTTATTCTATATCATAATGCGACACGAACAAAATTAACTGCCTTACCTGAGGTTACCATTTTTACCATTTGTTACCATTTTTAACCTGCAAAGCGTGGTAAAACTGGCAGCAATTTTTAAGAGAGTGAGAGAGGGCACATGTGCCTTTCTCCTCTCCCACAGGCTACCAGACAAATTTCTGCAGGAAAAAATGGTAGAATTGATTTTCCGACTTTTGTTTGACGATTATTTCACAATGAAGAAAAAAATTGACGAAAATGAACAGAAGAAAAAGTCGAACGCTGACAAAACTAAATTAAAAACTGTGAAAAAAGATGAAAATTGATTTTTTATGTTTCTTTTTGACATTGCTACCAGATCTAACATTTTTCCGTTCCTTTACTTTCCTGGTAAAAATTTTTATGAGAGAGCATTTTTGAAACTTTTCTCTTTTACCACTTTTACCATAAAAAGTAAATGGACAAAGCTATTACGAACAGACCATATTCTGACACCGCAGCATGATAGAAGACCAAAAATAAAAAGGCACGTGTTCCGGCGTTTTTATACCCTCAGCCTTTAGGCTATGAAGGGTATATACACTTTCATACGGGCAAAATGTGCCTCATCGAAATAATGGTTTTAGACCCCAAGTATGTTTGGACGAAATGTGTTTCAGACAATTTGGAGTCGATTGAGCAATGTCCGTCCGTCTGTCTGTCTGTCTGTCTGGCTGGCTGGAGCGCACGATAACTCTCGAAGGGATGAACCGATTCGGTTCAAATTTTGGCTTTCGTAATATTTTGTCCAAACTTAGTTTAAGTTCGAAGATGAGCTATATCGGTCCACTCCTTCCGGCACCTCCCCCACAAAAGTTCGAAAATGTTCGGAAAATTTGTACGCACGATAACTCTTGAAGGGTGTAACCGATTTGGTCCATACTTTGCCCATCGTGGAGCGTGTACCAGACTTAGATCAGGTTTTAATATGGACTCAATCGGTCCACTCCGTCGGGTACCTCCCACACAAAATTTTGGAAAAGTTCAGTTTAGGAACATCTCTCGAATCGCTTTGATTTTTGCTTTAGCAACTTGTATTCACTGCCCTCCATACGACGGTATAAGTTTCATCAGGGGCAAGTCCATACTTCCTGAGAAAATAGCCTGAAAGTTGCAAAAAAAAACCCCTATGACACCGTGTGAGGAGGTTGGAGGGCAAAATAACTCTCGAACAGGTCTGCCGATTCGGTCCAAAGTTTGGCCTTAGTAATATTTTGTCCAAACATAGTTTAAGTTCGAAGATAAGCCATATCGGTCCACACCTTCAGGTACCTCCCCCACAAAAGTTCAAAAATGTTCGGAAAATTTGTTCATACGGTAACTCTTGAAGGTAGTGGTCGAATCGGTCCATACTTTACACATCCTAATATATCTACTAGATATAGATCAGGTTCAAATATGGACTATATTTGTCCACTCCATCCGGTACCTCCCACACACAATTTCGGATAAGTTCACTTTAAGACCTGCTATCGAATCACTTTGATTTTTGTTGAAGCAACTTGCATTCGCTGCCTCAATTACGATGGTAAACGTTTTTTCAGGGGCAAGTCCATACTTCTTGAGCAAACATCCCGAAGGGTGCCAAAACCCCCTATGGCACCATATGTAGTGGCTGGAGATCCACTTCCATAATGGTCAATGTAGATCCATTCCTTTTAGTATCTCCTCCGCAAAACTTTTGATATCTAATCCAAATGAACATTTTTGTCGCTTCAAATTCCCAAATTTTTTAAAAACCCCTAAATACATACGTTTTTGGGGAAAAATGTTTCAATATATACATGCTGAGGGTATATCTCTGTCGGCAAAGCCGACTGATACTTTTTTACTTGTTCTTCATCACTTCCACTTTCGCGATTTTGGGCCCCCAAAGGTTTAAGGCCTTGTTGTCAAAAGGGACCATTTTGCCAGGATCATATTTTCTAAAAAATTAATTAGCTCTCGGAGGCAAAGTTGTAGCTCTTGTTTTAAAGAACTAATTCTGAACACATACAATCTACCAAACCATATTTTGAACGTCAAAATCGTCAAGGTCAAATTTTCTTTATAATTTTTTTAGGGGTTGGGGTTTAGGTTATATCTCCGTGAGCACAGCTGACTGATAATTTCTTGTTTTAATGACATATAAATACATATCTCGGTTTCTATTTAATGTATCCAAAAAATGGAACCTGCTTATGAAGCAGAGCTTTAAATCAGCATTAAACCATAAATATTCAATTTGAATACAGATTGCGTCGATATTGTTGACCCAGTTCTTCTAGTTTTCTACACAACATAACTTTTTGGGTGCCACTGTGGTGCAATGGTATGCACACCCGCCAGTCAATATCAAATTTTCCTCGGTGCCAAAATACCGCATCAGTAATGTATTTCGGTCATGTAAAACTTCTCTACAAGAGGCGTCTTAAGATATACTGTTCGGACTCGGCGATAAACAGTAGGTCCCATATCATTGAGCTAATATGAATCGGGGTGCACTCATTGATATGAGATAAGTCTCCTTTGTCCCATATAGGATGTTTGTGGAACAATTATTTATATTATTACTAGGGGACCCGGCGAACTTCGTCTCGCAGTCTGTTAGATACTGAAGTTGATGGCTTTGGTTCAAACCTATTAGATACTGAAGTCGATGGCTTTGGTTCAAACCTATTATACTTTTATTGCTATCTCGTTGTCGAGTTCAATTCCAAATTTTTCTTTGTTTTGAACTATTTAGGACGATCTTTGACGCAGATGTACATTAGACAATTGTACTTTCGATAGTTGTCAGTTTTGTGGAAGAAAGAGGGTACTGAGAGGCAAAGTGTTTCTATTTTCCTCGAATATCTGTCCGATTTTAGAAATCATTTAAATTTGCGTTTTAATCAATTAACCTATTTCGAACAGAGGGACCCGATTACTCTGTTACTTTGATAAAAGTAACCATTTTCGTCTGCTTTTCTTTCTGACTTCTCTGTTTAAAGTGATCTCCCCAATTCGAAAGTTCGGAGAGTGCATTTGTATGCAGAATCCTAGTTTAAATTAGAGGGGCGCACTCTTCTTGTTCATCTCTGAATTAGACACAATGGCTCTGGTAACACGGACCACTGCGGTAATTGTATCAATATCAATATCACTCCTTCGGGTACCTTCCACCCAAAATTTGGAAAAAGTGGACTTTGAAGGCTCGTCTCGGATCTATTTGATTTTTTTCAGAAAGTTGTTTTCACGATTCCTATTACAACGGTACAACTTTTTCCGGAGTAAGTCCATACTTCCTGAGATAATGACCAAAAGGTTCATGACAACCTGCCGGCACATACTTAAACTGCTAGTATGAAGGATAACTCTTAAATTTTCAGCACGTTTTTCCAAACTTGATTTAAAATCGCTGTTTAAACTTGTGTTTGATTCTTTTTTGTTTTTGATCAAAGGCTGAGGGTACAGCAGACTTATACTTTCTTACTTGTTTCTTTCCAATTTTGAATATCATACTTTTTCGATACACATACATACATACATACATACATATGTATGTATTTGACCATTTGCAATTGCCTTCTAGCTCTGCGGGAAGTAAACTGATTGAATTCATACTCCTTTTCAGTGGGGATATCATTTTTTAGTAACATGGCAGGACAAAGACAGTATCAATGGATATCTGGTACTGCTCAAATTGTATACGGCATAAATCGAAAGTTGATCTTTCGAAGATGTTTTTACTTGCAGTTTAAAAGTATACATATATATGTATATGCCACAACCTCATTTCCAATGAAATTACCTCCGAGCTCTAGATTTTTCAAATAACCGACCAATTTTGTGGATTTTGTACTTTTTTCCTGTGAAAACCATTTCCTGCGTTGTCATCTTCATCTTTTCAATCGGAATCTGACCGAAACCACTACTAATCTTTACAAACTCTAAGCTAAACTCTCCATTTTAACTTTGTTTTCGCTGTTAATTTTTTAAAAATGCGCTTAAAAATAAATAAAAATCAATTTGATTGTGAATAAAAAAATGTCTATACAACTTTCAAAAATTGACAAAACAGAGTAGTACAATGGACCCTGACAGTTGGTGCATATACAATCTTTGCCAAAAACTGTCAAAAAAGTGTGACGGTATACTCTAAACACAAAACTACATAGAAATGTGTCAAAAAATTTCCAAAAATATTTTTGCAAATTTTTCGCAGATTTTAGCGATTTTTTAGGTTTTATCCTTTTCTGCCATGAGTCCATTCCGAATTGGTGCAAATTGTCAAAATCTGTTCAGCCGTTCTTGAGTTATATGCGTAGTAACTAACATCATCCTTTTTTATATATATAGATGTATGATGTAACCGGTGTACTTTTATGAAAATACCTTGAATTGGATAGTGCGACTGTAACTCTCCTTAAGCCATCTGGTAATAAAGATACTTAAGTATCTCCCTAAAAGAAATGTTGGACCGTGAAGAGCTTATTCACTGGGGTAGTCATGTAAGGTATCACACAGGCTACCGCGTTCCCTCCTATAGGCTTTGCATACATGTTTTCAATATGTCAGCTATCATCGCTTGCATTTTAAAGTTATGTTCTTAAGCAACATTAACGTTAAAGAACTACAATTTTTATTGTAGTTCTGGTTACACTGTGCCATTAAAATTAACTAACCAAACTACACAACAGGCAACAATTTGACACAGATTTTCAGGTAGAACGAACTAACAGAAAAAAATAGTAGTAAAGACAAGTGCGTCAATATTTTCTGTGGCTATTTAATATCGACCAATCCATGGAAGAATTTACTTTTTTTCTCTCAATAAAGTGCACCCATAACCCGAGGCATTTGTGGAATGTTTGTGGTTGATGTTGTTGCAAGTTTTTATTGCATATTGGATTATCAATTTGTTGATCTTTTGGATAATGGAAGACAATGTTTTGGGAATTAAAATTGTTAAGTTGTTGGCATAACAAAAATATTATATAATACTTATATGGAAACATTTTAGTTATGCAAAATTATGGGCCATTTTTCTTTTTCTGTTGGAATTCCAGTCTGTTTGGTTTTGCAAATATTTACCAAAGTTGGAATATAATTTGCTGTTATTAGAATTTGTAACGGTGATTATGCTGTGCATTTGAACATCAGTTAGTGTTAATATAAAAATATGGCAATAAACTATTGATGCTACTGATCGTTGAGCGAATGAGGAAGCACTTCAAAGAATACCGTTCAAAAAGAACACTTTACAGATTTCATATGGAAAATCATTGGTGAGGAAAATAATATAATTTACTTTAAATAAGATACCGTTTCGTTGGAGGTTTGGAGTGGAACTAATATTTCACTACTTCCTAGAAAAAGAAAAAAAAACATTATTCCCGAGGGTGTTAGGATATCATACAACATCCATGATATGAAGAACTGGCGATTATTTTTATTCAAATAAGGAAATTGGATGATTGGAAAGAGCCACACTGAAGACAATGGTATTACGAGGAGAAGGAGGAGTTTGCCGCCTAAGCAACACGTAATGACACCAGAACGGTTTTACATACGATCATGCGTGCCGTATATTCGGCACATGGTCACTTTTGCCTAAGGAACATGCGACCATATGCTTCGAAATGCTTCTTCCATGAATAACTTTCGTAGGATTTAGCTCGACTTCGAAGACCCAAACGGTCGATTGCTGTTTTGTTTCGGGCTCATACGTATAGATCCCAGATTTGCCATCTGTGACGATAATTTAAACATCTTTTGGAGGACTGTGATCGTATTGATTCACAATTTCTTTACACCAATCGACAAGAACCTTTTTTTGAGCACTTTTTTTAGCACAAGGATGTCCTCCATCTCTTGGTATATAACATGGCGATCTTGCATTATCCGTTCACGCACAGCTTAATTTTTTTCTGGCCGATCCTCACGACCTTCGTTTTATAGGGAGTATCGGCCACGATTGAATTCATTAAAGCAGTTTTTCATAGTGCTGTAGGATGGTACTTTATCGACATACAAAGATTTAATCTGATCGATGCACTCTTGCCGTGATTGTCTACGTCGTCAATTGTGAAAAATGATATGACGAAAATGTAACAAGTAAATTCCATTTTTATACCCTCCACCATAATACGGAGGGTATAATTAAATGATCAGGGTAATATCCTAAGTCGATATAACCATGTCCGTGTGTCTGTTGAAATCAGGACACAGCTCGCAGTTTTTAAGAAAGAGCTTTGTAATTTGGTATAATAATATACATAATTGTTCCACAAACATCTCATGAGACCTACTGTTTATTGCCGAGTCCGAACGGCGTGTCCTAAGACACCACTTGTAGAGAAGTTTTACAAGCCTGAAATACTCGGGAAATGTCGCCAACATCACTGAGGGGTATTTTGCCACCGTTGAAAATTTTATGTTGCCTGGCCTGGGAATCGAAACCCCGACCTTTAGCGTGCAAGGGACTATATCGGCCCACGTTTTGATGTAGCCCTCATAGAACGGTACCACCCGATTTTCGGTATTTTTAAGGGTTTAGCCTCATTATCACACCGAAATGGCTAAACTTTGGTATTTAGTCTTCGCGGGGGGTAAAATCTTTTCCCCAGAAATTTGTCGGTATTGGTCCACACCTTCATATAGCCCCCGTAGAACGGCACCTCCCGATTTTCGGTATTTTGAAGGTCGTGTCCCCAATATACCACCCAAATGGCTGAAATCTGGTATTTAGTGTTAGCTGGTGGTACAAAACTTTCCACCTGAAGTTTGTCGGTATAGGTCCACGTCTTCATATACGAGAGCCCCCATTACATGTTGAAGCTTGTGACCTCAATATCCCACCGAAATGACTGACATTTGGTAGTTAGTCTTCGTGGGGAGTACAAAAGTATACACTTTAAATTTGTCGGTATAGGTTCAAGCCTTCATATAGCCCCCACAGAACAGTGCCTCCCTATTTCCGGCAATTTGAAGTTTGTGGCCCCAATATCGAAATTAGGTATTTAATCTCCATTTGCGGTATTAAACGTTCCATATTAAAGTTGTCGGTACAGGTCGACGCGTTCTTATAGCCCCATAGGACGGTACAACCCGATTTTCGGTATAAAACTTTCTTCCATAAATAAGTCGGTATAGCTCCACGCCTTCATAGAGCCCCCATAGAACGGTACCTCCCGATTTTCAGTATTTTGAAGGTTGTGGGCAGAGCAACCCACCGAAAAGGCTGAAATTTGGTATTTAGTTTTTGTTGGAAGTAAAAACCTTTCTTATAGAAATTCGTCGGGGTAGGTCCACTATTCGTTAAAGCCCCCTTAGAACAGTACCTCCCGATTTTCGTAATACTGATGTCAATATTCCACTGAAAGACTGACCTTTGTTATTTAGTCTTCCATGGGGTTATAAAATCTTCCAGAAGAGAATTATCAGTAAAGGTCCGCAGGTTCATATATCTCCCGTAGAAGCGTACCTCTTAATTTTCGGTATTTTGAGGATTTTAGCGAAATATCGGAAATTTGGTATTAAGTCTTCTTTAAGTCGAAAAACTTTGCCCCAGAAATTTTTAGGTATAGATCGACGTTTTGATATAGCCCCCATGGAACCGTACCTCCCGAATTTCGGTATTTTGAAGGTTAGCCACATTTTATTACCGAACTTGTTGAAATTTGTTATGTATTTAGTCTTCTTCATAAAGGAAAGAAAACTAACTGTTAAGTTTTACTTCAATACAACTCGTGGTGGAGTGTATAACAAGTTCGACCTGGCCGAACTTAACGCCGTTCTTACTTGTTATGTTTTTGCAAGGTGATTTTTCAAGTCACTCTAAACAACAAGCTGTCAATCTATCCTGAGTACGTTTAAGTTAAAAACTGTAAAATTTTCCTCCTGCGATTTTTTTTTTTTTTTTGATTTTTCTCATCTAGGAATATTGTAGTTTCAGAATCCACAAAAACTTCCCACCTTTCATTTAAATTTAGTCAAGGCGCACCGTGCAAGTCAAAATTGGTTTTGAGTATAATTACCAAAATATTTACTACACCATTCTTACTACACAAAAAGCTCTAAATTTTCTTGCCATTAAAAATATATTTTTACTTAAAAATTTCCCCAAAAATAATTGAAGAGTTTAGTGTAGCAACATCTTCAATGCTCCAGCAATTATTTCATTTGGAAATTCCCAGCAAATATATTTTTCATAAAAACTGGGTAAATACTTTTCGCACTTGTTCACTACACTCTAGAACATAAAGTAGTAGTTAATTATAATTTGGGTATTCAGCATAAATCATGGTAACAAATTCTACTTTTGGGCAATTATTTAAATTTTGTATTTGCTCCACATAAAGACATAACAACAAGAACTCAACTTGCATAAAGAATTTCATTTAAAAAATAACCAGAGTTAAGAAACTAACTCAATTATAACTGGAAAGTATTTGTTTCGTTTGTCCACTTGTTTCTTTGTTGTCTGTCTGTCTATACAGCGTATCAAATTACTGGTTCTAAGTACATATCCAAATTGACAGTTAGAATTTCAGTAGGTATGTTCATAAAATGAGCATTGTTTGTCTGTTAATTATGATGTTTGAAAAATTTTCGTTACGCTTAAAAACTGTTATGAAGAAATTAACGTTCTATTTCTTAGAGAGAAATTCCCATATTTAGAGACCTTGGGGTGATGCAGGGAATAAAATATAACAAGAATGGAATTCTTAGAGGTAATTTAACATATGTATTTGAAGAAGACGGGGAAACGTAGGGATTGAAAGATAATAAGACAGAAAAATCCTGTTGATATTTTGACAAAATTCAAGTTTTATGGCGGTTCCTCTTTATGCCATAGGAAATTATTTTAACTCCTACTGAAATACGGTGACCAAAGTGATTCCAAGTATGAATATAAGCATGAAACTTTGGTTACAGCGATTGTGTGGTAAATCTGTAACCCAATGATGGCTTCAATGTGAGGCATTTTGAATGTAACAATAAATTTTCGATCGTTGGAACATGGAGTTACTAGTAAGAAAGTATCAGTCAGCTGTGCTGACGGGCCTCTCTGACCAAAAAATTGATTTTGTATCATGAGTTTGTATCAAACTACGTGGAATCTGTAGGTACCATAATGTGGGCCTATACCAAAAAGTTAGCTAAATTATGTTCATAGAGAACTCGAAGTTTGGAAGAAATTTTTTAAAAAGTCTGAGAGTTATCTTGCGCCCCAGCCATTTTATTCTATGCCGACAGGTTTTTTGGAGCTTTTAGGTGATTATCTCAGAAAGTATGGACTTAATCCGGAAAATATTTTACCGTTGTAATAGAGACCTTAAAAAATCGTTGTCAAAAAATTTCCAATAGATACGAGACGAGTCCTTAAACTGCATTTTTCCCAAATTTTGTGTGGGAGATACCTGTAGTATGGGACCGATATTTTCCATATTCCAACCTGATCCAACGATTATATAAAATAATACTATTAGAGTTGTATAGTTCATGAACGAACTAGTTCAATTGAACGATTCATTGAAAAGAGCGTATGAACTAGATCAGTCGATATAGTTCAATAGTTCACTGAACTATCTATAATCAGTCGGTAACCGTACGATCAGCGATCGATTCACAATCTAGTTCAACATGTCGTTCACAAATACATAAAGTGACGGCGTCGTCTATGTTAAGGGATGCCTTCGTAATGTGATCAGTTTGTTTATGGTTTGGATCAAGGTACATGGAATAGCTGTCCGAAAATGAAGATTTCTACAAAAACATACGAGACATAACATATTACAATATGTCGAATCCATTACCTATTGAATCTGCATTTTTTGATAGAAAAAACGGGAACAAAATAAAAAGAAACACACACGCACAAAGCTTTTTTGCAATGACAATTTCTACACACACACAACATACGATTTTTTGCCAGCCACCTAAATGAAGGATGTTTTTTCTAAAATTAATTAATCTTTCTTTAAGGATGCAATAAACCTATGTAAATGTTATATTTTTGTTATGGAGTAGTTAAATTATATTAGTCTTTTGTTTGTTTGTATTTGGTGCATGTATGCGTAATCATCAAACGACCGATTAAGAGCCGGTGAACGATTTTGATCCGAATGTCTGAACTAGACAGTGAACTATGAACTAGATTACTGACCTAGTTCAGTTTAAAGAGATGAGCTATTGAACTAGATCTTTCAAATGAACTAGATTGTACAACTCTAAATACTATGTGTAAAGTTTGGACCAATCAGATATTTCCTTCGATAGTTGTGTTTCGGATTTTTCATTTTAGTTGGTTCCGTTAGGGTTTGTTGGAGCTTTTAGGCCCTTATGTCAGGAAGTATGGACTTGCCCCAGAAAAAAATTCTTACGACTAACGGGCCAAAGGACAACCTGCTGAAAAAAAAATTCAAAACGATCCGAGAGGTGCTCTTAAACTTCACTATTTTGAATTTTGTGTGGGGAAATTAAACTATGTTTGGAAAAACATTAAGAAGTGCAAAATTTGGTTCGAATCGGTTGATTTCTTCGAAATTTATAGTTCGCACCAGCCAGGAAGACAGACTGACATGGCTAAATCGACTCCAAATTGTCTGAAACAAGTTTCGTCCAAACATACTTGGGGTCTAAAACCATTATTTCGATGAGACACATTTTTGGTCGTATCAAAGTATACTGACGGTATAAAAATCATTCGCAACCCTATAAAGTGTACATACATATTCTTGATCAGGGCAAAATTCTCAATAATAGATATGTCAGTTCGTGAGTTGTAATCATTCTTGCATATGAACAAATTACACATTTACATATTTTGTTTGGAGGCAGATCTTATTTGAAAGTTTTTAGCTGAGTGTTCTGACCGAATTAGATGTTAGGTGGTATTTGGGAATCCTAGTTATGAAAAACATTTTCTCGGTTCGAAATTTTGACAAAAAAATACATTGGGACATAAACTGTAAAAATACAAAAAAATCGGGAGAACCATTCTATGGTGGCTGTATTAAAACGTCGACATGCACCTAGCAATTTCTGGAGGAACGTTTTGCAACTCCAAAGAAAACTAAATATAAATAGGACACTCCCAGCAAAAATTCGGATCCGTTAGTCATTATGTAACCCATTACAAAGTAATGTATACAAAAATAACTACTTATATTACTCCTTACTAAGTAATGAGTACGGTGGCACGGAGCGTATGTGGCCGACTACAAATCAGAGAGTTGTGTGTTCAACGATCACCGCCGGACGTGTACTCAAAAAAAAAAACAAGGAACAGTTGGTGATGCACATGCAAGCACATGTAAACCTTTAAACAACCCTTAATGTTCGTGTGTGTGGCCTAGTGTGAAGTGTGCTCGGCAACAAAGCAGAAGTTAGTGTGTTTAAATCCAGTAGAGGGCGAAATAAAAAAATTAAATAAGCCATGCAAAACTTCTCTACAAAGTGGTGTCTTAAGACACGCCGTTCGGACTCGGCGATAAACAGTAGGTCCCATATCATTGAGCTAATATGAATCTGGGTGCACTCATTGATATGAGAGAAGTCTCCCTTGTCCCGTATGGGATGTTTGTGGAACAAATATTATATAAATAAGAAATTTGAAGTGTGTTGAAATTGAAAACAAATTCCACCTCAACTGTTCTAAAAATAGAAAAACTAATTTTTAAACTTATAGCTTATTTTTCAACTTCCTGTGGGCACAGAATAACTAGTTATTCAGTGCGACATTCCCTTGTTAAAATAATGGGTTAGTAGGGACTTTTATAAGTAGTTACGACTACCAAAAAGTAATATAAAAACCCATTATTTTGGGAGGACTATTTTTGCTGGGTTTCAGTCGTAGCGTTCAATGAAGCCGTGTATGAAAACGTGGACCTATACGGACAAATTTGTTATGGAATGTATTTTATGGGATATTGAGGCCACAACTTTTAAAATAACGAAAATCGGCAAGTAGCCTTCTATATGCGCTATATGAAAACGTGAACCTTTATCGACAAATTTCAGGTGGATTGTTGTGGCCACAATCTTCAAAAGACCGAAAATCGGGATGTACCGTTCTATGGGGGCTGTATGAAGACGTTGACCTATACCGACAAATTTGTATTTGAAAGCTTAAGACGCCAACGAAGACCAAATACGAAATTTCAGCCATTTCGGTGAGATATTTAGGCTAAATCTTTGAAAATACCAAATATTGGGAGGTGTCGTACTTTGGGGGCTATGCGACGGCGTGGACCTATATCGACACATTTCAAGTGGAGAGTTTTATAGCACCAGTGAAGACTAAATAATATCTTCACCAGTTAACGAAACGATCGTCGCATAGCGGTTGATGTGTGTGTAGGACTTCGCTAGATATCAATTTCTTAATTTAATTTCCTTAGGTCATATAGCTCGAATAATTAAATTAATTAAAATCTCTCAAATAATGGCCTTCGCCCTAAAAAGGGCAAAACATAAAAATAATAATTCAGCTGATCCCGGCTGGGATTCGAACCTGGGTTGTCGCCAACTAACACACAATGTTGCTGACGTCTTAGCGTTCTGAACCACAATTCACTTAAAATCTTTCGATGTAAAAGACATATACAGTCTACGATGGAAAAAAGTCATTGGCTGTAATATGATGTAATATGGAAAAACTGATTTCTGGAATAGAAAGGGGACAAATGACTCGTCTTTGGACATAAAACGCTTCCATTTGAAATTCACAAATGCAAATTTGCAATCTTCGATGTATAAATAAGGGTTCCAAATGGCGAAAATTGTCTAGCAACAACAACATCTAATATGCCTGAGGATGTTAGCCTAACTAGTTATCGAAACGATCGTCGCATAGCGGTTGATGTGTGTGTAGGACTTCGCTAGATATCATTTGTTCAATTTAATCTACTTAGGTCATATAGCTCGACTAATTAAATTAACTAAATAATATATTTCAGTCATTTCGGTGGGATATTAAGGCCACAACCTTCAAAATACCGAAAATCGGGAGGTACCGTTCAATGGGGGCTACATGAAGACGTTGACCTATACCGACAAATTTTAAGTGGAAAATTTTATACCACCAGTATAGACTAAAACCAAATTTCAGCCTGTATTTTTGGAGTTAGGGTGGTAGGATATGGCTGATTTTTGGAAAATTGGACTAAGGGGTACGAACAGTATTAAAATAAAAATAAATATTTATTAAAATGTGTATTAGTACAACAAAATTTTCAGTGTTCGCCATTTCCATTTTAAATATTATTTATTTGTTTTTTATATCCTTTCCGCATACTGAAGTAACAGTACTTCTTAAGCCGTCTGCATATAGAAACATTTCTCCTTCTTAAGTTGATTAGAGACCTAGTTATGTGACATTAATTATTTCCCCACAAACTTCTGGTGGTCCTACAACAAAACATAAATATTATTACAAATTTCACAGCTTTTTCATGCAATTACGATGAGCATTTAAAAAAATCCAAAGAAAAAGTCTTTCCTCACAAAAAACGAAAATATTTAAACATCTTTTCTTATTGTGGAACTACCAGCTTATCAGTAGCTAGGTCATATTTTCAAATATTATTAATAATCATCTTTGAAGTGATAATTAGCCACACTCAACGATATGTGGAACCACGTTAGGAAGCACAAACAGAAGTGATCGCTAACCATGGAATTGAAATATGCCATTAAATAAGTGGCAATAACAAACTTTGTGTGCAACAGGTTTGTCATTTATTTCTCCATTTAATTAATGGACAAATCACATGCATCTTCATACTACAACGGTAGCAGTGGCATTTCGGTCCAGTCTCTTCTAGTTAACTCATTCACATATCCATTCATTCATTCATTCATTAGACTTCAATATGCGAAAAATTGTAATGCAGAAAAATAAGAAGCCATTGAATGGCAGATCTGTTTAAAGATACCAAAAACAATCTATGTATCAGAGGACGACAAGTCATTAATTGTAAGAGTGGCAAAGTGGTTTTCAACATTAACTCATCACTTCGGTATGGCATGGTATGGTATAAATCCTAAATGATTTAAAGATGAAGAAACTGATGATGAATCTAAAGTTTAAACATCCAATATCCACGGTTGTTTAGCATAGATGCTGCTTATTGACAGACTATTAAAGATGCCTTGGAAATGTTTAACATATTTTTATGGCAATTTTTCATAGCAAAAAGAAATGTTTGTAATTTTAATAAATGATTTTGTTTAGTTGTTAGTTTTTGTTTGTGTTGCTTAGTATTATTATCGAAATAATTTCTCATTTTTAGCAAATAAGTTTTGCGATGAAAACCTTAACAAATCGCCAGAGTATCATCTTTATTTATTACCATAATGCATAGCAAAACGTGTTGATGGTTGAATAAAGTTAAGATATACATATGTATTCAATTTGCTGGTGGTGGACATGAGAATGCATAGACATGTCCGTTATTATGTTGACCTTTATTTTCACTCATTTTACGACATGTCCAATTAAATTGTTGGTCAATGGTATGTCAAATTAGAATATTAGGTTAGCCTATTATTGTTATGTTACAAAATAAAATTAATTATACTATTATAAATTTATTGTTTAAAAAATAAGGAAATATTTCACACTCTCCACCAGAGATATAACATTAAAATTTGGCATAGGCCAAATCCTTCCATAAGGCAAATAAGCAGAGGCTATAGTAGGGGTGGGGCTTAATATGTGATACCCTACAAATCAAAATTCCTTTTGGGAAAATGTCTACTAAAGTCTTCCCCATCCTGACTTATAATACCAGATAACTTAGGTATAATCAAGATAACAAGTCGAAATATCGACACGATCTTCATTAATTTAAAGATAAAAGTACTCCGAAAGCCCCGTGAATAATTAATGTAAGTGTATAAGTTAGCTACTTTGTCCCTCAACTTCCCCTGCTCGATCAATCACGGGTGGTGATTGGCGCACTGGCATCTTGTCTACAACTCCCTCTACGGAGACCGTAGTGTGCGGATCGCCGCTGGACATCGGTTGTTGTCGGTTTGCTCACTTTGTTACATCCTAATTTATTGCTCTAACTGGAATAATTTTTAATTGTATTGATATATGACATGGGATCCTCAGCGATAACTTAGAACCTCTGCGTTCACTAGTTATTAGTCGAGAAATAACTTATACACGTTATTACTATAAGGCCTCTGTCGCCACCAGGGACGTACGCAGGATTTCATTTCGGGGGGGGCCCAGCTTGACCAAAAATCATGAAAATTAAAAATGTTATGTATCGTTACTTAAAGCTATTTTAAAGGGTTTTTGATGACTTTATTCACGAGGGGCACTAAAAACCTTCTGGACTAGGCAACACGTAGTGTCGGCAGGCGTCATTTGAATTTTTTTTTTTTTTTTTTGGAAAGTTTGTCAGTTTTTAGCCTCAACATACTCTGGACAGTTTGACATACGACCATGTGTTGTGTTGTTGAGGCTATTCGCATAAGTTTTAAAAATATCGTCACTAATATGGATTTTGGAAATCCTTTTGGTGAAAGAACTTCCATGCAAAAAGTGCGAATATGTCGAATAGATGTTTGGAGGATGTAAACATTTTGACTTGAAGAAATTACACACTAATTTCAGTGCCATTAAAAAAGTCTTGTATTATTGTTAGAAAATAATATTCTTTTTTTTTTTTTGTTTTGCCTTATTAAGGCGAAGGTCATTTTTAGAGTGATATTTGAATTAATTCTCTTTCGAGTTGAGCTATTTAGACCTAATAGGTACATTGAAAAATTAGGAATCCACCGAAGTCCCACACATTCCTAATTTTTCAATGTACCTATTAGGTCTAAATAGCTCAACTCGAAAGAGAATTAATTCAAATATCACTCTAAAAATGACCTTCGCCTTAATAAGGCAAAACAAAAAAATGATTTCAGCATGAGCCAGGCTGGGATTCAAACCTGGGACCCCAACAACCAAGTGACACGGTTGCAGGCGTCTTAGCGTTCTAAGCCACCATCAACTTGTCATTCCGATGACAAATATTGATGATCAAAATCTTCTGATACAGAAGAACAAATAAAATAAAGGTGGAAAAAAGCTGCCTTAGTATTTGTAATAAAGCATTGAAAAATAGGGTTACCAGCCAAGTCGGACTATAGGAAAGGTTTGGAATTAAATTACTAACATTAAAATAAATAAATAATTCGAATATACAAATTTCGAATGATTTGTGATATAAATGCTAGTCTCCAAGCTTAGCCATCGTCCACCCACTAAAAAAAAAAAAAAAAAAAAAAAAAAAAAAAAAACAATTCAATATGCCTGATGATCGGTCTAACCACCCGTGAAACGTAGCATAGTGGTTGAATGTGTGGGACTTCGGTGGATTCCTAATTTTTCAATGTACCTATTAGGTCTAAATAGCTCAACTCGAAAGAGAATTAATTCATAATATTCTTTAATTGCTTAAAAACACCAAAGCTTTACTATTTTACCAGAAGCGATAGACGCAATGAAAGCCAACATAAAATTCTGAAAGTTACATTAAAAAAATTATCAGGAGCTGGGCGATGCAATCGAAAAAAAACCTTTTAAACAAACTCAGCAACCTTTTTGTTATATCCTGAAAAATAGGTTGAGTTGAAAAACTCCATCTGATACATCAATGGTTTCCAACAACCAATCACTTCCGAAAACTAAAAATTTTTGATTTCTGGAAAACAAGAAAAAGTAGCAGTCGGGTTTGTCTACATATATAGACATATAGAATACCGACTACATAGCCAATTTTTGTTCTGTAAATTGTAAAGCCAGGAAGTTTCCGAAATTCGTCTCCATTTTTGGACGTATAAATTTTCCGACAATAACTTCGAAATATTTCGGGTGTACAGCTTCACTATTATTGGCGTTACCCAGCAAAATTTATTTGAAGTTGTTCTATGTGAAGTAGTGATTGAATAGCTTTTTTAGAAGCAGTCTACGTAGAGTCATTAAAAATGCATTCCGGTCTTCACATTTTGACAATGTCGGATTTGAATCCATTTCATAAAATTTTCACATTTTAGCAATGTTTACATTTATAATAACTTTTTGCAAAGAAAATTCTCATGAACACAAGAAGCGATTTATTTCATGGTATTTTAATTACTCAGGAAAATACTTGTATCCAAAAAGATAATTATAGGTGCAAGAATATCAGACACCGAAATTGGTATTTAGTCTTCATTGGGGGCATAAAAATTGAAATTTGTCTGCATAGGTCCACACCTTCATATAGCCCCCATAGGACGGTACCTCCCGATTTTCAGTATTTTGGAGGTTTTAGCCACAATGGCTAAAAATTGGTATTAAGTCTTCGTTGGGGGCTTATAACTTACCACCAGAAATCTGTCAGTATAGGTCCTCGTCTTCCTATAGCGCCCATAGAACCGTACCTCCCCATTTTCGGTACTTTGAATGTTGTGACCTCAATATCCACCCGAAATGACTGAAATTTGGTGTTCAGTCTTCATATTTTTTTGTGAGCTTATTGAATACATCAAACTCTTGCCTTTATATATTAGAATTTTCCTTTAAAAACTTTTTTGACCGATTAATGGTCAAAAACGGTCCATTTTTTGTAAAAAAATCGAATTTTGAATTTCGCAATTCAGCATTTTTTAAAAAATTTATATGTTTAAAAGTCTCTCGTTTTAAAGCAAGATTATTACGTAAATTATAAGCCCACAAAAATATATGATGATCGGTTCATTCGTTTTCGCGCTAAAGCCAACACCGCAATGCGCTTTGTTAAAATAGGGGGTAACCCCTGTGTGAGGTGGTCGCTGAAAAAGAGAAATAATATGTTTGTCTGCAAACCTCTGCAGCTGGAACCTTTATACGTTTGAAGTATTCACTTTTCACAACTCAAACAACAAATAATATCGATATACACTTTTATACAATTTGTTTCCAACTCCACTAATTTTACAATTTGGTTCACAAAATCGATGTTGTAGCAGCCGCATATTTTAGCATGAATATTATTTCAATATTTTAATTATTATTATGTATTAAATGTGAATGTTTGATTAATATGATACATTTCAATTATTATCATTGTGTAACTATTATTGACACTCACTGTAATTATTATTTACTTTTCTCTTGTGACTATACATCACTCAGAACATTGTTTGTTATTTTATTCTTTTACTCAACAGAGTTATCGTTTAATTTCTCAAACCAATACTCAAATCATTTAAATACTCTCACTCATCTAAATCATGTAAATACTCTCTCTCTCTCTCTCTTTGCAATTATTGATTATCACTCAATATTATTGTTATTACTCATTTTCTTACCTATATAAGGCAGAACAATGTTTAATTTCATGTCTTTTTCCGTTTAACTATTGACGAATAAAGCTCAACTTAAAACGAAAAATTAATAAAAATCATTAAAAAAAATGATCTTCGCCCTAACAGGCAAAATTTCAACGAAAGCGGATTTGTTTTTTTCATTACCCATCGGCAAATATATGTTGAAAATTATCCAGCTTAGACGTTGATCGTACGGTCTGGGATATTTTTAACAAATATAATTTATTGTGTTGTACTAAGGATTATGATCCAGCTTTGACGTTAATCGTCTGGCCTGGGATCTAATCCCAAGTATAATACAATTTATTGTATTAAATATTGCTGAGAAGGGTCTAGAGCAAACCCCCTTCTGCAATGTAATAAGTATCACAGACTTGGGTAGCTGTAAACACCATATGATCTCATTCATATGAGAATACTAGACACTTAAAGAGTTCGGTTTTTCGCTAAAAAGGCATCATTTCAAAAACTGAGAAGCCAATTGATAATTCCCTTCGCCGGGATGAAATCATGATATTGGAAGCGATCAGTAAAATTTTGTAACACTGTCAGTTCGTTTTGAAAGGCATTACTCTCTGTAATAGTGGGTAATAAATGAAGTTGAGCCAATGGGGGAATACTCCACTCAAGCAATCGAAAATGAGATTGAATCTTCAACCATAAACAAAACAAACAAAAAACAGCCGAGGCACGGGCGAATTGAGCTTTGTTAAAAACAAAAAAAAAAAAACAAAATTCCAATAACAACCTCACAGGCAACTGTGTTGGTGTTCTTTTCAACTCACAGAATTCGAAGAATTCTTAGTTGATACGTGCTGACATGTTGCAAAATATTTTGATTTTGGTGTTTCTTTGGAAAAGCCGAAAAGTGAGTGTGATTCCCATTCATATGAGAATACTAGACACTTAAAGAGTTCGGCTTTTCGCTATAAGGGCATCATTTCAAAAACTGAGAAGCCAATTGATAATTCCCTTCGCCGGGATGAAATCATGATATTGGTAGCGATCAGCAAAATTTTGCAACACTGTCAGTTCGTTTTGAAAAACATTACTCTTTGTAATAGAGGGTAATAAATGAAGTTGAGCCAATGGGGGAATACTCCACTCAAGCAATCGAAAATTAAATCCATATTTATAACACCCAAAGAAACTTTAAAAATTTATTTTAGAACGATAAATTACTTTAAATATTAAAATTTTGGAGCATAATACAAGTTATTTATTTTAGTAAAATAAGGACAAAAATTCATATTTTCAACAATTATCGGATTTCAACTCTCCCATGGACAAAACTACTTGAAAATTCAATACCATAATTTAAATTTCTTCAAATTGAAATGTTTACTATTAATTTTTATCAACGAATTTGTATTCCGGAGTACTTGATTTTGACCATTATTGGCCACGGTCGTGACACTGTGCGACGGACGACCCATCAATTCCGCGTTTTGTCCGTTCAAACAGGCGCTGGTTTGAGAGCCCACATTTTCAGGATGCAGAATGATTTCTCTTGTTGGTTTTTCGAACTTCTCAGAAGACTTCATTCAAACAAATTATAGGATACCACTCAGAATCAACCGTCCTATATTTATCAAGCCGTATAGTCGCCACACGGTCAGTTTTTCTGAAGAAACAGGCAACCTTTGACTTCGAAATGCTTCTTAAATGAACAACTTTCGTTTGATCTGGCTCGCTTTTGAAGACCCAAACGGCCAATTCCTGCTTTGTTTCAGGCTCCTAAGCATAGATCCTACATTCGACTATGACGATCTTATAAACGTCGTTTGATCGATCGATTTTATGCTCAATTTTTGAACCAAAATGTTCACACTGTCACTGTAAACAACAAATAACATGGTCATACGAAAAACTGTCCAGAGTAAGTATATTCTAAAACTATTCAAAAACATTTTCAAATGGCGCCTGGCAATACGCGGTTTTGCCTAGACCACGTAGTTTTCGTGCAGCCCTCGTATATTCTTGATCAGAGTAAAAATTTGAGTCGATCTATGCACGGGGACAGGACGCTGACATTTTGGGAAGATGCGAATTTTGTTTGCAGGCAGGTCAAGTTAGACGATGGGCTATATCGTGTATTTCATGTATTTTGACGTTTATAGTCACATTTTCAAACCGAATTAGCTATAATTTGATATTTAGGGTTTCTAGTTATCAACCAACTTATGTTCCAAAAATGATGGTCAACGGTTCATGTTTTCGTATAGCCCCCATATAATGGTACCTCCCGATTTTCGTTATTTTAAGAATTTTAGATATAATGTTTAACCGACATAGCTGTAATTTGACATTTTAGGTTCTCAGTGACCACGAAACTTCTTTTCAAAAAATCGTCTACATAGGTCCACGTTTTGGTATAGCCCCCATATAACGGTACCTCCCGATTTCGTTTTTTGCAAAATGCACTTTGCAGTTACAACTTTTGACTTAGCGGAAGGGAACGTTTGTGGAACAGAAATCAAATAGAGAGCAACATTTTTTTGAAAACTTTGCAAACTCAACTTATTATTAGCAACTTATCACTTATCAAAAATAAGGGTTCTGTGGAACGCATACATTTGCGAATTATCAAAAATATTGCTAACTGCAAAATGAAAAGTTGATTTCATCAAAAGCAAGCAAGGTAAGCAGGCAAGGCCTTTAGTGCTTTTCACAATAATTCTATTATTTGGTCATTCTTTAATGCAAAGCATTTGGTATTAATTTAAAGCTCCGATGCTATAACTTAATTATTGGTACTGGTATTCAAATGGTGATTGGGACTTTCTTGTGAAAAATATTGTAACAAATATTGTATTTATATTATTATCCGAAGATTAGACTCGAATTTAGAGGAGATTAATACTTTTTTGGTACAATATACAGGTCTACTCTACAATTTTACAAAAAAAAAAAAAATTATTCCATTTTCATCAATATTTCTTCTAGAAATATACGAACTTTATGGTTTTCCACATCATGAACAATGAAAATCGACGTGCAATGCGTCCATGGAACACGGACCAACTGAGGAATTTGGTAACTACAATTTTGAGATAGTTAAAAACCTTGTCTACCTCGGCATTACAATAAATACACAAACAGCGTCAGTTCTGAAGTAAGGAGATGAATAATGTTAGCAAAAATATGCTACTTTAGACTAAGTAAGCAATTTAGAAACTAAGCCACATCTACTCAAACAAAAATCACCCGTCGCAAAACACTCATACTATTCGTGTGCTTCAGAGAAAATTTTTTCAAAAGATCTACGGGCCAATCTGCGTTGCCTGTAAATATTGTAGTAGTATAAACCAAAAAAATAAATGGGTGCCACCGTGGTGCAATGGTATGCACGCCCGCCTTGCACGCAGAAGGTCGTGGGTTCGATTCGCCGGCCAGGCAACATCAAACATTTTTCAACGGTGGCAAAATACCCCTCAGTAATGTTGGCGACATTTCCTGAGTATTTCAGCCTTGAAAAACTTCTCCACAAGTGGTGTCTTAAGACACGCCGTTCGGACTCGGCGATAAACAGTAGGTCCCATATCATTGAGCTAAATATGAATCGGGGTGCACTCATTGATATGAGAGAAGTCTCCCTTGTCCCGTATGGGATGTGGTGGAACAATGTTTTTTTGTATAAACCAAAATCTGTTTCGGCTTTACAACGACTTTGGATTGCGTTGGCTGACAATGTGCAATTATGAGTCCACCTAAAATGCGTAAATATATGTACATACGGACGGCATGGCGGTACACGCAAAACGGAATGGATTGCAAATCGTCGGTGTCATGCTTAAATGTTCCATACGCCATTTGCCTGAGTCGAGAAAAGCTCAAGTTAATGTTTGAGCCCATACAGGCTAAAAGTGGTGCAAAAATCCAATACTTAAAGAGCTCAGTTCCACTTAACTAAACTCAAAGAATATATCAGGAGTTTACTTTAGTCAGATATCTGTGATAGTCTAGAAGTTATGGCCAATTTTTATAATTGCAAAAAGTTGCTAAATTGTCCCCTGGGATCATTTTCATGTTTTTGGCAGTTTGTGTCACATGTAACACGTTTTGTCACATTTCCAACGCCACTTGGACTCATCAGTTCTCTTAGTTCTTAGCATTGAAGCAAAGAACTCTTCCCCAATTTTTTTTTTGCTTCAATGCAAAGAACTAAGAGAACTGATGAGTCCAAGAGGCGTTGGACGAAACTAGTATTCTCTGCCATTCCCTAAAGTAAATCAATTATAACTAACACACTTTAAAAACTTGTTGTTTTTAAAATTTGAAAACAACAAATCTGTGATTAAGCTGGGTCTTACTTTAAAAATAAAAAATAAAAAGGCCTCTCTAACATATGTCCCAAACATATTTGGATGAAAACAAATTATATGTTAGGGTGCAAACAAATTATATGTTTGGGTGCAAAGAAATACAGGGTGTTTTTTAAGCTAGATAAAACTTTAAATTGTAAAAAGTAACACAAAAAATTAAATTTTGAAGAAATTTTTTTTTTATTTGTTTCAGTATACTCTGAAAAATCATCATGAATAGACTCACGCTTGAACAACGCTACGAAATTATCCAAATTTACTTTGAAAATCAGTCGTCGATTCGCGCAACTTATAGACGACTTCGTCATTTGTGTGGCGTACATAATCGTCCATCTGAACAAGCCATTCGTCGAACTGTGGATAGATTTCGTACCGTATGGAGTGAGACCAATCCACAAGAGACCCTACAGACTCCATTACATCCAGAAAAATGCACCGTATGGTTCGGTTTTCACGCTGGTGGCATCATCGGACCTTATTTCTTCAAAAATGAGGCCGGAGCTCACGTTACGGTCAATGGATATCGTTACCGCACCATGATCAATGATTTTTTGTTGGAAAATATGGATGACATTGATCCGGAGGATATGTGGTTTCAACAGGATGGCGCTACGTGCCATACGGCGAACGCAACCATCGACTTATTGAAATCAAAATTTGGCGATAAGTTGATTTCGAGAAGTGGACCTGTCAATTGGCCTCCAAGGTCGTGCGATTTGACACGTCTCGATTATTTCCTGTGGGGCTACGTGAAGTCACTGGTTTATGCTGATAAACCAGCAACAATTGATGCCTTGGAGGCCAGCATTGTTCGTGTTATTCGTGACATACGGCCAGCAGTGCTCGAAAAAGTGGCCAAAAATTGGACGTCCAGAATGCACTTCGTCAAGAACAGCCGCGGTGCCCATATGCCCGAAATCATTTTCAAATGTTAATGTCACGTATTGATCTTTCGAATAAATAAAATTTTTGATTACAATTTAATTTTTTGTGTTATTTTTTACAATTTCAAGTTCTATTGGGCTTAAAAAAACATCCTGTACAAACTCAAAAGCCACAAAAAAAACAAACACATGCACCAGTGGGAGCTTTCTGAGAGCAAGGGAGCGTAAATGTCAATGTGAAACACATTGAAATGAATGCTCACTTGCTCTCAGCTCACTGGATATCTCTAACATACCCAGCAAAAAAGTCCTCCCAAAATCATGGGTTTTGTAAGGGATTTTTGGCAGCCGTAACTACTCGCAAACCCCCTTTCTTCCCCATTATTTTTACAAGGGCATGTCGCACTCAGTTTGTAGTTATTTTATGACCACTATAATAACTAGTTATTCTGTTGCCACTAGAAGTTGAAAAGTAAGGTGAAAAAATTCTATTTTTAGAAGAGTTGACGTAGATAATTTTTCATCACACTTCTTACTTTTATTTTACTTTATTTTATTTCGCTCGCTGTGTGAGTTGAACACACGAACCCTCTGATTTCTAGCCAAAGACACTATATACTGTGCCACGCACACGAACATTAAGGGTTGCTTAAGAACTGAAATGTGCAGTGCACACGTGCACCACGAACTGTTATCTTTTAATTAAAAAAAAAACTCGCGTGCCGACAGTGAGCGTTGAACACACAACCCTAGGATTTATAGTCGGACACACACTCACTGTGCCATCGTCCTCATTACTTAGTGAGGAGCAAAGTAAGTAGGTTTGCCTTGTAATTTTTTTAAAAAGTATCCCATTACTTTTCAGATTACTTGTAATGCGAAAGGAAGCTTGTTTACATTACATTGTAATGGGTTACGTAATGACTAATGGATCCGAATTTTTGCTGGGTACACACATTTATTTATAAATGGTGGTGTTTTATTGAAAGGCATAGAAAAAGGCAAAAGCACAGCAGACACTAAGGTACATAAAAAATTCCAAAGAAAGACAAAACAGACTTTAATAAAAGGAAAAAACTGAATGAAATAAAAAGTCGCACTTTTAAAAAGAAAAAATTATATAGAAACATCGTTGAACGCTTATCCTTAGTTGTGAAATAAAACACATTTTCTTCAAAATTGAAATCATCAGCGGGAAATCGGCATCTGGAATCAAATGATTATATAATGGAATAAATAGGTATATCCATATTTCAAATATACATATGTATGTATGTATATGAAAAATGTATTGTATGTATTATCCTTGTCCAATAAAATATTTCCATTCACCTTTTTGATTCAATTATAAAATGTATTGGACATTTAATTTACTAAAAAGCACAATTTCATTAAGAAAATACAAAACACTGCTTTATTCACTCACTTTTCCATCTTTAATCAACGATTGTCTCTAGAACACTGAAGAAAAAAGATTAATACCATTGTTTTCTTTTCCTCTTCGCTTTCTACATTGGTTAACAAAAACAAAGCAAGAAGCACACGTGTTTTATGCAAACCCATCACAAAACTTTTCCGTCTCCTCCCAGCTAACAATTTTTTCCGAGGGCTCTGATATCAGATTTTTTCTGAGCTTTACTGAATATTTTTTAGATATGTGTCCGATTTCTCTAACATTTTCCTAGAATTTTGACCGATTTTCTATAAGTTTATTTTAAGAATCTCTGCACATTTTCTAAAGAATATTAAGAATCGTCATTCCGAATTCGTTCCGATTTCTAGTGGATTTTCTAAGGGAATTTTTTTCGGTTGATGTCGGAGAACAAAATGACTGGTCATAAAATTCGCATATACAATTTTAAAATTTGTTTAATATAAATGCAACATATAATTTTTCAAGCTAGTGTTGATAGCGAAACGAATTCGGAAAAAAAATTTAGCTGGCTGCACCACACACACATCTCTTCATTATAAACCGGCATACCGCAGCCGCGGGAGCCCTGTTGTTACTCTCTTTGAAATACATCCTCTCTCCACCCATGAAAAATATGTTCTAACATAAAGAATATGTTGGTACCCAAAGATATAAAATTGAGATATGTTACAAAATGTTTCAAACATTTATTTGTTTGCAATCAGTCCCAAACAAATATTTGGATCCAAACCTGTTTCTAACATATATTTTTTGCGTGTACGCACCCTAGAGTTATGACTTTTTAAAAACTCATATCCCCGTATCATAGCTTGATAAGTTTCAACAAAGATTCGGTGAAAAAACTCGCGCACTAAATGATTTTAAAATTTGAATTTATCAGAATTATGGGCAATTTTTTGAAATCACTATAAGCAGATATCTAATTGAGAATAATCTTTAGAGCCACATGATATAACCAAACTGACATAATATTGTTTCTCAATAATTTTCTTTAATTCTGAGAATCATAAAAAGTCTTAAAAGTTTTTTTTCAAAGATATAATTAAAAAAATTCAAAATTTGTTTGTGAGTGACCTTTTTCAATATTAGAATGGAATAAACGTTATTTTAGTTACTAGTAGTGAAACAGGAAATAATTTTAAAAAATTTAATTTCATACATTTAAAAAAAAATATTTTTTAAAATCTGTTTGTGCGTAAACTTTTTTCATATTTAAATGGAATAAACATTATTTAATTGATTAACAGGCAAAAGTTCATTCATCGGTGCTACAGGAACTCATTTTTGAGAAAAAAATGTCGAAAAGTCATAACCCTAATGCACACATGCCTTGGACACTGATGGCCTGAGTTCAATTTTCAATTTTGCCAAAAATACCCTCGTAATGTTGACATTTTCTGAATATTTCAGCCATATTTCTGGAAATTATGACTAAATGTACGCCATTCGGATTCGACGGAGGAAAGTAGGTCCCATGTCATTGCGCTAATGTAATGTGATTCGGGGTGCAAAAAGTCTCCAATCCCGTCCCTTCTGTGATGGTTTTAGAATGTGATACAATATTATGTCAGGCATTATTCACTTAATACCAATGTTTTCTTTAAGAAACACGAGTATATCAAATTTGTGTGCTTATACATTCTTTTGATCCAGATTATTTCATGAAAAAAAGCCCACATATATTTTCAAAAACTGTGTCAGTGGGTATAAGTCACACCACCACTACATACACACACACAAAATAACAAAAAATGTAAATTCTGGTACAATTTTAAACAATTATCTACAATCGATGTCAAAGCCAAGTTCGTTTCTTATGTCTAATGTTTTTCTGCAGTTTTTCTTTTTCCTCTTCATCATAGCCTCCCAAGCCCTCTAATATGAACTAAAGCAAGGCAAATAAATGACAATCTAAATATAAACAAAAATCCACCAAATACTATTAAATATCATCGCATGTTTTATCAAATTTTTGTAAATTTATGCAAAAATCGTACACGCCACATCGTCTGCAAGCCGATGCCACAATAGCAACAACAAAAGTCAGGAAACAAGACGATTGCAAACAAATCTCTAATCAATAACATGAACAATTACTGGCAACAAGCGAACGAACTTAACAGATTTGGGTAAAAAAACAACAACAACAGTTAACTCGCGGTTATAGTTAAATGGAGAAACAACAGCAGGCGCAATAAAATCCTAAAATGCATGCAAAACCATAGCGACAACAGCAACAACAACGAAATCAGCAGCAACCAACCTCGGCAATAATAATCTTTAGCCGACAAGGAGGAGGAGGAGAAAAATAATGCATTTTTTATTGCAAAATAAAAAGCTCCTTCATAGAACAAACATAAAAATTGCAATAACAGCAATTTAAACACAATTCATTGACGACACAATAATGTCATGAACTCGAGCATGCACGCTGAGATATTGCCAGCTGTAGGATCAGCCGAAATGGCAGCACTAAAGCAGCAGTCACAGCAATCACAACAACAAGAATAAAACATCAAGCAGAAGCACGCTGTTATTTAGATGCTTAGCTCCAGGTTTAAAATATAAACTAAATCGCACTTATATCAGCTAAGGAGAATTGTATTTACCCTGCTAGCTTAATGATTTTTGGGAATAATAATATAGAAATCTTTGTAAATAAAAATCAAATGTCGTTCGTTGTTAATTGCATCAATTGAGAACGGCTGGACCGATTTGGATATTTTTATTTTTTTTAATGTTCATCATAACTCAACTTAGGTTTTTATGGAAAGAAAATTTGACCCCATTTTTTCAATTTTAGACCCCAATTTGGAGTCGATTTAGCAAAGTCCGTCTGTCTGTCTGGCTGGTGCGCACGATAACTATCGAACAGATCAACCGATTCCAACTAAATTTTGGGTATCGTAATATTTTGCCTAAAATTTCGAAAATGTTCGGAAAATTTGTGCGAACGAAAACTCTTGAAGGGAGAAACTGATTTGGTCCATACTTTGCACAGAGTGAAATTTCTACCAGACTTAGATGAGGTTCCAATATGCACTTAATCGGTCCACTCCTTCGGGTACCTCCCACATAAAATTTCGGAAAAGTTCAGTTTAGGAACCGCTCTCGAATCGCTTTAATTTTGTTGTAGCAACTTGCATTCACTGCCCCTGAAATGTGCAAAAAACACCTATGACTGTGTGAAGATAAGTCATATCGGTCCCACACAAAAGTTCAAAAATGTTCCAAAAAACTGTGCGCACGATAACTCTTGAAGGGAGTTACCAATTTTTTCCATACTTTACACATCCTAATATATCTACCAGATATAGATCCGGGTCGAATATGAACTATATTTGTCGACTCCTTCGGGTACCTCCCACACAAAATTTAGGATAAGTTCAAGTAAGTTTAAGACCTGCTGTCTAATTACGTTATTATACCCTCCACCATAATATGGAGGGTATAATTAAATTTGTCATTCCGTTTGTAACACATCGAAATATTCATCGGAGACCCTACAAAGTATATATTTTCTTGATCAGGGTAAATTCCAAGTCGATATAACCATGTCCGTCTGTCCGTCCGTCTGTTGAAATCAAGATACAGCTCGCAATATTTAAGACAGAGTTTTGTAATTTGGTATAGAAGTTTCTATTACTCCTAGGATGGGCTATATCACTTCACGTTTTGATATAGCCCCCATAGAACGGTACCTCCCGATTTTCGGTATTTTGAAGGTTTTAGCCTCATTATCACACCGAAATAGCTGAAATTTGGTACTTAGTCTTCGTTGGGGGTACAAACGTTTTACCCAGAAATTTATCGGTATAGGTCCACGCCTTCATATAGCCCCCATAGAACGGTACCTCCCGCTTTTCGGTATTTTGAAAGTTGTGGCCACAATAATCCACTGAAATTTGTTATTTAGTCTTCTATGGGGTTAAAAAATATTCCAGAATCGAATTATCAGTATAGGTCCGCGGGTTCCTATATCTCCCATAGAAGCATGTCTCTTGATTTTCAGCATTTTGAAGGTTTTACCGAAATATCGGAAAATTGATATTTACCCAGAAAAAAAATCCTCCAAAATAACAGTTTTTAAAAGGGATTTTTGGCAGCCGTAACTACTTACAAATCCCGCTACTAACCCATTATTTTAACAAGGGCATGTCGCACTGAATTACTAGTTATTCTATGACCACTAGAATAACTAGTTATTCTATGGCCACTTGAAGTTGAAATAAATATGAAATAAACTATAAGCTAAAAAAATATTTTCTATTTTTAGAACTGTTGAGGTGGAATTTTTTTTCAATTTCAACACACTTCTATGATTTGTAGCCGAACACACTACACACTAGGCCATGCACACGAACATTAAAGGTTGCTTAAGCGCTTACATCTGCATCACCAAAAGTTCTTTGTTTTGTTTTTAACAAAAAGTACCCGGCCGGCGGTGAGCGTTGAACACACAATCCTCTGATGTGTAGTCGGACACACACGCTCTGATCCACCGTACTCATAACTTAGTATGGATATAAGTAGTTATTTTTGTTATTTTTGTTTACATTACTTTGTAATGAGTTACATAATGCTTAACGGATCGGAATTTTTTCTGGGTAGTCTTCGTTGAGTCTAAAAACTTTCCGCCAGAAATTTGTAGGTATAGATCGACGATTTGATATAGCCCCCGTGGAACGGTACCTCCCGAATTTCGGTATTTTGAAAGTTAGCCACTTTGTTTTCCCGAAATTGCTGAAATTTGGTATTTAGCCTTCTTCATAAACGAAAGGAAAATAATTTTTCCATTTTACTTCAATACAACTCGTGGTGGAGGGCATAACAAGTTCGGCATAGCCGAACTTTACGCCGTTTTTACTTGCTTTAAATATGTTATATCTTGAAAACTGATGACCACGCCCACTCCTTTCAATACATTATTTTTCCAAATCTACTGATCCTAATTTCATGAACTTTTTAGAAAATCTTCAGGAAACCTTGGTAGAAAATCTTAGCCCAAATTGCTATATATTTGTTAACGAATTTCGGGGGCCTATTGTTTTATAATCGCCATATTTGCTAAACTTACTTAAACTTACATCGGCTTGCAAATTAATTTTCGAGACAACGGTGGTTGTCCTGAAATCCCGACCACCTTTAAGTACGTTATATCTCGAAAACTAACGAACCGATTTTCATGGAATTTTGTGGAATGTGCCGTGGTACATGTAGGCATGAATTTCGGAGGTGACATGTTATCTCTCCTATTAAGAAAAACTATGTATTTATAAATTTCCTTAAATGGTGACGAAAACAAGAAAGTTTACAGACAAAATCTATTGATAAATTTAAAATCGTCATTGAATAACTTGGTTTGACAATGGACCCAAAGAAATGAGGTAGAAAATACCTAGTTTTTAATCGTGAAGCATAAAGTCCATAAAAAGTTACCATTAAACCTCAATACGATGCCTTCATCTGCACCCTTGACATATGGAATAGATGATCGTTACTTCGATGAAGAACTTTTTGTAAATATGAATTTTCTATATGTAACACGTGCTTTCGCTCAGGAGCTTGTGAAAATAAAACACATTTATTTCAATTTTTGTTCATAATACCAAAGAATTTCTCAATAATTCCTTCTTCATTTAAAGGTTTAATACATTCGACTTAACTCACCTTAATTAGCAAACTCTATTTCGACACAGCTAACCAACATCATCATCATCATCATCTCTGATCTTGTGTTGCTGTTCGTTCTCTACCCTCTCTCTATCTCGGCACCAACTATTCACGCTATCAGTTGAGAAATCAATGCAATAATCCTTCGTTCAACTAACAAAATCACATTTAACTATATTGTTGTCGTTGTTGTTGTCGCTACGGTTGCAACAACTTGTACTTGACATGATTCTTAAAAGTTTCAAAATAAGAAAAATGTTTAAACGAGTACTTTTGACATTGGAAATTTTCAAATAATTCCCAAGAGGAGAAAATATCTAATAGTATTTCAAATTCAGCTCAGCTGATCACACAAGTAACCCAGCAAACTGTTTTGGTTGGTTGGAATGTGAGCAACATTCTTTACAAACATCATGTACAGACGTTATCTTAGTGTTCCATGTCTAATATTTAGAAATGTATTGTCATTTATTATGCTCCCATGATATGGGAAGCGACAATTTATTTTATTTATTTTATTTCAGTTATCTGGTTCTGCTTTCAACACATTAAACTTTTCAGCAAACTGAACTTACTAATTCCATAAACAATCAGGAGACAGATGAGTGGGTTTAGAATGGGCGGTGTATCATGTGGTCCCAGTACATTTCGCTCATTTACTCAAAGAGTGGCATAACTCAAAAAATGCGTTTTTATATCCTACACCACACAGTTGTAAAGGATATTATGTCTCTGTGCATTAGTTTGTAACATGCATAAGGAAACAATATAGAGTCATACTTCATTTTAGGGTTATGACTTTTTTACAATCTCATATCCCTCTATCATAGCGAGATGAGTTTCTACATAAGATTATCAGGTGAAAAAGCCTCACGCACAAAATGATTTAAAAATTTTAATTTATCAGAATTATGGGTAAATTTTTTAAGTCACTGTAAGCAGATATATAATTGAAAATAAACTTTAAAGCCATATGAGATAACCAAGCTGATATCACATTTGTTTTTCACCAAATGTCGTAAACGCTATTTCAAAGACATATTTTTTTAAACAAAAAAATAAATTAAAAAATTTTCAAAGAAGTTATTTACATGTATATTTGAATGGAATAAACGTTATCTTAGTTATTAGTACGCCTACGTTTATTCGTTCGTGCAACAGACCAAAAAGTTTGTAACGCATCGGAATAATGGTCGTAGACCCATACATACTATATATAACCAATATTTTTGGAAATTTAACATAGCTGAAGCCAAGGTTTACCCTTTTAGAATACGCGACTTGTGGTTCTATATTATACAGATTAAATGTTTTTGGCTAAAATGAGGTGTTTTTGGACGTGGCAAAAAATATTGGCATCAAAAGTTAATTTGCGTGGAAGCTGTGGCTATATTTATGTTAAAAAATGGGTAAAAATGGGTTGAAGCCACCATGTCTTTTTTTTGTTTTCTCTCGATTTGTGAGTAAACCACACTTCTCTCGATTTTCCTGTCAAAGTAAAAGTAGAAGCAAACTAAATAAGGATCATCTCACTAATGTATTACTTTTCAAAATTTGAACTGCTTCTACCATTAAATGATGCTGACATTTTGAAGCCAGTTTTACAGTTTTTTTTTGACATTTTCTTCTAATTTCATTCCGCAAACAGGTTTTACAAAAAATCGTATATAGGATTGTAGAACTCGCGATTCTGAGTTATTTGATATATGTGTCGTGAATGTAGTCTACACAGCTTCATAGAAATCTGCATCCAAATACGGAAATTTTGTGCGAACATTTTTCTAAAAATCATATTTTTCGGGCCTAATTTTTACAACTGTCATTCGATTTCCTCGTACTTGATTGCACATTTTAGTTTACGTTCCGGATCTAATAAATCATTCCCCGTGAAAATCCATCCACTAAAACGCGAGTTACAAGAAAGTCCAAAGTAGAAAAATCACCTAAAATTGTTTTTGGAAATATCGCGTATTTTATCGCGTTTTCTGCGGTTCGTTTCCACTGCAATGAAACAACTAATACAGCATCTTCGTTTTAGCGGAAACAGAGTTTTGAAAACTTCACTGATAAGGGAGCTGCATTCATTTTATCCCAAAAAATAGTGCGTGATGCTACATCCACGGTTCTTAATTGATCGCCTTGAAATAGATATATATCGATGTAGATTTTCATGGTGGACATTGAAATCGGATGCGGACAAAAATTGTATGCACTTTGCGCAAATTAGCGATATTTTATAGGTTTTTTAATGCTAAGATGCAGCTGATGCTACATCTTAGCCTCCAAATTAAATTTCAAAAAATATATACAAATTAATAGATATGGTCTTGCTGTACATGAAAATAACATGCGGACAAAATGATTTTGATAATTTCGCGATTTACACGTATTTTAAAATTCATATAAATTAAAATGGGTTATTTGACCTCTGTTTCCATTTCAGAAGCTTTGAGATATATCCTCATCAAGCCAATTACCTTCCCTAATGGAAAAGCTTTAATATGAATGTCAATAAAGCAAAATCCGTCTATTTTGTTAGGAGATTTAAGCAAAATGAAGGAAGTATTCCTATACATTTTTACAATATTTTCTACAACATAATGCATGTGAAAAAAATATTTTTTCAAACAAAAAATTATTTTTTGTCCAAAATATGTGCTTATTTTGGCTGTAACATCCAAACTATAACACCAATCTGTATGATTGCAGTCTCATTTGATACGTCGTGAAGTTTGGATCCACAACAATTTTTTATGTAATTATATGACCACTAAATGGGCTTTAATTTTGAAAAAATTATTCAATAATTTAGCAATTTTATGTACATTCCGCGAATTCTGTGTAACATTTTGCAGGTATTATGCAATCTACTCGCTGAAGTCACTTCGAGAGAACATTTTTGTAACAATTGTGCTCATTAAAATAATTAGCGTTCTTATAATATTTTCTTTCTTAGAAGGCGAAATAAAAGCGCCATAACTTTTGTCCGCAACAACCAAAAATTGGCTCGCGACCAGATTCGTACTGGGAATCTTTTTCTTAACCTACATATCAAAAATCGTTGATGTAGCGCGAAAAAAATTTATCCTTATTTTCTGAAATGGAATATGAAATAATTGACAATATTCCTGATATACCAAAATGAATGTCTCGACGAGGTGAGTCGATATGGCTATCTGTGTCCGTCCGTTTGTCCATCTAAAACTTGTAATCACGCTACAGGTCGCAATTTTAATCCGATTGTCACAAAATTTTGTATGTTGATGAAGGTCCCGGAGGGGAAGAAGCCTATTGATTTTGGCGTTGGTGGGATAATATTCAGGGGCCGAAATGGGGAAAAAACTTATTTGGAGAAAAATCAACGTTTTATTTTAAAGCGAATATCTCCGCTTCTATAAGGGGTATAGCAAAAGAAAAACCTGCTAATGAAAGTAGAAAATATCACCTTTGTAATTTTTCATTTTTTCGATTTTAATAATAATAACGAATATCACAGCTTTGGTTGGGGACCCTCCAAAAGCAAAGTCTGATTATGAAAGTAGAAAATCCCATCTTTACAATGATGTAAAGCAGGTTGGCGTAGGTGGCAAAATAACGAAGATATCGCAATGGTCGGTAATACATCACATTTTTTATTTTTTTTTTTTAACACGCTGCACTTCGGAATTTTGATTGGATCGTCACAAAATTTTAGGTGTCAATGGGGGTCAAATAGAGGAAAAATTGATTTTGGTGAAAAAAAAATTGTTTGGATAAAAGGCCAACGTTTTATTTCAAAGCGAATATCTCTCTTCTGTAAGAGGTATATCGAAAACAAAACCTGGCAAGGAAAGTAGAAAATATCACCTTTACAACGATGTGAAGTAGGTTGTCACTAGTGGTCAAACAACAGAGATATCGCAATAGTCGGTAATGCATCCTTTTTTCCACTTTTTGTGCAATCACACTACAGTTGGGAATTTTAATCGGATCCTCACGAAATTTTGGGGGTAGATGGGGGTCTCACAGAGAAAGAAGCCTGTTGATGGTTGGCGTACATCCCACTTTTCCATTTTTTTATTTGAGTTGTACTGACGATGCACTTAATGCGTTTCAACAAAATTGACCTAAGCTATCCCATTTTTATAATATTTTGAATTTTGCCAGTCAAAAGCTTATGCACAGGGGTAGTGGTGTAGGGTATACATACATAGTCGGCCCCGACCCAACTATAGCCTGGCTCACGTGTTTTTTCTTAATCTTTGTACCAAAAATCATTGATGTAGCATCAACATTTTTTGGATTTTTTTATAAATGAAAACTCAATTTTACAAACTCAAAATTGGCTAGACGATATTCTGATGAAATTTGGAATATTTGACTCAATTTGGTCGCCAAATTATATTGAAGCCGTGGTGTAGAGTATCATATAGTCGGCCCCGATCGACTTTGATCCTTTCTTTAAGGGGTTGAGTTAGCAATTTCTATTTTTTCTACAACTTCTACTTTACCTTGTGTCAAATTTTCATACTGATTTTCTCTAAAAGTCGACGAGTTACAGCTCATTTACTATGAGTTTCGCATAATTCAACACAAAAGTTTTTTGAAAATATTTCGAATAATGCTTGATCTCGCACAGAAATCTATCACTGACATCTGGCTTGCTGTTTGGAAAGTATGGTCCAAGTAGTTTTTTAGTTTTTGTGTAATAATATTTTTAAATAGCCAACTTAAAACGTTTTTTTTTTTTTGAAACTGGATTTTTAGAGATGTTTCACTCTTTGAGTAAATGAGCGATATGTCCATATATTGTATATGGTGTGATAATTAAGCCCAATGCAAAAGCAGCCCAATGCACTGACTGTATGACCTCCCTATACAACAGTGTCATGTACGGTGCGCCTTAACTAACTTTAAATGAAACCCACTTATACGTGTGAAGTTTTTGCGGATTCTGAAACAGCAATGTTCATAGATGAGAAAAATCCGAATGTGTATAAATTTCAGAAAAACTTCGGCACCCACCATGTGTTGCGTTGGCAACTCGGATCTAGAAGTTCTCTCTAGACAACGATGATCTCTGTTCACAAGAAGCTCATGGCGATATCACCCAAGCAGATAACAAGTCTTGTGCAAATCGTTACCTCTTTTTGGAGATGACCCACTGGTGTCATAAGGAGGCACCGTGTTGCAGTCCTCCCAGAGCGTCATACTGCGAGGTTTGAATATTCTACCACTGCGTAGCGATCACTATTGCATACCACACTGATACCAAACAACAGAAAGCTGCGAGGTTGAGGTAGTTGGTTGTTGTCATTAGGACACAATCCACCAATATATTAGCAGTTAGTTTTGGATATTGCATATTACGATATGACCGCAATCCAAGATCGTAAAATAATCCGCGCATACATTACGATTTACATATTATGTCGTCCGGAATTTGAAAAAAGGTAGAAGTTAAACAGTTACGGAGATATCACTCGACTGATAGATCCGAGATCTGAGACGAGTCCTCAAACTACACTTTTCGCAAATTTTGTGTGGGAGGTACCCTAAGGACGGGAACGATATAGTTTATATGCCAACCTGATTCATGACTGAATGAAGTAATATGACGTGCAAAGATTGGACCGATCAGAAAGAACCTGCGAGAGTTATTTTGCGGATTTTCCATTTTAGTTGGTGTAGTCCGGGTTTCTTGGATCTTTTTGGGCTTGCTCCCAAAAAAAATTGTACCGTCATATAGGGGGCCGCTCGACCCGAGAGGAGCTCATGAACTGCACTTTTCCCAAATCTTGTGTGAGAGGTTCCCGAAGAGGTAGACCGATATGGCCCATCTTCGAACTTCGACTAAGTTTGGGCAAAATGTACGAGGTGTAAAATTTGACAGACAAACAGACAGACGTACGGACATGGCCAAATCGACTCCAAATTGCCTGAAACGAATTTCGTCCAAACATCCTTTGGGTCTAAAACCATTATTTCCATGAGGCACATTTTTGGTCTTATAAAAGTGTATAACCCTCTTTAGTCTAAAGGCTGAGGGAACAAAAAGGCTCTTGGCGGTTTATGCAAAAAAGTGTATAAATACAATCGCATGAGTTTTATAAGATCGTCTCAGACAACTAACCCTGCATCTATGCGTATGAGCCCGACACAAACCAGCAATTGACAATGGGGGTCTTTGAAGGCGATCCAAGTCCCACGAATATTGTTCATGGAAGAACCACTTCGAAGCAAATGGTCGCCTATTTCTTCGGGCTAAAATGAATATGTATCTACTATACGGCTTGAGAAACGTAGGACGGTTAATTCTGAGTGCTACACTACAATTTGTTTGCCTAAGGTCTTCGGAGAAATTCGAAAAACGAACAATAGAAGGCGAATTATAGTGCATAATGGCAATGTAAGCTCTCACACATCGCACAGTGGATCCACCCATTGGCCAAAAACAAAAAAATGTCAAAATTTTGGTATAAAATCTTGTCATTCAGTATTAAAATCAGCTGCCATCTAGTGCCAGACTATAAATGGTGGGCTGCTGACTAAAGCTGCCCTAGAATAGGGCGTATAACTCTGTTATCTGACCACGTACATTAACATAATTGGTATCAGTGGCAAGATGAAGAAATCTTCTTCCAAAATTGTCTTACGTTGGCGTTACGTGCCTTCCAGGAAGAACGCTATAAGATCTATATTATAAATGTTACCAACTTTCAGACGAAAATGTTGATTTTTTTATCCGCTAAATTGGTTGGATTTTATGTTGTTTTGGAGATTGTTTTGTTTCCCCAAGCCTATTTTTGCATCATAAGATAATCGGGACCTTTGTTCATGTCATTTTGTATTAACAACATAAAACAATTCTTACCGTATACCCCCCCCAAAGTGGAAAGGGGGGAGAATGTTACGCTTGCGGTTTCTTAAAACACACTTTGTAGCAGCATAAAGCTGTAACCGGCGCATTGGTTGATTTTTACACTATAAATATTTTTGGCCACTTTCTCCACACAAGTGGATCCACTATGCATCGGTTGAAACCTGTGTCTTTTTGACCGGACAAAATATGTAATTGATGGGTCATCTGCCGAACACCCCTGGCTTGGAATCCAATGACTTCATTTGATCCCCGCACATTAAGAAGATAAGGTGTGGTCAACGATTTCCGCCCTCAGAAAATGCTGTTGAAACGTTCAATACCCCTGTTTTGGGCTGTCCCAATCGGAGTGGAAAAAGTGCTTGAACAATTGGTTTGAGTGCATGAATCATGCTGGAGACTACATAAGAAAACAATAAAATATTTTTGATGGTAAATATTCGCGTTTTCATTATTAGGCCAGAAACTTTTCTAGTTCCCTTATTGGTTCCATAGGTAGGATATTGTACAAGTGTTCTTCCAGGGGGCGGTCCTTGTGTGCGACACATTTTAATCAATAACCTTTGACAAGAGGAGGATGTAGCTCTCCATGTGACACCACGGGAGCCTCAGCTTCCATTTCAAATAAAACGGAAACAAAATTTTAGATATTACCATGTAATAGGCCGATTATAGAAGTTGCTTGGTATTCAGCATCCCCTACGTCACCTTACGTTATGTCAACCGTTAATATTGTATGAACGACATTCTCTACGTACACACTTTCTCTCTTTAACTTTCTCAGACTAATTATGCGTTTCAATTATTTCTAAAATTATTGTCCTATAGCAAATCATTCTATGAAAAATTGGTTGTTCCTTAAAATTTTAACTTGGCACTCATGGTGTAACCACAGATTGTTTGGCTCCTGTTGTTGTGACCAGAATTTACATTGTGTTGTGTTGACTTTGACTTTTAACTGAACGCTGATGTTGTTGTCGTCGTCGTTGTTTGTTGTGTTTTGCAACGGTTTTTATGTAGCAAAATACACTACTGGCACAATTTCGAATTTAGGAAAAAAAACACGCTTTATTTATTTTTTGTTGTTCCGTCTCGCCGTGGTTACTCTTCAAAGCTCTACACCACCCATTACTGTTGCGGTCCATCATTTACGACTGCTAATACCGTGGGCTGTAGTTTGATGTTGTTGTCTTTATTGTCTGTAACATGATTTCTGGCAAACTTTTAGTAGCTGCATTTTGTCGTTGTTCTCGCTAAATTTCCATTGACTTAGTTTAAAAGATGCTTTAACATAGTATAAAAGCTCTAATAAATATTACCGCCACCTATTCAATGGTACGAGGAAAAAAATAAATAAAAATGCAGCCTTCACCATCTCTGTGCAGTTAAAGAAATGAAGACAATATTACCGCTGTTCGGGAGCAAGACGAAAAAAAAATGGAAAAACAAATGCACATTTCAGCCCCCAGAAATGATGGCAAACAAAAAAAAAAAATGCAAGACGACAGCCAAATCTTCCCAGATGCACACTTCTGATATCATTTAAGAGTTTTGCCAAACATTAGTACAATTTTTAGTCCTTCTGTTCCCCTCCACAGATTGTGGCATTTCATGCCATTTTTTCGAAAAGGAATGTTGATTCAATGAGATAAAGTAACCGGTTTTGAAGAAGAACTTTAAGAGAAGAAGAAATTTAAAAACGATAATGAAATGTTCTATTGAGCACACGAAACCGAGAATTCAATTAGACAATTCGATAATTGCAAGATAAAACAAGTAAAACAGTATCAGTAGGCTTTGCCTAAAGGAATGGACCGGTATTAGAGGTGTGTCTTATGTTGGCAGTCATTTCTCTCGATAGGGCCATTATATAAATAAACATGGACTTTCCCACGAAAAACATCATATCGCTGTAAACAGGGCTAGCTACGAGGAGGAGTACAAATTTCCAAAGATTCTCGCAAGGGTATGTTGGCACTTGAACAAAAATGTTGATCATTTGTGTGGGTGGTATCCTAAGGAATGGACAGGTAGGGTCGACTTTGGTCCGTCTATTGTTGTTGTTGTAACAGTGTTTATTATTGTGTGTTTGCGTGTTCGTTTTTATGCTCATTCTGGCTCTGGATCTATCTCCAGTTCCAGGAAAGTGGCTGCTTCGATGGGATGCAACCACAGATCCACTGCAGTTAGATAAGTAGGTTTGGCAGATCAGTTGAAAAGGTGCAGTGCGCCGTGCGGGCCCAGCCGCATACTGGGCAGATGTTTTGCACGGTGCTATCGATACTTGCCCAATAGGAGTTTAAGCGACTGCAATATCCGAAGCGTAGTTGAGCCAAAACTACTCTGGTTTGTCGTGGCAGTTGACTCACCTGATGGGGGTTGTACTTCGAGGACTTTATTCACACTGTATTTGTTTATGGCCTTAGCAACTGCGTTCGTGCGAATGCTATTCAGACCTGCCTGATATGCCTGTTTGTCTAGGGATTCTCTCCTATATTTGATGGACCTCCATCTCTAGAGCATGAATATCCTTCCTGATATGCCTGGATGTATCGGGCCTAGCCAGCAGATAATGATTGGGATGGCTCTCACAGTAACAGTCGAACAAGTACTGCAACGAAAGCATCTCATTGTGTTGCTGTACTGGAAGAATCTTTGCCTCCTCATGTAGGTGGTCCACTGACAACTTATGGAGGCAGCCTGTTGCTGTTCTCAGGGCGGCATTCTGACAAGTTTGAATCTCTTTTCAATGCGTATCAACTAAATTCGGGGACCAAACTGGAGCCGCATAGCTTACCACAGACCGAACTACCACGTTATATGATGTCAACAAGTTGTCTTTATCTGCACCCCAAGTGCTGCCGGCTAGGGGTTTGAGGACCTTGTTTCTACATTTCAGTTTGTCGCCGATGGCTGTGGCATGCGCGGACGACGTGAACGTAGTGTCGAAGGTGACCCCTAGAGTTTTGGGGCAATTTGTGGTCGGAATTCTGCTACCATCGACCACAATATTCAACTCTTTTCTATACCGTCCATGTGGTGAACAGAGTGGCCGTAGATTTAGTGGCGGATATCTAAATATTCCTCGCGTGGAAGAAGGTGGTAAGATCGGCTAAATAGGAGTTCAGCTTATCACAGATGTCATAAGGGTAGGTACCTGACGCGAGGATCGTACAAACATCCGCATACGTTACGATCTCAATGCCGTCTGGATGGGGCGGAATACAAGAAAGGTAGAGGTTAAACAGTTCCGGAGATATCACCCCACCTTGAGGAACTCCCTGTTTCACTCTACGAGGTTTGGACTTTTTGTTCCTGAATTCCTCATACGGCTGGCGTCCACACATATTATTGACTATCCAACGTTTCAGACTTGGCTGGAGGGTTGCCTGCTCAATGTCCTCAAACAGCGTTGAGTGCCTGACAGTATCAAAGGCTTTTGATAAGTCAAGGGGGTCACTGGGGTTGGTTCGACGAAGCTCATCACGCTCATTTGCTAAACCCGTCGCCTCTGCTGGGAAGTTTGGTCTTACTTCCGGTATTCGACCTGATTTCGGGTATTCCGCTATCCGAACATCAGGCAGTTCCCTCAAGCGGTGATTGTTGATGATTGTTGTTGCTTATGGAGACAATTATGGGGAGATCGTTTGATCCAAGGGAAATGACGGGCTGCCAGGTAACGTCATTTGTTAGACCCGATAACACGGTAGTTATGTCTGGCGAACTGTGACACTCTCCTCTAATTCTGGTAGGAGCGTCCTCATTGACTCAGCAAAACGTATAGCTCTCAATCAGGCGGCGCTGTACCCCTCTGGTCATTTGCCGAATGCAACATCTCATGATGCGCAGTAAAGTCCCCCAAGGCCAGACGATTATGACCTTCCAAAAGCTTCCTAGTATTAGGCTTGTAATCTGAGAAGCAGCTATTTCTCGGCGGAATGTATACGTTCAGCAACTCTATCTCGGCAGTTCCACACCTGACAGAGTAAGGCTCAAGTGGGATATGTCTATATTGAACAGACTGGTGCAAGAGGAAAGCTAGCTCACACCTCTACTTCTGGTGCGATCGTTCCTTAATACGTTGTAACCATCACGACGCTGTAAGCTGCAGTTGTTGTTGAGCTTGGTTTCCTGCACCCCCGCGACCTTGATCTTCTTCCGATTCATAAATTCCACTATTTCATCGATCTTACCTCGGAGTCCATTGCAATTAAATGCCTTTTCTGGGATTGGAACAACAACGGCTGGTGTTAAATGCTGCACGTGCGGTTGCTGTTGAGGAGACTGCGTGGACAAGTCCAGGGCAACCCCTTAGATGCGCTGACATCTATCGCATCTCACCGAAGCTTGGACATGGGTGAAGATGCGGATGTGTCAAACCACGCACAAATATATTGGTCCTGGGTTTTCATCCGTCCCGGCACGGACCAAAAGAATAGGAAGCATTCCGGGATATGTGGCTCCCGACACAGAAAAACGAAAAAAATATAAACACATGTACACTGAGGTGGCAGCCGCTGGCCGGAATATTGTTGTTGTGTGATTCTTGTTCAATCCGGTACGAGAGAACCCGCTGTCGTGGGATTTGTTGCTCCGTCTATGAGATATTACGGTTACCATTTAGCGTATATTTTCGAACTTTTGTGGGGGAGGTATCGGAGGGAATTTCATTTAATAGACAAATTACGAAATATAAAGTTTGGACCAGCACAATACTCGGTTCGGAAGTTGTCGTGCGCACGAGACACTACATATGCTGACCGTAGTTTTTTTTATAGTTTTCGGGCCATTTTCTCAAGAAGTATGGACTTGCCACTGAAAAAACTTGTACCATCGTAATATGGGCCTTGTGTGCAACCTGTTGCAAGAAAAAACAAAACGATTCGAGAGGAGGTCCTAACCTGCACTTTTCCGAAATTTGGTGTGGGATGTATCCGAAGGCGTTGACATGTATAGTCCATATTCTAACTTCATCTATGTCTCGAAGAAATATTACGATGTCCAAATCGGTTACTGTGCGCACCATTTTAGCGTTTTCAACTTTTTTGGGGGAGGTACGCAAAGGAGTGGACCGATAAAACCCATCATAGAACTTGATTTAACATTGGGCAAAATATTACGATTGCCAAATTTTAGATCGGTAATACCATTCGGGCAGCATACTATGAAAAAACGAAAGAAAAGAAAAACAAACCCCTCTAAAGTTGACGAACCCCGCAAACGTTTTAAGGACCATGATCTGCGAATCTGCACCTGGAATGTTCGCACTCTTTATAGAGAAGGTGCAGTCTTCGCATTGGCAGACGTACTTGAAAAGTACAAGACCGATATTACTGCCATACAGGAAATACGATGTTCCCAATCCATCGTCATAACAACACCTAAAGGTGACGCACTGTATTATAGCTGCCATGACGTAAAGCATGAGTTTGGTTGCGGATTCGTAGTTAGTCGGAGGCTAAAACATCTGGTATCAAGCTTCACCCCAGTGAATGAAAGACTTGCTGCAATTCGAATAAAAGCTAAATTCTTCAACATCAGCTTTATTTGCGCTCATGCTCCCACTGAAGAAAAGGACGAACAGACCAAAGATATATTTTACGAGCGCTTAGAAGAAACATATGACCGTTGCCCTGCCCATGACATTAAAATCATTCTGGGCGATTTTAATGCCAAAATTGGAAAGGAGAATATCTTTGGCCCAACAGTCGGGAAATTCAGTCTCCACAGTGAAACATCTGACAATGGTATGAGGCTGATAGACTTTGCAGCTGCAAAAAACATGGTAGTTAGCAGTACCAGATTTAATCATCTCGATATTCATAAGGGCACCTGGCTGTCTCCAGATCAGAAAACAAGAAACCAAATTGATCATGTTGTGATAGATGGAAGACATTCATCGAGCGTGTTGGATGTACGATCGTTCCGAGGCGCAAACATTGATTCGGACCACTACCTTGTTGCAGCAAAGGTACGCACCCGCTTAAACGTAGCAAACAAAGTACGAACAGACACAACACGAAAGTTAGACATCGGTAAGCTGCAATCACAACAGATAGCCACAGCATATTCCACTCAACTAGCCCAATTGCTTAATCAAAGCACTCCTCATCCCGATAACATATCAGCGCAATGGCAAAGCATTGCCCACTCCATGCAAACAGCCGCAAAATCCATACTTGGATACCAGAGACCTCCACCAAGGAATCCATGGTATGATGAGGAGTGTCGTGCTGCCACCGAAGAGAAAAATGCGGCATATAAGGCTACTTTACAATCCGTAGCAACGCGTAGCGCACGAGAGAGATACAGGGAGAAAAGGAGAGAGGAGAAACGTCTTTTCCGCAGGAAAAAGAGAGAGATGGAAAAGCGAAGTGTGAAAAAATCGAGATGTACAGGAGCCAGAATGAAGTCCGAAAATTCTACCAAAGAGTCAAGCATCAAACTGATGGCTTTGGTACAGGCACATCGTCCTGTAGAGACCAGCAAGGTAATTTGGTAACTGATACAGATAGTGTACTCAGGATATGGAAAGAACATTTTTCAAATCTGTTGGTATCCAATAGCAGCGAAGACGACGAAGATACCACAGTCCCAATCCCAGAAGATGGTATTGAATGTATACCGCCCAGCCAAGATGAGGTAAGAACAGCAATAAATCGGCTGAAGAATAATAAGGCAGCAGGGGCCGATGGCTTACCAGCCGAGCTGTTCAAAACCGGAGGCGACACGCTGATAAGGTGTATTCATCAGCTAGTTAGCACCATCTGGCAGGAAGAACGAGTACCCGACGATTGGAACCTGAGTATCCTGTGCCCCGTCCACAAGAAGGGAGATAAGACTGTATGCTCTAACTATAGGGGCATAAGTCTTCTCCCTATTGCCTACAAGATCGTGTCAGGGATATTGTGCGAACGACTAAAGCCTATGGTCAACGAGATAATCGCTTTATTATCGTGCGTTGACAAAGTTTTTGAAAAAATCATGCACAGGCAAATGTCCAACTTTTTAAACGATTCCAATCAACTATATGACCATCAATTTGGCTTTAAAAGAGGGAGTGGGACACAAGATGCCGTCATAAATGTTGTTAACATCATATGTAAAGGCTTGGATGATAAGTTTGGCGGTGTTGGAGCTATTTTTTATGACCTCTCGAAGGCTTTTGATTTAATTGATCATGACATCTTGCTATCTAAACTTGAATATTATGGTTTCCAAGGAAATTCACTGCTGCTGTTAGAAAGTTACCTAAGAAATAGAAAGCAATATACAGAAATTAATGGAACCAAAAGCGATACTTCTCTAGTACATTATGGAGTTCCTCAAGGCAGTGTTTTGGGGCCTTTGCTATTTACAATATATTTGAATGATATATCTAAACTCAAGTTGCATGGAAAACTAATATTATATGCTGACGATATTTCACTGTTTTATCCATATCATCATGATGCAATATTAAAATCACAAATGGAACATGATGCTGAAATTATATCTGATTTTTGTAGAATTAACAAGCTAGTTCTCAATTCAAAAAAAACTAAAATTCTTCGTTTTCGGCCTCATTGTACAAACGAGATGTCTTTCAACATTAAAATTGGAAACACTGTCATTAATGAATCACGATCCATAAAGTACTTGGGAGTTCTTTTACAAAATAATCTACAATGGGATCTGCATATAGAAAGTATTAAGACTAAAGTTGCACCCGCAATTGGAATTTTACACAAGTACAGGAGAAAGTTGAATACCCAAACGAAACTTTTGATTTACAACTCACTTATTCAAAGTCATTTCAATTACATGCCGATAATATACGGCTACAAGAAAACTGGTCAGCTGAAATCTTTGCAGCGAATGCAAAATAAGGCTTTGAAAATAATATATAAACTTCCTCCGACTTATTCGACAGTTTCACTGTATGAACAGTTTGATAACGGAATTTTACCAATATACGGGCTATACAAAATGCAGCTGCTTATGTATATGTTTAAATCAGTACGAAACCTTGCTCCACAATCAATTATGTTTCAAACAAATCAGTCAATTTTTAATACAAGAAACAGCTCAAATTTAAAAATTGTCCGATGCCGCTTAGAACTAACCAAACAAAGAATTGAACATAACGGATGTTTTGAGTTCAATCGCCTTCCACAAGAGCTAAAAAGCACGTTAAGGATTTCAACATTTAAGAAAGACCTAAAGCTTTATTTAATGAATAATATAAGAATGCTTCTTATGTAAAAACAATAAAAAATCTATAAACATATGTATTTGTTTTTAAACTATGTTAAATTAAATGAAAATTAAAAATGCCAACTCGCCCCAAAAATGTCTCTATGGCGCTGGGGCAAAATTCTCTTTGTATAATTTTTACTGAATAAAGATGAATTATTATAAAAAAAAAAAAAAAAAAAAAATTGGACCATACCAATGCGGCTTTAGACCTGGCAAGTCCACCATTGACCAGATATTTACCCTGCGGCAAATCCTGGAGAAGACCCAAGAGATGCAGATCGACACCTACCACCTTTTTGTCGATTATAAAGCAGCCTTCGACAGCCCGCTGCGTTCAAAGGTATTCCAAGCCATGTCTGAATTTGGTATTCCCGCAAAGCTCATACGGCTTTGTAAAATGACTTTAACTGACACGAGGTCCTCAGTTAAAATAGGAAAGAACCTCTCCGAAGAGTTTGGTACCAAAAGAGGTTTCAGACAAGGAGACAGCCTTTCGTGTGACCTCTTCAACATCCTGCTAGAGAAGGTTATACGAGAGGCAAACGTCAAAAGAAGTGGCACAATCTACACCAATAGTCACATGTTACTTGCTTATGCTGATGATATAGACATCATGGGCCGATCAGTAAAAGAAGTAACTGATACCTTTATAAAGGTCGAAGGAGAATCTGCTAAAGTGGGTCTGGCGGTAAACGGTGAGAAGACCAAGTTGATGGTGTCGACACGCAATGCGTCCATTGAGCTCGGACCGACTGTGGAAGTTGGTTCCTATAATATTGAGGTAGTAAAAGACTTCGTCTACCTCGGCACCTCCGTAAACACAACAAACGACATCAGTTGTGAAATAAAAAGAAGAATTGTATTGGCCAACAGATGCTACTTTGGTTTAAGTAAGCAGTTTAAAAACAAAGCCACATCTCGTCAAACAAAAATAACGCTCTACAAAACACTGATACTACCCGTGGTGATGTATGGCTCCGAAGCCTGGGTACTTGCGCAAGCAGACATGGCAGTGCTTGGTGTGTTTGAGAGAAAAATTCTTCGAAAGATCTACGGACCAATCTGCGTTGACGGTGAATATCGACGTCGCATGAACCACGAGCTGTATCTGCTATACAACGACATCAATATTGTTAAACGTATCGAGATGCAGCGATTGCGTTGGCTAGGCCATATCATAACAATGAGCGATGATGTACCCGCTAAAAAGGCGTATGAATACATGCCACATGGCGGTGCACGCAGAATTGGCAGGCCAAGGAATAGATGGCGCAAACAAGTGGATGATGAGATGAAAAGGCGCGGTATTCCAGAGTGCAAAGCAACAAATAGAGAGGAATGGAGATCTATTCTTAGTTCGGCCTATAGAACAAATGTTCTGTAATGGGCCAGCTAAGTAAGTAAGTAATACCATTCGGGAATTTAAGCTTTTGTGGGGGAGGTACACGAAGGATATGGTCCATCTTCGAACTTAAACTAAGTTTGGAAAAAATATTACGAAAGCCAAATTTTGGACGAAATCGTTAATCCGTTCGAGAGTTATCGTGTGCTCCAGCCAGACAGACAGACGGACGAACATTGCTAAATAGACTCCAAATTGTCTGAAAGGTACTTGGGGTCGAAAACCATTATTTCGATGAGACACATTTTGCGCGTATGAAAGTGTACATATAATATACAATTGTTCCACAACCATCCCATACGGGACAAGGGAGACTTCTCTCAAATCAATGATTGCACCCCGATTCATATTAGCTCAATGATATGGGACCTACTGTTTATTGCCGAATCGGAACGGCTCTAATACTCAGGAAATGTCGCCAACATTACTGAGGTGTATTTTGCCACCGTTGAAATTTTTTTGATGTTGCCTGGCCGGGGAATCGAACCCACGACCTTTAGCGTGCAAGGCGGGTGTGCATACCATTGCACCACGGTGGTACGTTAGCATAAATGCTGAGCGTATAAACACTTATTCAACCTTAATCTTTTTTTTTATTTTTTTTTTTAGTCGAGCTTTATGATCTATTATGCAAGTGAATAGATCATAAAGCTCGATTAAAATTAAAATAAATAAAAAAAAACTTAATCTTTTATGCTGCAAATTAGAAAATTCTTCTCCACCCGTTTTTGATTAACTGAAACATTTCAACAAAATTCAAATGAATATCTTAAAACCGGTTTTATTATTGTCAAAAAATTCCTCTTTAACATCTCTAACCAGAAAAAAGTAATGCCACAACCTTTGGTTCACGATGATGGATATGTAGGAAAAGGGTAAGGAGTGGTTTGAGGTTTTGTTCCCAAAGTAATCACCGACAACAACATTGGGGAGGACATTACAACATTGATGATTTTTTTCCATTCTATCGTCAACAGCCGCACCACAACCGCCAACGACACGGCAGCAGCAGCATCAACAACACCATCATCGGCAGCCTGGTCGTCATTATAATGACTGGCCGTTGTTTTTGGTTGTCCCTTGTTTTTTTTTTTTTTTTTATTTTCAACTACTGATGTTATTGTTGTTGTTTGTTAAATGCTGTTGTAGTTGTTGTTATTATGGTTGTTATTGTGTCGTCATTGCAACACGTTGGGTCATGGTGCAAAAGGTGATTTATACGCGAAAATTTGTTCTGTTCTTGTTGCTGCATTAGCTTTGAGAAGTTTTTTGTGTCTTGCATGCCTTTTTTCGAATAGTTTCATATTCTCCCAGGGCGGAGGCGTTCAGATTCATTTCGTCTAGTTAGATTGTGTTACATAGTTTTTCGTATTGTTTTTGTTGCTTTTTTCTTAGTTTTTACTAATGCCACTATTTTGCTTAACATTCGACATGTAAGAGTCACTGAGAACATTTTGATAAGCACGAGCTTTATGTTTTCAAATCAGTAAAATGCTTTAAAACGTTGTATCTAATCATCTACAAAACAATTTTGAGAAATCAACAATGCCCTAATGTATTATATTTGTAATACATACATATTCTACAATCAAATATTTTTACCTAGTCATATTTTTAAGTTAGCAGCCCAGTTTTAATGGTCAACCAACTACATATCGGAAATTCCCTTTACAGATTAGTTGTTGAATTTTGTAAGTATTGGTTAACGACAAAGATTTTTTACATATCAAGCAAACAAAATTATTAATTTAGGATTTTAATAAAACTCATGTAATAAGTTTAGTGAATTATTTAAACAATGCTTTATTTATTATACAATCCTTACAATTAGTTCATGTGTTCGTTGGTAGACGTCTTTGGTATCTACGAGTAAGTATGGGTTTTGCGGCTGTTTGTATGGAATAGGTAGAACTTTGCCAGGGTGCTGAAATGTATCGGTAAAATTGGGCCAGTTGAGTGGCTATCTGTTTTAATTGCAGTTAACCGATGACCAACTTTCGAGTTTTGTTTGCTCGTGCTTTTGATACGTTTAATTGGGTACGTACTTTTGCCGCATCATCCAACACGATCGATTCACAAAGTAATCAATTTGATTTCTTGTTTTTTGGTCTGCAGGCAGCCAGGTGCCCTTATGAATATCGAGATGCCTAAATCATTCCATTGCACTATAGGTAATTTGCCCAGTTTTTGAGGCAAAAAGTCGATTTTGCAACTTTTAATAATAATAATTTTTTAGTTGGCATTGAAAAAAGAACATGTCAAAATTTATTAATATGAATGATATTTTTCAAAATAGCATCATTATCGCGGTTTAAATTGCAGCCAAAATGAGAATTTCGAAGAAGAACTAAACAAATATATATTGTAAGGCATATTTCAATGTATTTAAAACCGCGGAAAAATAAACCAAATATAAATATATGTATTTAAAATGGAATAGATTGGCAATTGCGAGAGGAATTTATTTAATATATAATATAGCTTAAACATTTTGGGTAGCGACCAAAAAACACAAAAAGTCAGAAATAAACATTTTATTTTTCTTAAACTCACTTCATATAGACTTATACTCAATTGGCCGTATTTGGCCGTGATTTTGTCACCTAGAACACATTACTGAAAGTCTTCTGCATTGGTATTACTAGGTTGGTATTACCCGTTTTTCGAAATTTATGAGATTTTATTAGGTTACTTCTCACTAAAAATTCCTAAAATTGTGGATGATTGGTTTGAGAAAATAAACAATAAATGTAAAAAATATTGTTGTTTACAATTTTATTGCAAGTAAAATAAGTAATGGCGACAAATTGTTTGGTATATCCGTGGTTTTCTATAATCGGTGCGGCAGTAGTAAGCTTTATTTTATCTCTCTATTACATATTAATCATTGATACGGTTTAAGTGCGTACTAAACTCGTCTTTATTAGCGTATATTCAAAAAATATACAAAACTGTAGTAACAATTCGTTGGAAAATCTACTCGCGGGGACAAAATTTGTGTCACTTACTACAGTGATCGTTTTCAACAGTTTGTTGTATATAAGAAAACTAATGAAAATTGCATTGGAAAAAATAGCTTTGTTCGTTATATACGTAGTTGCTTATAGCCGTTGTTCGTTATATCCGAATTTATCTGTAAAAATCGTTGTTTTATCTCACTTTTACACATAAATAATTTAAAAACTGAAAAAATCCTTAGTTCCGCTGTTATTAATTTTTGTCCCAAAAACAGGGCAAATTACCTATAGTGCATTGTCAGATGTTTCATTGTGAAGACTAAATTTCCAAAGATATTTTTATACCCTCAGCATTTATGCTAACGAGGTTATATACACTTTCATACGGGCAAAATGTGCCTCATCGAAATAATGGTTTTAGATCCCATGTATGTTTGGACGAAACCCGTTTCAGACAATTTGGAGTTGAATTAGCCATGTTCGTCCGTCTGTCTGGCTGGCTGGAGCGCACTATAACTCTCGAACGGATCTGCCGATTCGGTCCAAAATTTGGCTTTCGTAATATTTTGTCCAAACTTAGTTTAAGTTCGAAGATGGATTATATCTGTCCACTCCTTCCGGTACCTCCCCCACAAAAGTTCGAATATGTTCGGAAAATTTGTGCGCAAGATAACTCTTGAAGGGAATAACCGATTTGGTCCATACTTTGCACATCGTGAAATTTTTACCAGACTTAGATGGGGTTTCAATATGAACTTAACCGGTCCACTCCTTCGGGTACCTCCCACACAAATTTTCGGATAAGTTCAGTTTAGGACCTGCTATCGAATAGCTTTTTATTTATATTTTTATTGTCGCAACTTGTATTCATTTCTCCCCATACGCCAGTACAAGTTTCATAAGGGGCAGGATAATCCTCGACCAGATCTGCCGATTAGGTCCAAATGTTGGCCTTCCTGATATTTTGTGCAAACTTAGTTTATGTTCGATGATGGGTCCATTCCTTTCGGTAACTGCCCCACAAATGTTCGAAAATGTTGGGAAAATTTGTTCGCACGAAAACTCTTGAAGGGAGCGACCAATTTGGTCTATACATCCTAATATATCTACCAGATATACAAAAGGTTCGAACTATATTTGTCCACTCTTTTGGGTAGCTCCCACACAAAATTTAGGATAAGTTCTTTTTAAGACCGGCTCTCGAATTACTTTGATTTGAAGCAACTTGCATTTGCTGCCTCAATTGCGACGGTTAAAGTTTTTATCAGAGTCCATACTTCTTGAGAAAAAAACCGAAAGGTGTAAAAAACCCCTATTTCACCATATGTAGTGGCTGGAGAGCACGATAACTCTCGAACTGATCAACCGATTTCGTCCAAAATTTGGCCTTCCCCATATTTTGTCGTTGGAAGATGGGCAATACCGGTCCACAACTTCCCCCAGTATTTAAAAATTTTCACTAAAATTGTATACACGATATCTCTTGAACGGGGCAACCAATTTGGTTCAAATTTTGAATCTCCTAATATTTTGTAAAAATTTAATTTCACTCCTAAAATGGCCCATATCGGTCCCCTCCATGAAGTACCTCCCCCACAAAAGTTCAACATTTGTGTCTAAGTGCAGTTTAGAGCCTGTTCGAAGATCCTGTTTACCGGTCCAAAAGTTTTACGATGACCCACTGAAATGACTCCCAAAATAACATCCACTTCCATAATGGACTATGTCGGTCCATTCCTTTAAGTACCTCCTCCGCAACACATTTGAACTTTAGTCCTAATCCACATTTTTGTCGGCAAGTTCAAGTGTCCAAAAAGGACTACAAAATTCTGAAAAGGCCCTAAATATATTTTATCTGTCCGTGGATGAATTGTTCCAAAATTTGGTCTCCACCATATTTTGTCCAAACGTAGTTTCAGTTGGAAGATCGGCAATACCGGTAAACAAATTCCGGTACTTCCCACCAATATTTAAAAAAATTTACAAAAATTCTATGCACGATATCTCTTGAACAGGGCAACCAATTTGGTTCAAACTTTGGATCTCCTAAAATTTTTCCAAATTTAATTTCACTTCTAAAATGGCCCATATCTGTCCCTCCTTAGAGTACCTCCCCCACAAAAGTTCAACATTTGTGTCTAAGTGCAGTTTAGAGTCTGTTCGAAGATCCTGTTTACAGCTATATTATGCTTTCCGTGGACAAGTCCATGTTTTCTGGTATACCGGTCCAAAAGTTTAACGGTGACCCACTAATGGACTATGTCGGTCCAGTCATTTACGTACCTCCTCCGCAAAACATTTGAACTTTAATCCTAATCCACATTTTTGTCCGCAAGTTCAAATGTCCAAAAAGGACCACAAAATTCTGAAAAGGTCCTAAATACATTCTATCTGTCCATGGATGAATGTTTCAATTCACATAGGCTGAGGGTATGTTTATTTTAGTCGGTAAAGCCAACTGATACTTTGTTGACTTGTTCTTTCCAATATTGGCATTAAAATCGCTTAGAATAATGTTAATGTCATGGAGAGGAAAGCGGTCATATGTTTCTTCTAAGGCTCTATATTTTTGGCCTGTTCGTCCTTGTCTTCTGTGGAAGCATGAGCGAAAATAAAACTGATGTTGAACGAATTAGCTACAAATCCGCATCCAAGCGCATGCTTTATGTCATTGCAGCCATAATGCAGTGCGTCACTTTTAGATGCTGTTGTGACACACTTCCCGATTTCCTGTATGACAGCAATATCGGTCGGGTATTTTTCAAGTACATCTGTCAATGCGTAAACTGCACCTTCTCTATAAAGTGTGAGAACATATTAGTTGCAAATTCGCAGATCATGGTCCTTAAGATGTTTGTGGGGTTCCTTTATCTGTGTTTTTTCATAAACCGACGTTTTTGGAGGGTGGGGTTACTGGGCCAACCCAAGTGTTTAAGGTTATTATGGGTGAACGAGTGGCAAATGTTAGCTAACTACCATTAACGGGTGTTAAAGTGAGCTCCCCAGGTAACACCACGAGAGATGAATGAGGAACCAAGATAAGTTCTGGGCTCTGCCTTGTCGAAGCCAGTATCATCGTTAGCTACGTCACCACCCTACAGCCAACACCCTACATTATCGAACCGAAATAGCTGAAATTTGGCATTACATTTTTCTTGTGGAATTAAAACATTCACACAAGGATTATCGGTACAGATCTCCCATAGAACGGTACCGTCCGACTTTCTAACAGAAATGTCTGAAATCTGGTTATACCCTCAGCCTTTAGGCTAGGAAGGGTATATACACTTTGATACGACCAAAAATGTGCCTGATCGAAATAACGTTTTTAGACCCCAAGTATGTTTGGACGAAATTCATTTCAGACAATTTGGAGTCGATTTTGCCATGTCCGTCCGTCTGTCTATCTGTCCATCTCTCTGGCTGGTGCGCACGATAACTTTCGAACGGATCACCCGATTCGAACCAAATTTTGGATATCGTAATATTTTAGTTTAATTTCGAAGATGGGCCATATATGTCTGTCCACACCTTCGGGTACCTCCCCCGCAAAAGTTTAGCATTTTTTCGTAAAATGGTGTGAACGATGACTCTCGAAGGTAGCAAATGATTTGGTCCAGACATTGCATATCGTATTATTTCTTCCAAATATAGATTGGGTTCGAATATATAATAAATTGGTCCACTCCTTCGGGTACCTTCCACATAAAATTCGGATAAAGTGAAGTTTAAGAGCTCCTCTCGAATCGTTTTGAAATTTTTTTCAGCAGGTTGTCCTTTACGAAGGTAAAATTTTCTTCTTGCGCAAGTCCATGCTTCCTGAGATATTGGCCTAAAAACTCCAAGAAACCCTGATTCTAATTCTAATTCTCGCAGGGAGTTTCTGATTGGCGCAGACTTTGCGTATTGTATTATTTCATCAAGTCATGTATCAGGTTGGAATATGAACTATATATTATTGTTCCGTGGCTGAGGGTATACACTCCGACATCTGAATCGAATCTGAATCGACCAATTTTTTCTACAAATACCGTTATATCTAAAGATAGGAGAGGTATAGTAAACTTTATTTTTGTGAACATGGAGAGTGTATTGTGGCCAATATTTTCAATGTGTAACATGTTTCACATATGCGTTATAACTGTACTTTTTATTCGCTTCATGAAAAAATGACAAATTATTATTTAATGGTTCACCAGGATAAAACCACCTTAAGAATTTATACAAATCCTTTGTCAGATGTGGTAAACGTTTACAAAAAACTATGTATAATTAAAAAAAATAAAGGCCGTTAGTGTCTACTGGCAACAAATATTGAACAAAAAATGTGTATTAGGGTTTTGGAATATGACGAAAGTCAATGCCTTGAGTTCCAAAAAGTATTCTTAGTCCCAATATACATTAGGCGAGTTTACTTGCGGCAATTGCCAGTTTGTAGGTGAGAGAGGGTGCTGAGAGGCAAAGGGTTACCATATGCCTCACCTCTCTCTGCTACAAAATGAAAAATGCCGCAAGTAAACTCGCCCAATGTAAATTGGGACTTACGAAGAAATCGGTAGCAACAATTTATGACGTCAACATTTTACACAAAATTGTGTTTAATATTTTCAAAACCACAACAAAAGTACAAAGAAGTCACGTTTGATATCCAATGATAGCCAATTCCAATTTCTGTCTTTCCAATTCAAAGATTGATATTTCATCTCTGGAAAATGAATGTAAATATATTCGTTCGAAGCAGTTTCGTTGGCAGTGGACATCTACAGCTTCGACGAGTAGCAAAAATCCCACCTCAGAACTCTTCATGTCACCACCAAGGCCTATAAATTCCAAAACATCCCAAGACATTTGATGTTCAGAAACAACTTAGTGGTAGGGGAAGGCAGACGTTAATTTTTCTCGGATAAAAAGTTTTTAATTTTGGTGGTTATGATGTTTACAACTCTTTTACTCATGGTATAGGTACGTACCGAAACAATATTTCTGATCTTTTATTATATTTCTGTGAAACCCACGTCATGTGTTATCTATTAATTCAACGTCCTTGATGCTGATATAAAGCGTTCGGCGGTGGGATTTTCGTTACTTTACAGACAACGAAACTGTGTCGAAACTATCGACTTGCATTCATTTTCTTTGGATAGAGTATTATTTTTTGAATTGGAAATTGGAATTCTCTCTGTCATATTTCCTCTGTTTTGGAGTCTGGGCGGCTGTCAGCTCGGCAGTTGTCGGTTGTGGTTCGGTAATGCTTTCGGGTGGATGTCGGCTCGGCAGTCGTCGGGTGTATGACTCGACTCGATGGCATTCGGGTTGCTGTGAGGGAAAGAGTTCGGTAAATATTTAGGAGCTGGCTATGAGCGTTGAGCTTGCTAAGAGCTTGGAGCTTGCTAAGAGCTTGGAGCTGACTAAGAGCTTGGAGCTTGCTAAGACACTTGGAGCTAAGAGACTGGAGCTGGCTAAGAGACTTGGAGCTCACTAAGAGCTTGGAGCTTGCTAAGATACTGGAGCTGGCTAAGAGACTTGGAGCTTACTAGGAGCGTGTTCGAATCGTAGCTAACGAGTAACGAGACTGCGGACGAGCCACACGTCTTGTCGTACTTTGTCGGCTGGTGATCGACGACTTCGGTGAATAAACCCAGAATATCTCAGGAATAAACCCAGACAGCATTGAATCCAACATATGCTATATGATGGATGATAGACCACTATTGAGCATGGGATAAGTTTCTAAGTTTTATACTGAGGGTATAATGGAAATATTAAGGTGGAATATATCCATCAATGCGGGTCGAATGAGATGTATGAATTGTATGAAACGGTCACGTTACAAATTGTTTCTACAGATTTCTTCGTAAGAATATTTATTGGAGCTCAAAGCATACATTTTTGGTCGTATTCCAATGCCCTAATACACATTTTCGGTCCAATATTTGTTGCTAATGTACACACACGGCCTTTATTTTTAATTATACATACTTAGTTTTTTGTAAACGTTTACCACATCTGACAAAGAAATGGTGTAAATTTTTAGGGTGGTTCTGTCCTGGTAAACTATTAAACATGGTAATATTTTGGAATTTTTTCATTAAGGGAATAAAAGTACCGTTATAACCCATATATGGAACATGTTAGATATTGAAAATATCGGCCACAATATACTCCATATGTCCACAAAAATAAATTTTACGATTCCTATCCTAGATATAACGGTATTTGTAGAAAAAAATTGATTGGTTCTATTCAGATGAACCGGAGTGTATCTCCGTCAGCTTAGCTGACTGATGCTTTCTTACTTGTTTCAATATAAATAATGGTGGAGGGTATAATATTTGTATTTTTTGATAAGACTAGACGCAGACTAAATATTAAGCTTTTCAAACCATAGATGCAGAAGCTGAAATAGAGATAAAACGTCTTCAGGATCCTTGCCAATTATTAACATATTACTAATACGCACTATTGCGCATCATTAATATGTAGTATTCCCAAACTTTTCCATTCCAAATCAAATATTCCATTCGTTTTTCCAATATACCCACAACCCAAAATCTTAATCATTTAACCAGCCATTATAGGTTAACCATTATCTTCTACAAGTCCACAAACCTACATTGATTCTAAAACAAAGTAGAAAGTTGATTTACTAACTTGTCAAGAGCAACAACTACAGCCGGTGTGTGTGTGTGTGTGTGTGTGTGTGTTTGTCTGCAGTTTTGGTAGCAATTATTTGTGCTATTTTGTTCAACTTTCGGGTTTATGCATCTTCTGGAGTAATATTGAATGGGGAACAACTTTCGTTATGCAAATGATGATGTAAATGATCTACGGTGGTATAGAAGTAAGTAACTAACTGAACAAACGCTGTGCTTTGCTTCATGCCAGTTTACGAAGTTATAAAGCATGCTTATATTTGATTGGTTTATTTTGCGAAGCATTTCTGTTGCGCATGAAACATCTTTATTTCGGCTCTCCAAGAAAGACGAACGAAATACCACTCAAAAATGAAGAAGTCATCTTCATTGCACACAAGGCAGACGGACGAACGACACATTAGCATTACATATTGGATTGGATGCGACTTCCAAAACGACGTTTAGTCTTAGCAATCAACATGTGGCGAAGATAATCGCCGTCATCATCATCAACCACAACAGCAGCAATAACATCAGTAGTACAAAGCAGCAGCAGAAGCATCATCAAAATCCTCTTCCTTCAAAACAAAAAAAAAGTCATGAGAAAGGCTCAGTGGGTTAATCAAGCCGTTTGTATGCGTTTAAAACTTGGCTGGAATTTTTGTGTAGTCAAAAAACCAAGAGCTTTCAATGCCACCACCATCATCAGCAGCAGTATAAAATATGACCAAAATTGTATGTATAAGAAGATGACCATGCAATGTGAACGAATGTTAGATTCCTTTTGGAATTTTTTCTGTTGCCAAAATTCAATTCAGTGTATCGGAATTTCAATGTCGTGTTTTATTATTGATTTGTAGTTTTATTTAAATCCTTTTGTTGTTATTGTTTTCTTTTAGATTTGCAGCTTATTTGATTTAAAAGTACCATTATTTGTTGTGTGGTACCTCATTCTACAGTGCTTTTTAATATAAATAAACTAGCAAAATTTCCGCTTCTTAGTTAGCGAAAAGGATATAAAAACAAATAAACAATATTTAGTATGGAAATAGCTAATACTGAATATTTTGTTGTATTAATACCTATTTCAATTAATATTATTATACCCTATACCACAATGTGGAAAAGGGTATTATAAGTTTGTTTTGGTAAAAATTCATGTAACACCGCGAAATATTCGTCGGAGACCCCCAATGTGGTATACCAATCTTCATATCTCGACGAGATAAAGCGATTTTGAGATGTGTGTCCGTCCGTCAGTCCGTCCGTCCTTCCGTCCGTCTGTCCATTATAAATTGTAAACATGCTCCAGACCGCAATTATGGACCGATCGTCACGAAATTTTGTATGGAGGTCGGGTTCAGATCAGAATAGATCCCTATTCTTATTGGTGATGATCGCGAAATATTTAGCGGGTGAAATGGACCAAAAACATAATATTTATCCAATTTTCTAGCGGCTCTGTAGGTCTCAATAATAGTCCGATCAACGCGTAATTTTAAATAAGGTAAGAGTATATCACAAAGGAGAAGCTTGCAATTTAAGATGGCGATCGGATAATATTTAGAGGGTTAAATGGACCAAAACTTTTGTGTGAAAATTGTAAAAATTTTTAATATACAGCTTATATCTTAATTCCTGGAAGTGACATTCCGGACAAGTGAGATATACTTGAAAGTGGAACGCTTGACCTTTCAATTGATGCCAATTATATTGGTGTGCATGATCAGATAACAGAGTTACAGCCTAATATATTCCGTTATTTGTTTGTAGTGTAATAATAAACTCGCTAGAAGTCGCAATTATACATCAATAGTCACGAAATTTTGCACCGGGTAAGAGTATAGGTCGAAAAAGATGCGTACAATTTTGAATGATGATCTGATATTCTTTAGCGGGTGAAATGGACCATTACTTTTGTATGAAAAATATAAAGTTTTATTTATGGTCGATATTTTAATTCCTTGAGGACATATATATTTCGCAAAGTAGCCTACATATGGGAAAAAACTACTGACCTTTCCTCTGATGTAAATTGCAATAAAGTGTTTGCTAGATACCGGGCCTACTGCCTATATATAATGGGTTCCGTGTAGAGAACCACATTTTTATCCCATGCTACGTATTGTCTCTCCAAAAGTTTGTGTAACACCACGAAATATTTGTCCTAGACCTCTTATTTGGTATGCCAAAATTCATATCTTGACGAGATAAAGCGATGTGTGTCCGTCCATTAAAAATTGTAAACAAGCTTAAGGCCGCAATTATGGACCGATTGTAACGAATTTTTTAAGGAGGTTGTGTTCGGGCCAAAATAGAAATGATTAGTTTTGCTGATGATCGTGAAATGTTCAGGGAATGAAATGGACCAAAAACAAAATTATAACCAATTTTGTAGCGCCTCTATAGGTCAAAATAATAACCCGCAAAATTTTAAACAAAGTTTGAGTTTATGATGAAGAAGAAGCGTACAAACCAACGTGAAGATCAGATAATACTTAGCGGGTTAAATGGACTGAAACTTTTGTGTGAAATTGGTAAAAACTTCAATAACGTTGCGGTTAAACAACGGAAGTAGTAGTTCTACATAAGTGGGTTTCATTACATTTTAGTTTGTGTGAACTAAATTTTCCTTTCCTGCTACAAAAATGTCTTTGTCATGCTAGATAACTTTTCGGTTTTGGTCATAAGTATTATACATTACATCTCTGATATTTGATAATTAAATTTTCACAATCATTGAAAAGAAGTTCCGAGGAGAGCGATTGTCCAGGGATAGTGGTATAGGGTATCCCATGGTCGGCTCCGTCCGACTATAGACTTTTCTTAGAGGTAGTTTACACTATATATCAATGCCATATGACACGAAATAAAAACATTCCATATCTACCCACGCAGGCAATGTGAAGACGTAATTTTATTACATTTTTGCTGGTGTGGACGCACAGAGTAAATGGCGTAAGAAAAATCTCCAATATTGCACATATTAGCGAAAATATAACGATGGAAAATTTCATGTCATATGACATTTACATATAGTGTAAACTACCCCTTACTTGTTTTTTATTTAGATACAGTTCGTACCACTTTAGCTCGATTTTCAAAAAATCAGCCGTATCCATAGATGTTCTGTTGGAAATTATGACGTATCTGACATGTACTTCTGACTTATGTTACATACACCAGAGACGTAAGCCTTGCCAAAAGAAAGAACGGCGTTAAGTTCGGCCCGGCCGAACTTGTTATACCTTCCACCACGAGTTGTATTGAAGTAAAATTGAACAATAAGTTTCCTTGCGTTTATGAAGACGACTAAATACAAAATTTCAGCAATTCCGGTAAAACAATGTGGCTAACCTTCAAAATACCGAAATTCGGGAGGTACCGTTTTATAACCCAATGGAATACTATACAACAAATTTCAGTCATTTCGGAGGGATATTGACGTCACACCCTTAAGAATTACGAAAATCGGAAGGTACCGTTCTATGGGGGCTATATCGAAACGTGGACCTATACCGACGAATTTCATATGGAAAGTTTTATTCCCCAGAAGAAGACTAAATACCAAATTTCAGCAATTATTGTGGATTATTGAGGCCACAAACTTCAAAATACCGGAAATTGCGAGGTACCATTATATGAGGGCTAAATGAAGGAGTGGACTATACCGACAAATTTAGAGGGGAAGTTGAATACCCCCAATGAAGACTAAATACCAAATTTCAGTCATTTCTATGGCTGACTTTCGGTATTTTGAAGGTTTGTGGGCACAGCATGTCGGGAGGTGCCGTTCTATGGCGGCTATATGAAGGCGTAGACCTGTACCGATAAATTACTGGGAGAAAGTTTTTCAGCACCAACGGAGACTAAATGCCAAATTTCATCAATTTCGGTGGCATATTGAAGTAACAAACTTCAAAATATCGAAAATCGAGATGTACCGTTCAATGGGGGCTATATGAAGGCGAGGATCTATACCGACATAGAAATTTCATGTGGAAAGTTTTATACCCAAAATGAAGACTAAATACCAAATTGCAGCAATTTCGGTGGAATATTGAAGCCACAAACTTCAAGACACCGGAAATCGGGAGGTACCGCTCTATGGGGGCTATATGTAGGCGTGGACCTATCTCGACAAGTTTCATGTGGAAAGTTTTATACCCAAAATGAAGACTAAATACCAAATTTCAGCAAGTTCGGTGGAATATTGAGGCCACAAATTTCAAAATACCGAAAATCGGTAGGTACCGTTCAATAGGGGCTATATGAAGGCGTAGATCTCTGTATACCGACAAATTTCAGGTGGAAAGTTTTGCACCCCCAACGAAGTGCGGTGGGATATTAAGGCTAAAACCTTCACAACACCGAATATTGGGAGGTACCGTTCTATGGGGGCTATATCAAAACGTGGACCGATATAGCCCATTTGCAATACCAAACATCCTAGGAGTAAGAGAAACTTCTATACCAAATTACAAAGCTATATCTTATAAAGTTCAACAGACGGACGTACTTAGATTTTTACTTTGATCAAGAATATACATTAGGGTAATGTCCTTTTTACAACCTCGTATGCCTGTATGATAGTTTTTACCTAAGATTACATAAAATCTTAATTATAAAATTATTCGATAAAAAAGCTCCCACACAAAAAGCTTTTGAAGTTTTTATATTTCAGAATATTTAAAATTTTTTTGAAGTCACTGTACGCAAATATTTTACAGAAAACAATGTATAGGGACATCATTTTATATTATATATAACTTTATTTCATATATAATAAAAATTAAAAGTGGTTTGTGCAAAAATCAAAGTGATTCGAGAGCAGGTCTTAAAGCGATCTTATACGAAATTTTGTGTGATAGGCACCACAAGGAGTGGAAAAATGTAGTCCATTCGAACCTGATCTTTACCTGGAGATATATTAGGATGTGTAAGGTATGGACCCAATCGGTCGCTGTCTTCAAGGGTTATCGTGCGCACAATTTTTCCGAAAAAGTTTGAACTTTTGTGGAGGAGGGGCGTACTTGAAGGAGTGGACTGATATGACTTATTTTTGAATTTAAACTATGTTTGGACAAAATATTACGAAGGCCAAATTTTGGACCGAATCGGCAGATCCGTTCCAGAGTTATCTTGGGCTCCAACCACTACAAACGGTGTTAGTATAAATGCTGAGGGTATAACATTACGATGGTAACATACACTTTTTGTGGTCTATGACGTTTACTACTTCTTATACGTTTTCTACGAGTATATGACGTTTTCGACGTTTACATCTTTCTGACCATCGAAAACCCAACAAATCATCATAGAGACCATCTCTGGCCGTATATCATCCCTACACATCATCAGCGAGCCAAATTTTTTGAGGCATTTTAATTACATTAATAATTTACATTCTTGTAAAAAATACACCCAAGGGCGACTTTTGTAGCATTAAGTACTGTTTCGTAGCTTTATACTATGAATTTCAATACATACACTTTAGGCCAAATATAAAGCTGAACATTCGAATTTTACGACGTACAAACCAAAAATGCCTTCACTTTGCCTTAGCTCGAATTACGTTTCGTTGTTATTCCAAACGCTGGCAATATTTATTTTCATATGAGTCCACGAATATTGTTTCGGAAGGACTGCTTTTAGCTATTTTCGTCCATAATTCGGAAATAAATGGCCTTACATGCTTCTTAAATATTTCGAATTTTCTACTTTTTATTTATGCAAATTTTATAATAAAAATATCGTTATTTTTACATTTTCACAGCACAGGAATTGAAAAAGACGAAAAGTACAAAAATTAGTGGTATTTATGCTTAAAAAAATCCTTAAATATCCCAAATATATGGTGCTTCTAGGTGTACAAATACGAACTTTGCCACCCACACAGGCGCCATCTATACCTAAATGACGAAATAAATTCAAACTTTGTTTCAATATTTTTAAGTCTTTTTTCGTTCTAGTAATTTCCATCAATTATTTCATATTTGCATACAAAATATGGAATTAATAACGATTTTACTACGTTTTGAGGGGTGTACGAATATAAGCTTTGCATACTGTACACTGCCGCTCACTTGAATAGAACCCCCTTGCAAAATTTTATTCAACCTCCATTTTTTTCCGAATTATACAAGATATGAAGTTTTTAACTTTTATTATATTTTGCTTTATGTGTTTGGAGTAAACTTAGTCATTCATTTGTATTCAAATCCAATTTATATTAAAATTATACAAGAAAAACAAAATAAAGTAAAAAATTGGAGTAAAAAATTTGGCTCATTTGAATAGAACCCCCCTATAAAATTTGCGAATGCAGATAGATTGTGTTATAATATCGATGCATATTTACTCTATATTGAAAACGAAGTACTTTCAGTAATATTCAGTGAGAGTATATCCGTCCTGATTAAGGATACACCCGTATATCCTGCTTTGGCAAGGATTCTTTAAATAATCAGGTGTAATGCCAAACAAAGCTTGCTTTTTTCTGTCAACAAGTTTATTTTTGGAAGCGTACTGTCTCCTAGAGTCGTATATTTTTACGCATAAGTCATTCCCATACAGTTTAGAGAATATTTACCACTGTAGAATATGGTGGCCCTTCCAGGATATATGCATTTCTATTCAAATCTTTAAGCTTTGATGACTCGAAGTGTACAAAAGTTTATAAATTCCCATACAGTTTAGAGAACATTTACCACTGTAGAATATGGTGGCCCTTCCAGGATATCCGCATTTCTATTCCAATCTTTAAGTTTTGATGACTCGAAGTGTACAAAAGTTTATAACATCGAGATGAAATTTCCACTCGGGATATCCGAAAATGTTTCTCAATACTGGAAATGCCTGTTTTAGAACTCCTTTGTAAATTGTCGTGAGCATTTAGGGTGAAAGAAATTAACGCCCAAGTCCTTCATAATTATTAAGGACTCTCCTCATTAAGTAAACAATTGCATAACTCTATAACTATTATTTTCGCGTCTATTGAATGGAAGACCATCTTCTAAATAGTTTCTGTAGCGATGAATGTGTTTTTATTGTGCTGGAACGCCTTACTAATTAGCAAGGACTTGGGCGTCAATTTAGTTCACCCTAAATGCGCACAACAACTTATAAAGGAGTTCTAAAACAGACATTTCAGAGTATTGAGAAACATTTTCGGATATCCCGAGTGGCAATTTCATCTCGATGTTATAAACTTTTGTACACTTCGAGTCATCAAAACTTAAAGATTGGAATAGAAATGCGGATATCCTGGAAGGGCCACCATATTCTACAGTGGTAAATGTTCTCTGAACTGTATGGGAATGACTTATGCGTAAAATATACGACTCTAGGACACAGTACGCTTCCAAAAATAAACTTGTTGACAGAAAAAAGCAAGCTTTGTTTGGCATTACACCTGATTATTTAAAGAATCCTTGCCAAAGCAGGATATACGGGTGTATCCTTAATCAGGACGGATATACTCTCACTGAATATTACTGAAAGTACTTCGTTTTCAATATAGAGTAAATATGCATCGATAGTATAATACAGTCTATCTGCATTCGCAAGTTTTATAGGGGGGTTCTATTCAAATGTGCCAAATTTTTTACTCCAATTTTTGACTTTATTTTGTTTTTCTTGTATAATTTTTATATAAATTGGATTTGAATGCAAATGAATGACTAAGTTTACTCCAAACACGCGAAGCAATATATAATAAAAGTTAAAAACTTCATATCTTGTATAATTCGGAAAAAATGGAGGTTGAATAAAATTTTGCAGGGGGGGTTCGATTCAAGTGAGCGGCAGTGTATATCGATTTAACAATCAAAAAAGTGTTTGCAGAAGGAGAGCGTTGAACTCACAACTCTAATAACTTTGTAATGAGTAAAGAAAGTGGTAACCCTACCTGTAATACAGAAGGTAACTTCATTACATTACTTCATAAGAGATTATTCGGGCCCAGGGGCTTCCAAATGTTTGCTTGGTTCCAATCTACAAGAGAAATTATTGGCCTACCATTTTAGAATGACTATCAAGTTATAAATTTGAATTTTTATTCGACTCCTAGGCTCACACAACCACTGTTCGCAAGTATGATAATCTTATTTGAATAGAGTTAGAGTCGTTTTGTTTTATCGTTGCACTTTGTATAGATAGTTTGTTGTTGCTGTTGTTTTTTTTTCCAAAATCGATGCATTGCTTTTGTGATTTATGACTGCGCATAGACCATTTTTGGTAGTGCATCTTTTATTGTTGTAGCTGTGTGCAAAGTGTGGCTGGTATCTTTTGTTGGCGTTCTTGTCGTTTTTTGTCAACGTTGATAACAAAAAATATTTGCTTATAGTTTTTCTTTTTTAAATTTTTTATGGTTCTGTTTTATTTTTTTGTTTTATACCAAAAAATATTTTCGTGACTTTTTCTGGTTGGAATGTTTTCTGTTGTTGTTTTTTTTTTCGAGAATAATAACAAAAGGAATTTCAAGCTTTCTTAAACAAATGTGGTCAATTGGTCACAGAAGACAAACATGAATTATGTTCTTCGCCACTGAACTTCTACAATCATAGAGAAGTTCTAAGCAAAAATATTAAAATACTAGTCTACAGGTTGATTTTAGAACAGACATAGGTATGTACATATGTGTGTACGTACGTACATTATGTCTTTGTGGTAGGAAGATGAATGTATGACCTTTCTTATTGTTGAAATGAACTTAAAACTGTGATTCCATTTAGGAAGTAAGTCTACAAAATTTTTTTAATGTTCCTTGATGTATAAGAAAAATATTCCCACAAACATCCCTGAAATGACAAGTAGGGATTTCTCTCTTATTTAGGAAGACTCACGGGAATTAACAATTGGGAAATAGTAAGTGGCGAGGGAAGGTATTGCAAAGGAATCTTCTTCTTCTTTATTGCGTATTCGATTTTCGAATGTTAGCGATCATATTACAATTGTCAAAAAATTACATATTTATGTTTTTATAAATTATTTACAAAATAGGAAAATATATCTCTATTTCTCGCAATGCTTATTAAATTTTCGGCGTTCTGGAATTCTGTCCATTGCTGGATATTTTGAATCCATGACATCTCTTTTCTTCCTCTGGTACGTCTTCCTTCTATGTTTGCTTGCAGTATTTCCTGGAGAATGGTGTATTTACGGTTTCGCATAATGTGCCCTAGATATGCTGTTTTCCGTTTCTTTATGTTGTTTAAAGGAATACCCATTTTTAATATGTATAACAATAATTTAGAAAAAGGTTTGCCAGTCCTTACTACAAATGAGACTTATCTGTTATTTAAAAGAATAAAAAAATACAATTAACAAACAAATGGGGATTTCAACTTCGAGGCTCCAGTGGCATCCCAGAAAAAATTCGGAAACAGAGATTTAAAAATTTCATTGATGAGGTAGCTATATTCATTTTATCTCAAAAATAGTGTGTGACGCTACATCCACGGTTCTTGATTGATCACCTTCAAATAGATATACCAGGGGCACTAGAAAACCTTCTGACCTAGGCAACACGTAGTGTCGCCAGGCGTCATTTGACATTTTTTAGAAAGTTTGCGTGCTCAGAACCGTTCGACATAAATCATGTGTTGGGTCGTTTACAGTGGCTTGATTGAGACACCTACAAAACATGGTTTTTGAACGCTTCTACAGCATCTTCTGGCGACGAACATTTTTGACCACTCCTTTTTTGAAATATGCTGGAATCAAATGAAGTCATTGGATCCCCATTCAGGGCTGTACGGCGGATGACCCATCAATTCCACGTTTTGTCCGGTAAAAAGGGGCACAGGTTTGAAGCGATGTGTGAGAGCTCGTATTGTTATGGTGCACAATGATTCGTCTTCTCTTGTTCGTTTTTCGAATTTCTCTGGAGACTTCAGGCAAACAAATTGTAGTGTAATACTCAGAATTAACCGTCCTACATTTCTAAAGTCGTATAGTCGACACACGGTCAGTTTTGCCGAAGAAAAGACGACCATTTGCTTCGATGGTCTTCTTCCATGAACAACTTTCGTTGGATTTGGCTCGCTTTCGAAGACCCAAACGGTCGATTCCTGTTTTGTTTCGGGCTCCTAAGCATAGATTCATGATTCATTCTTCGCCTATGACGATCTTATATACATATGTATGTCGTTTGAATTTCTTTGCACTAGTCGACAAGAGCCTTATTTTGAGCAATTTTTAAATTGTGCTGGATCTAACGAGAAACCTGTATTTTAAACTAGGTATTCATGCAATATCAAATATTAGTTGGTGGAAGAAATGCCCAAGGATGTCTCCTGGTGATCTTGCATTATCCGTTCATACACGGCTTAATTTTTTTCTGGTCCAACGGCCTTTTTTGGACGACTCTCACGACCTTCGTTTTTTGGCGAGTGTCGGCCACGATTGAATTCATTAAACCAGTTTTTCATAGTGATAAAGGATGGTCCTTTATCGACATACAAATATTTAATTTGATCGATGCACTCTTGCCAAGATTATCTACGTCGAAAGTTGTGAAAATTATGGGACGAAAATGTTCAAAGTAAATTCCAATTTTTTTTTTTGCAAAGTGTCGTATGTCAAACTTTTCTGAGTACGATTAGTCTAAAAACTGTCAAACTTTCCAGAAATGTTTGCATATTTTGCATATCGTGCATATTTTGACATATTTTTGCATATTTGCATATAATGAGCATAAGCAAAAATATATACAAGCATTTGTGGTCTAAAAATCCCACCGAAATGGCTGAAATGGTATTAAGTCTTAGTTAAGGGTATGAAACTTTACACCTGATATTTGTCCGCATGGGTCCACGTCTTCATATAGCCCCCATAGAACGGTAACTCCCGATTTCTGATATTTTGAAGGCTGTGGCCTCACTAATCCCACCGAAATGACTGAAATTTGGTATTTAGTCTTCGTTGGGGGTATAAAATATTCCACCTAAATGCTCTCGGTATAGGTTCACGTCTTCATATAGCCCCCATAGAACGGTACCTCCGGATTTCTGGTATTTTGAAGGTTGCGGCCTCAGTATACCTCCGAAATGGCTGAATTTTGGTATAAAGTCTTCCTTGAGGGTATAGAACTTTCCACCTGAAATTTCTCGATATAGGCCCACGTCTTCATATAGCCCCCATACCTCCGGATTTCTGGTATTTAGAAGGTTGTGGCCTCAATGTCCCTCCGAAATGGGTAAAATTTGGTATAAAGTCTTCCTTGGGGGTATAAAACTTTCCACATGAAATTTGTTGGTATCGGGCCACGTCTTCACATATCCCCCATAGTACGCTACCTCCCGATTTCCGGTATTTTCAAGGTTGTGGCCTCAATATCCCGCCAAAATGGCTTAAATTTGGTATTAAGTCTTCCTTGGGGGTAAACAACTTTCCACCTAAAATTTTTCGGATTAGTTTCAGGCCTTTCGATTTTCGGTATTTTGAAGGTTGAGGCTGTGATTATACATTTCTCTATTTTATTGACTTGTCTGAAAAGAATTTTAAACAGAAAAATTTTACAAACAAACATTTTTGTACCTATTACTGAAATATTTGTTGCACAAGAAAATATGTAAAATGCATAAGTTTGCATGTGTCATATGTTTCGATTGCAATTTACTCAGAAGCCAAAAATATGCCCAGTCCCAAAATTTGACATGAATCGGACAAAAAATAGGGGTTGCACAAAATGCTGCTGTCTATTGATTACACTGTGCAGCATTTGGGGGGTGGAAAATTTCATTTGGAGATGAAAGCCCTTTATGAGTATACTAAGAACCCAAAAGGAAATTTTAGTCATAGGTCAAGTTTCTGAGATATCGCGCGCCGAATTTTTGATTTTTTTCCCTATAATACTTGGGAAAATAACTCCATATCTCTGTTTGGCGTTATTGTAGCTTCGTTTTGAGGTGACATGTCTTCAGTCAAATCGATTGGCGAATCTTTTTGTAGAACATTTCATTCTTCTAACTCAATGCCTTTCATGTCCTTTTCGTCCTTTATTTCTTGAACCGTAGTGAAAGTAACAAGATGAGATTTTTCAGCATCCAAATATTCTACAAAAATGTTGCTCAGAAGATTTTAGGTACGGTTCTCTTTGACAACTAATCGATTTTATCCCGTTTTCATTGTCATTTTTGACATTTATTCGGACTTGGTTCAGAATTAAACTATGTTTTGTTTTTCTGTATATTCGTTATTGGTTATGTATAGGTATGTAGACATAACAATTGGTTATTGCTTATTTAGACATCTGCGGTGCTTCTGAAATATTTACCACAAATAGCTCTTGTAATGGTGAACACGTTAATAACAAATTCGCTTGGAGATTAGATCCGGTTATCTCAGTTTTTGAACCGGATATTCCGGTATTAAAACCGATTTTTGAACCGGTTTTAAGTAACCGATTAAACTTATATGTATACCATTAAAAAGCTTATAGAGTTTGCAATCAAATTAAATTAATTCGCTTCTGAAAACTTTCTTAGTTGCAGTTCTAGAGCAAAAAACCCGTTTTCTTAAACCGTTTTTAAGGAAAAATATCAGTACGCGCAAATATGGAGATCAAAGGCTGGGGGCGAAAAATTATTTTTGGTAATAAATGTCGATGAAGATAATATGATGAACCCGGAAGGACAGTTTTGCCATAGGTCAAACTTCTGAGTCCTATGTCCACAATTTTTGTGGGGAAGTTTCAGTTCCATTGGGAGCCCCAAATTACAGCCTATTCTGGTTAAAAATGAAGATAAAATCCTTAAAACACTTGAAATCAGGTGGTACCGCTATATGGGGGCTATACCAAAACCTGTATCAGCGGAAATCCCAAATGCCAAATGACAGCTAATTCGGGCAAAAATTAAGATAAAATCCTCAAAATCGGGTGTTACCGCTATATGGGGGCTGAAGGAAAAAATGGGCCCATATTCATGTATTTGTGTGTAGTTTCAGTTCGATTGGTCAACTGCAACTGCGTTAAAAATGAGTTACTAGATTTGTACTAAATAGGGTGATACCGCTATATGGGCTCTATAGGAAAAAATGGATCCATATTGGATTTGATTCCATATTCATGTATTGTCATCTAAATCTGAAAAGTGTGCAGAGTTTCAGTTCGATTGGTCAACTGAAACTGTGTGGAAAATGAGTTACCGGATTTGAACTAAACGGACACCAAAGCAAGTTAAACAAAACACTGTAAAATGTATTTTTTTTTTTAATAACAAGTGTTTCACACTGATATAAAGGTAAATTTAGAAAAATAGTATTTATTCTCTTCCCCTACCAAATAGGACTTTTAACATTTGTATACCCTACACCACTATGTGGAAAGGGTATTATAAGTTTGTTTTGGTAAAAATTCATGTAACACCGCGAAATATTCGTCGGCGAGATAATGCGATTTTGAGATGTGTGTCCGTCCGTCCGTTTGTCCATTATAAATTGTAATCAACCTCCAGGCCGCAATTATGGACCGATCGTCACGAAATTTTGCATGGAGGTCTGGTTCAGACCAGAATAGGCATCTATTGTTATTGGTGCTGATCGTGAAATATTTAGCGGGTGAAATGGACCAAAAACATAATGTTTATCCAAATTGTTTGCGGCTCTGTAGGTAGCAATAATAGTCCGATCGCCTCGAAATTTTAAATACGGTAAGAGTATATGACAAAGAAATTGTGAAAATTTTTAATAGACAGCTTATATATGTATTCCTGGAAGATACATTCCGCCCACGTAAACAACATTTGGAAAGACATTTCTTGACCTTTCCATTGATGCCAATTATGTTGATTTACATGCTCAGATAACAGTGTTACAGCCTAATATTTTGTAGTATAATCAGCAGCACGCTAGAGGCGCATTTATATTTCAATAGTCACGAGATTTTGCACGGTGTAAGAGTTTAGGTCGAAGAACATGCCTACAATTTTGGAAGATGATCTCAAATTATATAGTGGGTTAAATGGACCGGTACTTTTGTATGAAAAATATAAAAATTTTAAATTTGGTCCATATTTTACTTCCTGGAGGGCATATACCAGCAAAGTAGCCTACATATGGAAAAAGAACTACTGACCTTTCCCCTGATGCAAATTTCAATAATGTGTCTCCTGGGTAACGACGGGCCTACTGCCTAATACATAATAGGTTTTGTGTAGAATACATTTTCCTAACATGCTACAATTGTCTCTGTCATGATAGAGAAATTCCCAGCATTATTGCAAATTACGTGGTGCCCTAGCATATTAGTTGTCCAATTGAATTTTTTATACAGATGTATATTGCAGCGTGAGGTCGCTTTGCCACCTTTTTTCAAAATGCACTCGCTGTCGCTACCGTTAAAGTTTTTTGAAATATTAATTTTGGTGTTGGCACCCACCCTATCCTGGAGTATAATTAAATATGAATACTTTTGGTTGTCATTAATTTTTTTGCATGCAAATTATTTGAATTTTTACTCATTATTTGTTGTTTTTTGCCGGTTAAAATATATTTTTGATATCACAATATATATCCACAATGAACTATTTTCGAAATACCCAAAAAAGCACCAAATCGCGTGCATTTCCAAGCATGTATATGGTACAAGTGCACTTTTTTTGGAAAAAAAGAAGGACGACAGACCTTCAATTAACTCACAATGTTCCCTCTGAAAGTTTGTATATAGCATTTGTAGAGTTCAATGAAATTGGAGCAGTGTCCGTCTGTCGAAAATTTCACGGTCAGATATGGCAAATTGCATTGTAATTGGGTATATTTGCAGCGGTTTATATATTTATTTATATTAGGTGTATTCTAAAAAGGAACGTGATATAGATTATAGATGTATCAAATGTAATGTACCAATTTTGGAACTTTTATTAGAAATGTATAATGATATACATAATTGTTCCGCAAACATCCCAATAGGGACAAGGGAGGCTTCTCTCATATGAATGAGTGCACCCCGATTCATACTAGCTCAATGATAAGGGGCCTACTGTTTATCGCCGATTCCGAACGACGTGTCCTAAGACACCGCATGTAGAGAAGTTTTTTCATGGCTAAAACACTCAGAAAATGTAACCATCATTAATGACGTGTATTTTGCCACCGTTGAAAATTGCATGTGACCTGGCCTAGAAACCAAACCCGGGCGTTCAGGGTGAAAGGCGAGTGTGCATACAAGGAAATTGTAAATTTTTTTTTAATTTTTTAAGAATAGACTTCGGAGACATTTGAAATGCTCAAAGCAAAAAAAAATCATTACGTATCTTCGTTTCAAATAATATTCCATAGTGAAGCTATATTTCAACTTCACATCCACCTTGTACAAAATGTCGTGGGTCCGATTCCCCGGCGAGGTAACATCAAACTTTCAATGGTGGCAAAATACACCTCAGTAATGTTAGGGACATTTTCTGAGTATTTCAGCCATATAAAACTTCTCTAAAAGTGGTATCCTATGACACGCCGTTCGGTCTGGGCGATAAACTGTAGGTCTCAAGCTTAATGTGTATTGTTTTTAGGTCTTTTATACGTATATGTATATAAAATGAATAGCACAAAAAGTGAATGGAAACAGTGTCCGAAATTGGTGATTCCCTTTACCGACGTTATAAGCGATTTCGACTGTATTGATGAAAATAAAATTTGCATAATTTCATTTAAAAGTTATGTTTATCTTCAAAATACTAACTGATCATCATCCAAAATTATTGGTGTTTCTCTTGACCTAAACTCTTATCTAATGCAAAATGCTGTTAATATAAAACTGTAACTGCTACCTCTAGGGATATATGGTTGCACTATCAACATTAGTACACATCATCATTATTGTCATAAATTGAAAGGTCAAGTGTTTATTTTTCAAATACGTCATACTTGGCCTGAATGTATTCCAGAAATTAAGCTATATGCTGTACATTAAAAATTTTCACACAAAAGTTGGACCAAATTGGTCCGTTTCATTGAATTAATCCTGAATATATTAAAACCATTTCTAAATCTTTCTAATCTATAAAGCCTTACATTGTTCCACAGCATAAAACACAACCTCTATTTAATCAACGTGTTTTTGCCTTAAACACGTTAAGCTTTAACAAGAAAAATCCATCAACTTCATTCTTTTGTCCAATTGTCAGATGACTTTTTTTAATATTGCGCTTTGGCCACCCCCTTAACAAAACAAAGAAGGAAACAAATTAAGATAAAATAGGTTTACCGTTACATTGTACGCCACTTGAAGCGGCCTTTCATAGCAAATCACAGAAATCACAATCAAATAATGGACATTATATCAATAAAACAATAACAGCCACTGAAGTTAGGCCTTGGGATAGAAGATAGCTTCGCGGCAGTAATTTATTAATGCAACAGAGATTTGCCAATCGACTGCAACTGGTTACATACCCAACGCTGCTCACAATGTATGTCATTCAGCTTCGGCTAAGCTTTTCATTCATTTATTCTGGCCACATGAATGCCGGTCACTCTTCTTTTCACTAATCTTTTGCGTTTTTTTATTTTGGTGGTTTTTAGGAGAATTTCTCTCATGACCAAAATAGGTGATCTCAGCACGGTGTTTTTGTTTAAGGCGCCAAAGAGGCCTTAGGAGGATTGGAACAAATTATTAATACCCACTAACTTTTGGAACTAACTTGTCGAAACGTTTTTAAGGATATTCCTACCTTCCTTAAAAACATGATGAATTTTCGGTTATTAACAAATTAAGATGTTGATTATAACATGCCTCGTTTGTGAAAATCTATTTTAATATTTATCCCATTTTGGAGCCCTCACAATAGGCTCCGTTTGTCCCCGTTATTTATAAGCATCAACTAATATTTTCCAAATTTTGTTGGTGGCATTAACTTGTGTGTATGTGTCCCCCATAACTGTGTTTATTGTTGGCCATTTTTATTGTAATACGCTTACTACGTTGATTCGGTCATTCTGGTTGATTGCAAGACATCCACACTAACAACAACAACGTGAGTGCATATATCCCAGAAATCTGTATTTGGGGAGTTGTAATATCTGCAAATATCTGACAACAGCAACAACAGCTAATAAAACCACACAAGAAGCCGACAAATAAGCTTTGGCCAATGTGCTACAGAGTTTAATGGCCATAACAGCGGATTAGCCAAATTGAATGAACAGTTTGATTCCTTGCTTTGGTGCTTTGCCGTTTTGAACTCCACAGTTGTAGTTGTTGTTATTGTTAGCAGTATTAAAGTTTCGTTATAGTTGTCTGAAAAAACAGCTTGCGATCAGATATCATTAAAATATTTAATGTTCGCAATGTGCAACGAAATGTGCCATAAGTTGACAACGAATCTGTGAAACAGGAAAATTGTAATAACACCGCCACAGCCGACAAGACAATGATTATTTGTATTATTTTCCGTTGGACCATATAAACTAAAAATAAATTATGTTCATAACTAAGGAATTGGGTTAGTTAGTTTGAATATTTGAGAAATTAGGCGTCTTATTCCAGTAATGCATGTGAAGTTGTTTTTGTAGCTTAAGTCTTTGGATATATCATCAGATTTTAGCCTAAGTAGGGCATATACACCAGACTGTCCAAAAAACACAAAAGCTATTTTTATACCCTACACGACAGTGTGGAAAGGGTATTTATTATAAGTTTGTTTTTCGAACAATTCATGTAACACCTCGAAATATTCGTCGCATACCCTCCATGTGGTATACGAGGGACAATAGAAAACCTTCTGGCCTAGGCAACACGCAGTGTCGTCAGGCGTCATTTGACATTTTTTGTCAAATGTCAAACTGTCCTGAGTACGCTTAGGCTAAAAACTGTCAAACTTTCCAAAGAAAGTCAAATGGCGCCTGGCGATACTGCGTGTTGCCTAGGCCAGAAAGTTTTCTATTATCGTACCAAATTTCATATCTCGACGATATAAACCGATTTTGAGATGTGTGACCGTCCGTCCTTTAAAAATTGTAATTACGCTACAGCCGCAATCATGGACCAATCTTCACAAAATGGAGGTCGGGTTTAGACCAGACTAGACCCAAATAGTTTTTGAAATTAAATGGACCAAAAACAAAATTTTTATAAAATTTTGTAGCGGCTCTGTCGGTCGCAATGTAGCGGCTGATCGGCGCGAAGTTTTACGTAAGGTTTGGGTTTACGACAGAGAATTAGCTTGCAATTTAACGTGATGGTCAGATAATATTTATCGGGTTAAATGGACCAGAACTTTTGTGTGAAAATTGGAAAATTGGTTTTTATTGAAATGACTATATCTTTATTCCTGGAAACTATGTTAAACCCAAGTAAGTTTTATTAATAAGAGGAACGCTTGATCTTTCCATTGGTGTCCATTATGTTGATGTACGTGGTCAGATAACAGAGTTACAGCCTAGTATATACAGGGATCCCTGAGTTTTAATCAGGGTTTCGAGCCATTGCTGATTCGATTCCGACTGCAGACTCCGGAGTCGTTTCTTTATTACTATGGCTCCGGAGTAGACTTCGAAGATAATTGCGAATATCACTCAAAATTAATAATATATTCAAAAGTTTTTAATTTTTTTCTATTTGTTTGTTAGAATATAATACTCAACCAAATTGATTCTGCTGTAAATTACAGCGAAAAATAGCAAAAATTACAAATTAGAAAGTTTAATTCATTTAATGTTTGCACGGAGTCGGAATAGAGTTATTTTTTTCGACTCAGACTCAAATACTCCGGTTCCGGCTCCTACTCCGAAACCCTGGTTTTAATTGTGGGTATTGTAACCTTAAACACGCTAGAGGTCGCAATTATAGTTCAATATAATTGTTGATAATGATCGGATAGTATTTAGCGTGTAAAGTTGACCATAACTGTCGTGTGAAAATTTTCATAATTTAAATTTAATTCTGGGGGATGCATACTCGGCCAACTTACGAAAACTAAACTTGAAAACAAACTCTTGACCTCTCAATGTAGCAGTTAGCAACTTTAAATGGAAGGTGCCTACGCCTGGAAAGTTTTTGCGGATTCTGAAACTACAATGTTCATAGAAATTCAAAGAAAACAAAAAAAATCAAAGTTCACATTTTTAGGTTTTTACGATATTGCTTGGAAATTGCAAGTCCTACTGAAATGGGATTAGAGCAAATGTTGTAGCTGTTAAAATTCTCTACAAGATTGACATATGTATATGGTACGAGGGTCACTAGAAACCCTCTGGCCTAGGCAACACGCAGTGTCGCCAGCCGTCATTTGACATATTTTTAGAAAGTTTGACAGTTTTTAGCTTAAGCGTTCTCAGGACAGTTTCAGATACGACCATGTGTTGAGCTGTTTACAGATTTGAAAAATTCACTTTGCAAAAAGAATGGAATTTACTTGTAAACATTTTCGTCCGATAACTCTTTACAAATTGCGACGTGAATAATCACGGCAAGAGTGCATCAATCAAATTAAATCTTTTTATGTAGATAACGGACCATCCTATAGAACTAAGAAAAACTGGTTAAATGAATACAATCGAGGCCGACACTCACAAAAAAAACGAAGTTCGTGAGGGTCGTTCAAAAACGGCCGTTGTACCAGAAAAAATTAAGCCGTGTGTGAACGTATAATGCAAGAACGCTGTGCTATAGACCGTGAGATAGAGGCATCTTTGGGCATTTATTCCATCAACTAACATTTCATATTGCATGAAAACTTGAAGCCAAAATTGGGGTATTTCTTGATCCCCTGTCGATCGGTGGATGAAATTTCGAACAAATACGATCGCGGCGCATCAAAAAACGTTTATAAGATGAATCCAGATGAGTATCATGTAACTATGCGTATGAACCCGAAAAATAGCAGCTATAGCCAGAAGATGCTGTAAAAACTTTCAAAAACCATGTTTTTGAGGTGTTTCAATCAAGCCACTGCACTATAGGTAATTTGCCCTGTTTTTGAGGCAAAAAGTCGATTTTGCAACTTTTAATAATAATAATTTTTTTGTTGGCATTGAAAAAAGAACCTGTCAAAATTTATTAATATGAATGACATTTTTCAAAATAGCGTCATTATCGCGGTTTAAATTGCAGTCAAAGTGAGAATTTCGAAGAAGAACTAAAAAATATATATTGTAAGGCATATTTCAATGTACTTAAAACCGCGGAAAAATAAACCAAATATAAATATATGTAAAATGGAATAGATTGGCAATTGCGAGAGGGATTTATTTCATATATAATATAGCTTAAACATTTTGGGTAGCGACCAAAAAACACAAAAAGTCTGAAATAAATATTTTATTTTTCTTAAACTCACTTCATATAGACCTATACTAAATTGGCCGTGTTTGGCCGTGATTTTGCCACCTAGAACACATTACTGAAACTCTTCTGCATCGGTATTACTAGGTTTCAAAACCCGATTTTGCCCGTTTTTTGATATTTATGAGATTGTATTAGGTTACTTCGCAATAAAAAGTCTTAAAATTGTGGAAGTTTGGTTTGAGGAAATAAGTAATAAATGTAAAAAATATTGTTGTTTACAATTGTATTGCAAGTAAAATAAGTAATGGCGACAATTTATTCGGTATATCCGGGTTTTTTATGAACGGTGCGGCAGTAGTAAGCTTTATTTTATCTCTCTATTACATATTAATCATTGATACGGTTTAAAGGAGTACTAAACTCGTCTTTATTAACGTATATTCAAAAAATATACAAAACTGTAGTAACAATTCGTTGGAAAATCTACTCGCGGGGACAAAATTTGTGTTACTTACTACCGTGGTCGTTTTCCTCAGTTTGTTGTGTATAAGAAAACTAACTAAAATGGCATTGGAAAAAATAGCTTCGTTCGTTATATACGTAGTTGCTTATAACCGTTGTTCCTTATATCCGAATTTATCTGTAAAAATCTTTGTTTTATCTCACTTTTACACATAAATAATTTAAAAAGTTAAAAAATCCTTTAATTCCGCTGTTATTAATTTTTGTCTCAAAAACAGGGCAAATTACCTATAGTGCACTGTAAACAACCCAACACATGGTCGTATGTCAAACTATCCTGAGTACTCTTAGGCTAAAAACTGTCAAACTTTCCAAGAAAAATGTCAAATGACGCCTGGCGACACTGCGTGTTGCCTAGGCCAGAATGTTCTTTAGTGACCCTCGTATTTTCGTTGGTTTTACCATTTTTGAAATATAGAAGTTCAAACTGGGACAATGCACTGACTGTCACCTTATAAACCAGTAGTACGGTGCGCCCTAACTAACTTTAAATTATAACCGCCTACATCTGGGAAGTGTTTGCAGATTCTAAAACACCAATGTTCATAGATGAAAAAAAGACAAAAGTAAGAAAAACTCGCTGGAGGGATTTTTAAATAAATCGGGGTCAAAGATCACATTTTTAGCGTTTTTAGGTTTTTAGAATTTTGCCCTATCGAAATGGGACTTAAGGAAATGTTGTACAGAATTTTCACTGCTACAGCAGTCCCATTTAGATAGGACTAGCGGTTTCCAAGCAAAATCCTGAAAATATAAAAAACCAAAAATGTGAACTTTGACCGCACCGCGATTTATTTAAAAATCAATTGGTAGATTTTTTTATTTTTCTCATCTATGAACATTGTAGATTCAGAATCTGTGCATGACATTGTTTTGTAAGGAGGCGATACAGTCTGTTCATTGTCCCAATTTCAACATGGTAAAACCTAGGAAAAAATCATTGAGATCACTCTGTAGAGAATTTTCACAGCTACAACATTTGCTCTAATCCCATTTCAATTGGACTTGCGGTTTCCAAGCAAAATCGTGAAAAATTTTATTAATGTAAAAAGCGCTCTGGCATTTTTTTTTTATCTATGAACATTGTAGTTTGGGCCGTCAAAGCCCTTGATGATGACATGAAAGGTTCAGCGGTGGGAGTTTTGATATTTTTCGGAGCTGTAGATATCCACAGCTAACGAAACTGGATGGAACTCATCGATTTCCATTCATTTTACTCAGATGAAATATCGATCATTGTATTGGAAAGGCAGAAAAAACTTCTTCGTACTTCTGTTGTAGTCTTGAAAATATTGATCCCAATTCAGTATAAAATTTTTACTTTGTAAATTGTTTCTATCGATTTCTTGATAAGAAAATTTTTTGAGCTCTAAGCATCGATTTTCACCATATTCCAAGACCCTAATACAATTTTTGCCTAATATTTGTTGGCAATCATTCACTGCCTTTATTTTAATTATAAGTAGTTAAGTATAACAAGTAGTATAAGTAGTTAATTATAAGTAGTTTGTTGTTAAAGTTTTCAACATCTGACACAGGATTTGTGCAAATTCGTCTGGTGGTTCTATCCTGGTGAAACATTAACACATGCTACTATTTTTAAATTTTTTCATAAATCGAGTAAAAACTACTTCTATAACGCATATGTGAAACATGTTAGGTATTGAAAATATCGACTACTATATACTCCACATGTCCACAAAAACAAACTTTTCAATTCGTTAGATATAACGGTATTTGTAGGCAAAATTGGTTGGTTCTATTCAGATGAACCGGAGTGTATAACATGTCACAATCATACATATCACGAATGTTGTCAAATATTTCATATTCCATTTCAAAAAATTTTTAATTTTTTTTTCGCGCTACATTAAAGATTTTTGGTACATAGGTTAAGAAACAAATTCCCAGTACGAATCCGCTCGCGAGCCAGTTTTTTGTTGATGCGGACGAAAGTTATGGAGGTTTTATTTTCGTTTTAAAGAAAAAATTATTATAAAAACGCTAATTATTTTACCGCGAGCAATTGCTACTAAAAAGTTATCTGGAAGTGGCTTGAGTTAGTAGATTGCATAATATTTGTTAAATGTTACTCAGTACTCGCGAAATGTATAATAAATTGATAAATTATTGAATGTAAGTCAACTTTTTTTCAAAATAAAGGTCCATTTACCCGCTATAAAACTACGAAAAAATTTGTATGGGAGCAAAACTTCACGGCGAATCAAATGAGACTAAATTCATACAGATTGGTATTATATTTTCGATGTCACAGCCAAAATAAACACATATTTTGGTTAAAAAAATAATTTTTTGTTTGAAAAAATATTTTTTCACATTCATTATGTAGTAGAAAATTTTGGAAAAATCTATTGGAATACTTCCTTCATTTTGCTTAAATCTCCCATTAAAATATACGGATTTTTCTTTATAGACATTCATATAAAAGCTTTCCTATTGAGGAAGATAACTGGGTTGCTGAGGATATATCTCAAGGTTTCTGAAATGGAAATAGGGGTCACATAACCCATTTTAATTTATATGCATTTTAAAATACGTGTAAATCGCGTAATTATCAAAATCATTTTGTCCGCATGTGATTTTCTTGTACAGCAAGACCATATCTTTTAATCTAATATATAAAAGGCAATGTGTGTATGTTAGTATGTTTGTATGTTCCGAATAGACTCAAAAACGGCTGAATAGATTTTCTTGAAAATTTCAGATAATGTACTGGGAACACCGGTGGTGAAAATAGGCTATATATTTTTTGAATGGTCGTCGCGGAAGTAAAATATCGCGGTCATCCCAAATTATTCAAAAATGTATTATTTCAGACACTGGCTTCAATATGTGGGATAACGCGTCAACGCCATATTTTGGAATACAGTAAAATCCCGATAACTTGAGATGTCACGATATAGGAATTCCGAAAAATGGATTGGGAAATATTATGAAATTTTGTATGTGGAGTTTTTATGTCTGAGAATAGGTCGTAATCTATTTTTTTATCCCGCTAAGTGTAGTGACCGGTGGTCCTCCCCACAATTTTTTTAAGAAATCCGCGAAATTCAAGATACGTTTTAATATATTGTTTACAAATTGTTTGCAATGCTATGGTACTTACAGTCTTGACCCTGAATGGTCGTCGCGGAAGTAAAAATATCGCGATCATCCCAAAATTTTCAAAAATGTATTATTTCAATTAATTAGAACTGTTGTAAGCTGTTTTTATACGGCTTAGAGTAGTGACCGGTGGTCCTCCCCCACAATGTTTTTATGAAAATCTGAAATCTTTGATATTTTTGAACGTATTGTTTACAGATTGTTTTCCCTGAATGATCGCGGTCATCACAAAGTTTTCAAAAATGTATTATTTCAATTAATATACATAATTTTAGTAAGCGTGACACAAAAATGATATAAACACTAGCTTGAACAAGTGGGATAGCGCGATCGTGAGCTATTTTAATACGGCTAACATTCAACATTTTTTTTTAAATTTGAAGTCCATGATATTTTTGAACGTATTGTTTACAGATTGTTTGCAATACTACTGTAATTACTGTCTTGACCCTGAATGGTCTTCGCGAAAGTGAAATATCGCGAAAAGCGAAATATGGCTGTCATCACAAAATTTGCAAACATTTATTATTTCAGATAATATACGTAATTTTGTTAGCGTGCGTAAAAAACGCTATAAACGCTGAACACTAAACAATAAGTGGGATAGCGCGATCAACTCCACATTTTGGAATACAGTAAAATCCCGATAACTTGAGATGTCACTAGATCGAAATTCCAGAAAGATCGATTGGAAATCAGACAAAGTTATTGGAATCAGAATACCCCGATTGTGTGCGATTTTTGAAAATATTATAATTACGTATAAAATGTCAAAATGTGGGAAGTGAAACTTCATGAGCATTGATTTCAATCCTTGAAATAGCTAGATAAAGATACATTTTTTAAATACAGCAAAATCTCGATAATAACAACTACAATTTATAGAAGTATTTTTTTATGAATTATATAAATGTTGCCATACATATCCCGAAGGAACATACATTTCGCTGAGGGGTAAAAAAAGGCGTTACGTTCGATCGGGCTGAATGAGGTTAAATCCACCAAAAATAGCGAAAATCAGGCGCAGCCGTTCTATGGGAGCTATATCAAAACGAGGACGTATACTGAAAATTCTCTGCAAGACTGTTACGACCCCCAACAGTGGCTATATCTCTGAACTATCAAAAATCGGGAGGTACTGTTTTATGGGAGCTATATCAAAACGTGAACCTATAACTGTTACATACCGAGCGCAAATAAAAAGTTGTGTCTTTCGGTCGATCCGAATATTTATGCTCTCCTCTTTAAAATATATTAAAATCAGATTTCAGCCTTTTCGGTGTGATAATGATGTTAAATCCTCAAAAACAGCGAAAATCAGCTGGTACCGTTCTATGGGAGCTATATCAAAACGTGGACCTATACTGACAATTCTCTGCAGTAATAATTATGACCCCAACCGAGACCAACAATCCAATATATAGCAATGTTAATTGACGTGCACCGACTATTTTATGTGGGTCACAAAGTGCTTTAAACTGTCGATTTATGGTGAAGGGTATAATAAAAGAGATTTTATATCTGAAATTTGGGGGATACCATTACATGGAATATATGTCAAAACATTGATTTATATTATGAAGTTTCTAGAGGGATGCCTAATTATGACTGTATCAATACTGGATAGATAACTAAAGATTACACTGAGAACCCAAACAACGGGCCAGCAACGCGTACCGGGTCAGCTAGTTTGTATATATTTTTCGAAATTTAATTTGGAGGCTAAGATGTAGCATCGGCTGCATCTTAGCACTAAAAAACCTATAAAATATCGCTAATTTGCGCAAAGTGAATACAATTTTTGTCCGCATCCGATTTCAATGTCCACCATGAAAATCTACATCGATATATATCTATTTCAACGCGATCAATCAAGAACATTCAATCAATGAATGTAGCTCCCTTATCATTGAAGCTTTCAAATCTCTGTTTCCGCTAAAACGAAGATGCTGTACTATTTGTTTCATTGCAGTGGAAACGAACCGCAGCAAACGCGATAAAATACGCGATATTTTCAAAAACATTTTTAGGTGATTTTTTACTTTGGAATTTATCGTAACTCGCGTTTTAGTAGATGGATTTTCACGGGGAATGATTTATTGGATCCGGAACGTAAAAAACTAAAATGTGCAATCAAGTACGAGGAATTCGAATGACAATTGTAAAAATTAGGGCCGAAAAATATAATTTTTAGAAAAATGTTCGCACAAAATTTCCGTATTTGGATGCAGATTTCTATGAAGCTGTGCAGACTACATTCACAATATACGTATCAAATAACTCAGAATCGCAAGTACCACAATCCTATATATGATTTTTTGAAAAACCTGTTTGCGGAATGATATTAGAAGAAATTTTCAAAAAACACTGTAAATCTGGCTTCAAAATGTCAGCATCATTTAATGGTAGAAGCAGTTCAAATTTTGAAAAGTAATACATTAGTGAAATGATCCTTATTTAGTTTGCTTTTACTTTTACTTTGACAGGAAAATCGAGAGATGTGCGGTTTACTCACAAATCGAGAGAAAACAAAAAAAGACATGTTGGCTTCAACCCATTTTTACCCATTTTTTAACATAAATATAGCCACAGCTCCCACGCAAATTATCTTTTAAGGCCAATATTTTTTGCCACGTCCAAACACATTTCATTTTATCCAAATATATTTAATTTGTATAATATACAAACACAAGACGCGTGTTCTGAAAGGGTAAACCTTGGCTTCAGCTATGTTAAATTTTCAAAAATATTGGTGATATACACATATATTTACACAACAACCCCGAAGGAACAAGGGAGATTTCGCAAACATATAAATAAAATCCGCGGAAAACTAGTGGCCAGGGGATGTGGTGTAGGGTATCTCTTATAAATTTGTATGTGAACAAAGGTGAGTTTTCACGAAATCGCTATACAGGCCTATCAACTTTTATGAAAATATAAAAAATCGCAGAATGTTAATGGGGAACCTTTGAAAATAAATTATGTAAATGCTGCTTTAATAGCATAAACCCCTTGATTTAAAACCTATTGTTATGACATACGCTGAGGATACATGTCTGTATGCAAGGTAGATAGTTACTTGATTCCACTAAATTCAATTATGCCTTAAAATTAAGCGACAACTTATTTGATAGATTGAATTTCGTAAATTTGTTAGTGAATGAGAATTTTTTTCCCAAATCTTTTACCTACAAACAGTTTATGTTGTTTTTTATGCGAATATGAATTAAAAAATCATTAAATTTTTTATTTTCGGTCATTCTTAGCAATGAAACTACTATTTTCTAGGAATGTGAAATTAAAGAAGTGTCATTGGAAGCAATAAACGTATTTTATGTTACACATTAATGTGTAGTTAATGTGACATTTTTGAAATCATGTGATCATTAAGCTTGTAAGTCCATAGGCTTCGCGAAATTTAATCTAATTTGTCACACATCATATTGTCATATTTTTCCTTAGTAAGCATGAAAAATTCTTCAAGTCACAAGGTTCGTGTTCATATACTATTCTAACTGAGGTGTTTCATTCATTCTCACAACGCACAGTGGTGACACTTCCATTGTCCCTCTCGGCAATTGATGTTCTGCTACCAAGATGAAGAATCTTTTTCCAGAAAACTCTTGAACATCAAAGAAGTCTCACTTGTAATTACGTCCGGTAGACCTTTTTCTAGAAATGTCGGCAGTTGTTCTGGACTAAGATACCACAGACGATTTATCATTTTGTTTGTTCCCTTTTGTGATATTTGTTTGTCAATATTTTTGTATTTCAATAGATTTTCAATGCTTTGGTGGTAAATATGCTCTTGGGTCGTTATACCTAGCTTTACAGTAGACTCGACCGACGAAAACCCAGAGTTTTTCTACGGTCTCTAGTTCTTAAGAAGTCAGCATAAACTTGCCACGTAAGATTTGTATTTTCAGACATTAAATAGCTTTCGCCATCCACCGAACACGGTGTACTGGGCCTGGAGATCACATCTTTTTAGTCAAAGTGGTAAAGCTATATCGATCCCAATTGTAACATCTCTTTGTAGGTGTCCTTTGTCTGACATTCAACTAGTTTTCATTGTAGTTCTTCTTTGATATTCTGTACTTCTTCCTGGGATAGTATTTTAAAAACATTCTCGCCTACATCAAACTTTGATTTATCAACCGCCAACCATTATTTTTGTTGTGCCGATGTGCTTCCAAACTTGCAGTCAAAAACCATTCTCAACCAGACTTCTAAAACTTAGCGTCGGCGTGCTAGGTACAGGAGCCCTCGACCTAATATGTTCCTGGAGATTGCACGCTCAGTTAATGTTGTTGTATGGAGCTGGCGGGTCCTCATTCCTCTAGACATTTTTATACTGCTAGGGATCGTTTCTCCTCTGAGCTACTTTCAGTTTGTGATATGAGAACACCTATCCATTCTTTCTGCTCAATTTTGAGGATACCTGTAGAGGGATTCTCTAGGGCATTTTTTTTTGTTTGAAAACCGATAAATATCGGTCAAATTAAAACGCAAAATTATAAATGAAAAGTTCAAATAAAAGTTGACTCAGTGTTGTTATCGGTAGAACTTTGCGACTACTTTCTATTGGTCGCTTATAAGCATTATAATTTTAACGATTTTTGTCGATAACCAAAAAAAGCGTTAGAGAATCCCAGCACATGTAAATAGCTTAGTTTTGATGTATCTTAAGTGCGTCTTGAATTTGCTTCGTGTTTTTTGAGGATTTAATATCCGCTGTTCACGAATAACGCTTCTTGATCTTATTATATAAAAGAGCTTAGTGGTAAGTGAGTGAGTGAGAGATCATCGCCCAGACGAAACGGCAGAAGCTAGAAGCTTGAAATTTTGTGTGTTGGGTGCTATTGTTATGTAGTGGTGAGCTAAGGCTGGGTTTTTAGAAATTCGAACGGGGAGGGTACGAAAAGTACTAAATGGTCCTAAATATGGTACTGGTGGTATTAGACAAACGGGAAGACCTAAAATTCTGAAATTTGGAATGAGGGTCACTAATGGAGAGTTAGAGAGATGTACCAAAGGGGTTTTGAAAATTCGAACCGCTAGTGTACGAAAATTACTTAAAGTTACTAAATTTTGTATCAATTGTGTATTTTTAAGGGATATAGGTAGAATCTTGATATTTGGTATGGGAATCAAGGTTGAAAAGTGGTACTGATATGAGGAAATGGTTTTGGAAATTTGTACTTATCTGAACGAAAATACTAAATGGTATTAAATTTAGTACATGTTGGATTTGGGAAACCTGAAATTTGGAATCAAGATTACTGTTGGAGTGTAGGATTCAGATGTGAAGGTAGTTTTGAAAATTCGTACTTATGTGTGCGAAAAGTACTAAATGGTACTAAATTAAGCACAACTTTGATTTGGGTGAACTGATGGAACTAGAATCCTGAAATTTGAAACTAAGATTAATGTTGGAGTATAGAATTGATGTAGCTTTGGGAATTCGTACGGAAAGCATTAATTGTACTAAATATGATGCAATTTGGATATAGGTGAACTGATAAACATTACTGTGGGAGTGTAGGATTGATAGGGTTTTTGAACTTCGTACTTATGGGTACAAAGCGTACTAAATGGTACTAAATTTGTTAAAATTTGGATTTGTGTAAAAGGATCGATCTGGAATCCTGAAATTTGGAATTAAGATTATTATTATTATTAGGTTGTTTTGGAAATTCTTACTTATGGGAAAAGTACTAAAAGATACTGAATTTGGTACAATTTCCATTTGAGAGAACGGATTGAACTGGAATCCTGAAATTTGGAATTAAAATTACTGACGGACTGTAGGTTTGAGGTAGTTTTGGAAATTGGTACTCAGGGGTACGGAAAATACTAAATTTGGTACAATTTGGATTTGGGTGAATGAATAGAGCTGGACTCCTGAAGCTTGGGATTAAGGTTGCTATTGGGGTGGCTATGAGGTAGTTTTGTAAATTCGTACTTATGGGTACGAAAAGTACTAAATGGTACCGATATAACTCGAATCCTGAAATTTCGAAATAAGATTACTGTGGGAGTGTAGGATTAAGGATGTTTAGGAAATTCGTACCAATGGGTACAAAGCGTACTAAACGGTACTAAATTTGGTACCATTTGGATTTGAGCGAACGGATAGAGCTGGAACCTTGAAGTTTGGAATAATGATTACTTTTCGAGCGTAGGATTGACGAAGTTTTGGAAATTGGTACTTACGGTACGAAAAGTACTAAATTTGGTACAATTTGGATATGGGTGAACCGATAGAGCTGCAATCCTGGAATTAGACATTGAGATTACTGTTGGAATGTAGGATTGAGGAAGTTTTGAAAATTCGTACATATGTGTACGAAAAGTACTACATTTGGTACAATTTGATTTTAAGTTAACGGATAGAGCTGCAATCCTGGAATTAGGAATTAAGATTACTGTTGAAGTGTAGGATTAAGGAAGTTTTAGAAATTCGTACTTAGGATCGAAAAGTACAAAATGGTACTTAACTTTGTACAATTTGGTGAAACAATAGAGCTGGAATCCTGAAATTTGGAATAAAGATTGCCGTTGGATTGTGGGATTGAGGTAGTTTTGCAAATTCGTACTTGTGTATACGGAAAGTACTAAATTTGGTACAATTTGTATCTGAGCGAACGGATAGAGCTGGAATCCTGAAATTTGGAATTATGATTACTGTTAAAGTTAAGGATTTAGGTAGTTTTAGAAAATCGTACTTATGGGTACGAAGAGTACTAAATGGTTGTAAGTTTGGTACAATTTGGTATTGGATGAACGCATACAGCTGAAATCCTGAGATCTGGAGTCAAGATTACTGTTATTATTTTGTACTAATGTCAGTGTAGGGTTAAGATTTTTTGAAATTTTAGGAGGAGTATTCGAAAATTCATACTGCTTAATTTATATGTTAATTACTATTATTGGGTTTGGAAGAACTGATGGAGCTGGAAATGAGATTGGCGGTTGGTAAAAATAGTTCATATAAGAAAGTATTTTTTAAAGGTTATAACCAGGTGAAGTGGTATTAGAAATACCTACTGTAAGGTTACAAAAAGTACTAAATGGTACGAAAATTGGTCTTGGGTTTATTTGTTTACAAGAATGTTTACTTACTGATGACAAACAACCCTAAACTAAAATGCCTCAACAAATGTGGCTCGCGGTTGATGCGCAAGATTGAGATACGGCTGATTTTTGTTAAATCGAACTTAAGTGTTACGGAAAATTACTTTAACCAACTTTAACAATATTGATTAATTGATTGATTATTGACTAATACCAATAGTGCAACACAATGTTCAGTGTTCGCCATTTGCATATTAAAGATTATTTATTTGTTTGTTACATGTCTTTCCGCATACGAAGTAGCGGGCACTTTGCTAGTATCTTATATTCTCAGGGATCCCCTCTGAGAGCTTCTACTGTAGCCAAAATGATAAGAGTAGCCTTCCAATCGCACACCTTACAGCGGACCAGCAACTGGGCCAAATATATTCTCCTTTCCGATTTTGCCAATTAAATCTCCCATAATAATTTAAATGTCATGCCCAGGCCACCGATCATATGTTTTCGTTAGGCGCTCTTTAAATTTATCTTTGGTCCGTTCGTCCTTGTCTTCAGTGGGAGCATGGGTACCAATAAAACTGATGTTGACAAATTTAGGTTTTATCCGAATTATATCCAGTCTTTCACTGGACACCAGTGAAACTACAAATCTAAAACCAAAGTCGCCAAACTGCCTATAAGTCGACATTGTAATTAGGAAGTACATCTGCCATCATCTTCTCCATAAAGAGTACGAACATTTCAGGTGCAGGGATGGTGAATATTTGGGATATTTGTTTCTCTTTTCCTTTGTTTTTTTATGGCAGCAGATTTTTTACAAGGAAGGTTTACCATAGCCTAAACCTTCTTCTTTCAATAGACCAGATATAATATTCAAGAATTAACATACATATTTATTTAGATTATTGTTATATATTATTTATTTGAAAAATTTAAGCCCTTAAATTCAAAATTTGGTCCTTAAGCATAAGACATTACCTCATATACAAAATGTACATGTATCTGTTCACGCATTGTTATATAATAAATGATTGCAAGCCTTGTCTAAAGTTAAAGTAAATTGTGTCTCAACACAAGACGAGACCAATAAATTGTGTTTGCACTAAACTGAAAATTACAACAACAAAATCATAACATTTCAAGCGTTAAACACGAATAGGAAAAAAATAACTTAAAGAAAAATAAGAAAACTTGTCATTATCCTCACACATAAACTATAGAATCCACTAAAGTTATCTTCCAGACACAACAAACACAGAGAGGGGAAAAAAGTGTGGGCAGGTTTTTTAAACATTGATGTAGAAGCAAGCAAGGCTTGCCTTCGTCGTACTACACGGAAGACTTCTTTTCACTTTATGCCATAAATATTGGAGGAACACAAGGGAAATATTAAACGTTTTATATTAAATTGCCAACATAAACATAAATGTGTCCTATCACAAAACTTCTAGTCTAAAATACGCGCCTGCGCATAACTCAGTTCTGTGCTATAAACTACACAGTTCAAACGATTTGATTTGATCGATTTTTTAGCTCTCTTCATCTCTCCTTGAACAGCAGCAAATTCTAGTTTCATCTTCATGTGTTGCAAACTCTTGCCAATAACAGCTTGAAGCCAACAAAAATATTCCTTGGCTAAATTTTGTTACTTTTCTGTCCGGCTTTAGCCTACGAACCAAACATCGTAATGCGATATTGAACTGAAAGAACAATTGATTCGATAGCTATCATTTGACTTTTTAACGATAGGTTTCGTTATGTATTTATGGCATATTAAATATTTTTAACTGTCAATAGGTTGTTTCTCACAAGATGTTCGAACACACGCTCATGTAGCCACCAACCACACAGTTAATGTTGGCTCAAAGAGCAAAACGAAGAACAGTGGTTTCAAAATTTGGAAGCAAATGATGATATAGTTGATTCTTTTATATAAATTATTGAAAGCTATCTGAATGGTTTTAATAAATATGAAATATGAAATGGGATGGGTTTGAATATGGGCGGTGCCTGTACGATGAAATAATACACGTGCAAATATTGAAATGAATTAAGTTATAGAGCAATACATCCGATCATCACAACTTCAAAGGACTCCCCATTATGTTAAGGAATTTGTAGAAAAATGGGTAAAAATGGGTTGAAGCCAACAAGTTTTTTATGTTCCCTTCCGATTGCTGGCTTAACCTTACATCTTATAGACCTATGTCCAAAATGCTGACATTTTGAAGCCGGAATTTCTGTGTTTTTTGAATTTGTTTTTAATAATCTGGACGCGCAACAAGATAATATTCCAAACTCATAATTGGATTATAGAATTTGTGATTTTACGTCGTTTATTGTATATCTCATGAGTGTGCTCCGTACAGTATCCTAGCAATTGGAGTCTAAAGGACAAAATTTGTTGCGTGAATTTAAAACAAAAACTATTTTTTTGCGTTTAAAATCTACAAGTGTAATTCAATTTCCTTTGAACCCCGCGTGAATTTAGTTTTTTACGCGTCGGATCTAATGAGCCCTTTCGCGATCGAATCCATCGACTAAAACCGCGGATAAAGATACCTTAGAAATACGAAAATCGACAAAAATATTTTTTGACTAATCGCGATTTTATTTGAAAATTTTTATACTAATGGAATCCTTTATAATCGATAATAATATTTGCGAAAACGCGTGTCATAAAATACAGAGATAAGCGAGTAATATGGGTCTTTTACGCAAAATAGAATGTGGAGACACATCCGCGGATCTTGAAGAACCTATTTGAAATAGGTGTATATTGACGTATTTTTGATGGACGAGAATGAAACAGGATGCGCATCAAAATCGTATGCACATTGCGCGACTTTTAACCACTTTAAGGTTTTTGGCATTGTTAGAAGCAGCTGACGGCACACAATGGCCGCTGAGTGAAACATCGAAATATGAATAGACGTTGAAAGAGATTGATTCGCTGTATCCAAAATCGGATGTGCATCAACCGATTTTAAGTAATTCGCGAATAACAGACTTTTTAATTTTCATATTTTTTAATGATTGCAATTTCAATATTACTCTTAATTTCCTATACTTATAAGTTATCACAGGAAGCAGTTAAGCTTTCGCGATGGTAAACCATATTTCTTGATGAAGTTTTAGCAATATACATTAATTATTGTATGGGATTTTAACGAAATAGTTGAAGAACTCCCAAATATTTCTTTCTTATTTTTCTTATCGAACCAAAAAATATATTTGGAATAAAATTTTAACCATAAGTTTTTCTATTTTGTGGTTGCTATAATATGCAATTTTAAAAGCTGATGTTTGGCATTTTGAATTCATATTTTTACGCGTTGTCTAGATTCTGCACGTATTTTAATATATTTTTTAGAGGTTTATACGGACTCTGAGGTAGTATACTTTAGATTTGCTCTCAGATTTTTTTTAATTTTCTTGAGTTTCCGCGAAAATAAAAATAAAGTTTCGAAATTTTGGTGCATCTACGGATGAATGTCAAATGCTGTTACTGATATATGCTTACATTTAACAAATAAACAAATTTTAAATACTTTTTCTTTACAAGATAACAAAAACAGCTATAACTTTTGCACCCATCCACTGTGGTCCCAGGCCGCGACAAAAATACAAAAATCGATGTCTACAAATTATGATTGTAACTATTCAAATCTATCGTAGACACATCCAATTTTAGTATTCCGGCTTTCTTTTTACAACTTCTAACGGTACTTGCTATAGCAGAGCCGCAGAAGTGAACATTTCCATTTGAAGAAATTGAGACATTGAAATTTCCATAAACGTTGTGACAAGTTAAAAGTGATATCACAAAAAAGTAATGTGTAAAATTACTATAGTAAGAAATGGAAGTTAAAGTTAATGGTATTGTTATTGTTTTTAATTGATAACATCATACAGTTGTATCTTTATTTTGTTGTAAAATTGATTTCTTTTGAAATGTATTTTGTGAGTGTTTTTTATTTAATATTGTGAAAAGAAATAGACTTTTAGTACCTTGGATCATCGCGGATCCTCACGTTATTTTTATTTAAATGTTCGTGAAAGTGTCCAGAATTAGAAAAAAATTATGTCGTCTGCCGAAAGTTGCCGAGCGGTATTCAGTTTTCATTATACTGAGTATACTCGAAGTTTTGTAAATGGGTTTTTGGGTGTTTTCAAGCAATCGGTGTTGTTGTTTTGCATTTTTTTCGATCTTATTTTATAAAAAAATTATGTTTTAGGATTACAGTATGAATGTGTGTTTTCAAATTTGTATGTTTTTGAAATATGGCGTTCAAAAAAATTTGTCAATGCCAGCATGGGACGGACGGTATTCGAAGAAATTATAGCAATTTTATACACTGTCTCTGCAAAGGAATTTCAAAAATTTGAATACACAACGAGAGGACAAAAAAATTATAAACATCATGCAAATTGGCTTGCTATAAAAGACACCATTATTTTTGAAGCAAGAATTATCTGCCGTTGAAAGTAAAAACGCGGTCTGCCGTAGATTTAAGCTCCACACGGAAAACTAAACAACGTAGAATGGTTATATTGAGATGCAGGACCACCAGTATGGTCTTGTTTACTGTTTATATGCCCTGGTACATTTTTAGTCGATCTGGGAACTCTCCTAATCCAGAAATCCTGTAGCTAGTATTTATTTTAATAGATGCCAACCCATCCTCGCGAACTAAACGTCTCATAAAACATCTTAGTTTCCAGATATTCCCGGTTTGAGAACTATAGGACATTGTTTACATCTAATATAATCTGATACGCCCTTGGTCCATGTGTTAAACCTCCTAGTAAGAATATTCTATGCTCATTATTCATGATTATTACAAACGTGTATGTAAAAAATTTAGGCCAAATACTTAATATGCCAAATATCTGGAGTTAACATGATACCCAAATGTGGACATATATTGATGAATTTTTGCAAGAATGTTTGATACAGATTATAAACTCGAAATGTCAGAAATATGGTCAAAATCTTAAAATTATTAAAAAACGGGAGGTAAGTCTATATGGAGAATATACCAGAGCATGGACCTCTATTGACCATGGACCTATGCAAGATGTTTTATACCACCAAAGAACACAAAATGTCAAATTACAGCGAATTCACTTTGAAAATATAGACACTGGAAGTACCGTTATGGGGGGTCTACACCTAAAAGTGGACCAATCCTGACGATTTTTGGGGAAAATTATCTTCTAGTTACTACTAGTATACGGTAAAACTTTCAGATCGATATCTTGGTTATAAATATTTTTGTCGCTCTCTCCCATACAAGCTAAACCACAGTGCCATCGGCCTTCGGTTACTTCCCACACAAAATTTAGGAAAAGATCAGTTTAGGCGTACTGCACCATGTGTAGTTCGTACTAGTTTGTTTAGATGAGCCATATCAGTGCACTCCTTCGGGTTAATCTCCCACAAAAGTTTAAAACTTTTCGATCAAATTGGGCGCACAATAACTCTCGAAGGCAGTAAGCGAGTTGGTTTATACTTTGCAGATCGTAAAATTTCTACCTGACATAGATGAGATTCCAATATGGTCCACTCCTTCCAGTACCTCCTACACAAAATTTCGGAAAAATTCATTTTAAGACCTGATCACAAATCGCTTTGAGTCATTTTGAAATAACTTGTATTCGCTGCCCCCAGCTGTAAAAAGCCCTATGGCATCGAAATTAAATGACTTCAAAAGTAGGATCCAATTCCAATATGGACTATGTCGATTCATTCTTTCAGTAGTGCGATTCCCCAACTATTTTTATTAGTTACCGACAAATGTCGGTAAAATTAAAACACAAAATTATGAATGAAAAGTTCAGGTAAAAGATGACAACACTGTTGCTATCGGTAGAACTTTACGACTACTTTCTTTTGGTGGCTAACTTACCAAAAAATATCGTTTATTACCGAATAAGCATTATAATTTTACCGATTTTTGTCGGTAAATCAAAAAATGTGTTAGAGAATCGCACTACAGGTATCTCCTCTGCAATACTTTTGAGTTCTAATCCAAATGAATATTTTTTCGGGAAGTTCATAGGTACAAAAAGGGTCATAAAATCTGAGTACACCATAATACATAATTGTTGGGGAAAAGGATTTTGGTTACGTAGCCGATATTCGATTCGATATTGTCAATAGATGAATGTTTCAATTCTCACAGGCTGAAGGCATATCTCTGTCGGCAAGCTGATACTTTTTATACCCTCCACAATAATATGAAGGGTATAATTAAATTTGTCATTCCGTTTGTACCACATCGAAATATTCATCGGATACCCTATAAAATATATATATTCTTGATCTGCCTAAGATTCTAAGTCGATATAACCATGTCCGTCAGTCCGTCGGTCCGTCTGTTGAAATCAAGATTCAGCTCGCAATTTTAAAGATAGAGCTTGGTAATTTGGAATAGAAGTTTCTATTACTCCACGTTTTGATATAGCCCCCATAGAACGGTACTACTCGATTTTCGGTATTTTAAATGTATTAGCTTCATTATCACACCGAAATAGCTGAAGTTTTGTACTTAGCCTTCGTTGGGGGAATAAAACATTCCCCTAGAATTTTGTTGGTATGGGTTCACGCCTTCATATAGCCACAATAGAACGGTACCTTCCGATTTTCGGTATTTTGAAGGTTATGGCCTCAATATTCCTTTGAAATGGTTGAAATTTGGTAATTAGTCTTCATTGGGGGTACGATACTTTCCCCAGAAATTTGTCGGTACAGATCCACGCCTTCATATAGCCCCCATAGAACGGTACCTCCCGATTGTCGGTATTTTGGAGGTTATGGCCACAATAATCCATTGAAATGGCTGAAACTTGGTATTATTCTTCGTTGGGGGTATTCTCTAAATTTGTCGGTATAGGTCTACGCCTTCATATAGCCCCCATAGAACGGTACATCCTGATTTTCGGTATTTTGAAGGTTGTGGCCCCAATAGTCATCCGAAGTGGCTGAAATTTGGTATTTAGTGTTCGTTAAGGGTATAAAACTTTCCGCAAGAAATTTGTTGGTACTGGCCCCGCCCTAATACAGCCCCCATAGAACTGTACCACCCGATCTTCGCTATTTTGAAGGTTTAAGCTTCATTATCACACCGAAATGGCTAAAATTTGGTACTTCTACGTCCACGTTTCGATACAGCCTCCATAGAACGGTACCTGCCGATTTTCGTAATTGTGAAAGATGTGACGTCAATATCCCACCGAAGTGAAATTTGGTTTTTAGTCTTTCATGGGGTTATAAAAAGATCCAGAAATTATTTATCAGTATAGGTCCACGTCTTCCTGTATTCTCCATAGAAGCTTATCTCTTGATTTACGGTATTTTTTAGGTTTTAACCACAATATATTACTGAAATATCAACAATTTGGAATTTAGTCTTCCTTGAGCCTAAAAATTTTACGCCAGAAATTTGTCGGTATATATCGACTTTTGATGTAGCCCACACAGAACAGTACTTCCCGAATTTCAGTATTTTGAAGGTTAACGACATTGTTTTACAGAAATTGCTGACATTTGGTATAAGTCTTCTTCATAAACGAAAGTAAACTAATTGTTCAGTTTTACTTTATTACGACTATTGGTGGAGGGTATAACAAGTTCGGTCCGGCCGATTTTAAAGCCGTTCTTACTTGTTATTTTTATGTTTTGCCTTTTTAAGGCGAAGGCCATTATTTGTAAAATTTTTAATCAATTTAATTAATCGAGCTATATGACCTAAGGAGATTCTATTCGAAAAAAATATATCTAGCGAAGTCTTACACATCAACCGCTATGCGACGATCGTTTCGTTTACTGATTAGGTTAACATCATCAGGCATTTTATATGTTTTTTCTAGACAATTTTCGTCATTTGGAGCCCCTATTTACACGTACAACATTGCAAATTTGCATTTGTGAATTTTAAATTGAAGATTTTTATTTCCAAAGAAGATTCATTTGTTAACGAAACGACTGTCGCATACCGGTTGATGTGTAGGACTACGCTAGATATAATTTTTTCAATAGAATCTCCTTAGGTCATATAGCACGATTAATTAAACTAATTAAAAAGTTTTATTTGTTTGGTATAAATTTCACGTCTGCACATTATCTTCATTGAAACACTGTCGATGTTTGTACAAAGCACCTCAAAGAGAAATACTTCACCAAAGCCTCACATACATTTAAGGAGCGCATGCGCCAAAACTACCAAATCCGAGTGGGTAATAAAATATTTTACTATATCTGAACGCTATGTACGTGTGAGTATACATATATTTCGTTCTTCGCTGCTGTTGTAATAGCAAAAAAACGTTAAAGGAAACTATTGAAGCTTTGCCAGCCACATTGATTCCTTTGGGAGCGTGTAATGATGGGTTCGATTTTTAACACATGAAGAACGTTTTGCCATCCATCTATCCATTGTACGTACCAAAGACGTCGCTAGAGCCACCACCACTTACAGAACTCAACAAGTGAATTATTTACTTTTTCTATTGTCGGCCAGAAGTTGTAGGAAGCGTAACAAAAATATCGAAAGAGATAAAAAACCCTTACATTTGAAAAAATAAAAGAAAATCGAAATCCATAACTGAAAGGAAGATCATCCTTGATTTTCGGTAGTAATTTATAGTTTGATTGAGGCTAAAAGACAGTTAATAGTCAAGAAGAAAAGCATGCGATTGCGGTTCTATTTGAAGTTTCGCTTATGAATGCGTGGGAGACCATATGATCGGTATGGGTAAAAAACGTAGGTGTTCCGATGAGAAAGTGTCATGTTATTGCAATTTTAATGATCATGAAATAACTCCGTTGAAAAGAGGATTTTACAATAAGCGTCAAATAGTAAGCATCAAAAGGAAAAGTCTTAAAACTGACTCATCATTATCTAAATAAGATAAGGAACACATTGCTGTAAATGAAACAAACATGTGAACGAACTAAAAGTCACCCAGGAATCATAAGGGAGGGCAGTAACCTCCTGCAATCGATACATTAAAAATACGCGTCATGGAAAGGAAATTTCAGCAGATAAGATCGCACCTTAAATTTGTGAAGAAGTTTGAATAAACTATCCTCGTCTTGTTACAACGAAATTTCCAAGTTGAATGCTGGAGTGACCCCTCCAAATCAAAAGTGAATCAAATGATAATATCACAGACATAACTTAAGAAGTTTGGTAATGTGTTAAGGTCATCAGACAAGTCTCAAGTCTTCTTAAAAGGCTTCGACGAAGTAAAATAAAGTCGACGATTGCTCCAACAGATATTTGAGACGGTTTCGCTGTGGTCTTTACTTGCTTCATCTCCCAAATAACCATCATAACTGCAAAGGTGAACAAGCGGAATACTCTTAATCTACCAAACCAAAATCAACCAAACCGAATCCACGACCAGTAGTCGTGAAGAATATGTGGTCTTTTGAAGGACAGCACCCTCCTGAGAATAAGACGACATTGTCACAACCGGCCAACCTTCTTGTTTCGTATGCTTTGGTAACGATCAAGGATAGTGGGAATAACGCCACAAGAGAGACTGAAGTCTGACTGAAGTGTGGTTCATTGGTTCAGAAGTCTTGCACTTCTAATCCGTGCAACTATTACCCACCTATCGCGTTTAATGTGTTTAACAAGGTTTCTTGGCGGCATTATTCCTACTTCTTATTTTATCGCATGTACCTGTGACATGCGCGGATGAGGCTGTTAGTGGTCAGAACTATCATCAATTTTCACATACAGTGAAGCTTCTTCTTCACAGTCCATGTTTCCTATGATTACATTTTAATTTTATATTGCTTGAAGTAATACAAGTAATGCGGTATATACACTAGCGTTCACTTTAATAGAACATCCTACCAATTTTCAAATGCCAGCCTCCGTTTTTTTCCATTTGTTTGAATAAACTTGTCAATGAGATCCGTACCTAAAATTTCTGAGCGACATTTTTGCAGAACATTTCGAAATTTTTGCAGAAAAACGTCATCTTGTGGTACTAATATTGCGGTTCTTAAAATAAAGGACGAAAAGGACATTGAAGAGAGCGAGTTAGAAGGTTGAAATGCTCTACGAAAATAATCGTCATTCGATTTGGCTGAAGATATGTCATCTCATAAATAAGCTAAAATACAGTTAACAAAGATATAACGCTAATTTCAGATGCCTTACAGGGTCTTCAGCTGAAACTTCATCACGCCATAACTCGGAAGTTCGACTCATGGCAAATCTGTACTTCGGGATTCTTAATATACTCACCAAGTGCCTTCATCCCCAAAAGGAATTATCTCTGCCCCAGATTTTCACCTCCATTTTGTGTCACAGTGTAATAAGTTTTCTTAAGGGGTGATCCCCAGTTGTAAAGCCCAATTAAAGTTACTTTTCATGATTTGTTTCCAAAAAAACTATGCAAGTTTTTTGGTAGATGTTTGTTTCATCTGAAAGAGCACGTCTTAATTAATCTACTTTCTGAAATTTTATTTTTGAAAAATATTACGTAGTTTTGTGGCAATTGACCGTCTGCCAAACCCTGTTTTTATTAAATTACTAGCCGAGCCGGTCCGCGTTGCTGGCCCTTGAAGCAGTTTTATGTTACCTTAAGTCAGCGATTGTATTTTTATTGCATCGCTAATTAGTCGGGATCAGCAATTTCAACATACCGCCAAAAAGCTGATGACTTGAGGCATGCATTTATTTCACCTGCTGGAATAGTATAACTGTGTCGTCCTTCCACCTTCTTATAATATGCATCTTATATACCTGATGAAGCTATACAGCTATCGATATGTTGCCTTCTAATTTAAATACTTGCTTTCCAATAAGACCAAAGCTTCGCTATGCATAACATCTGGTATTTCCATTGATTTGTAACATATTTAAGAAAGTAGGAGTGGTCGGGTCTTATGGTTTGTACATTTTACATATATAGCGCATTTAAAAATTGGACGCAGGGTATAACCCGTACCACCGAAATTTAACAAAATTTATAGCACTTTTCCACCAAGGACCATCCCTGTACATCATCTGAAAATTACGTGGAAATCGGTTTAGAAGTTTTGAAGATATAACACATTTAAAAAAGTGGGCGTCGCCGTGTCTTAAAGCCACAAGTAAGTCCCTCGGGTCGGAAACACAACCACCATTGTCTATCGAATTAAATTTCAAACCACCACCGAAATTCCACAAAATACATATATGTAGCCTATTTTCACCAGGATTATCCCGGTACATTCCCTGTAATTTGTAGGAAAATCGGCTCAGAAGTTTCAGAGATAGAAATTGGGCGTGCTCGGGGCTTAATGTCCCAAAATGAGTCCCTAGGGTCGGAGAATCGAAGGGTGGAAGTTCGGAGCAGAGTGGTTCGATATGTAGAAGTTCGGAGCGGGGAGGATGGGAGGGTGTGGTTCGGAGTGTGGAAATTCCGTGCGGGGTGGATCGGAGGGTGGATCAATGCGGGTTGGTGCGGAGGGTGGAAGTCCGCAGCAGGGTGGAAGGTCCAAGCAGGGTGTATCGGAAGGTGGAAGTTCGGGGCGGGGTGGTTCGGAGGGTGGAAGTTCGGAGCGAAGTGGTTCGGAGAGTGCAAGTCCGCAGCAGGGTGGTTCGGAACGGGGTAGTTCAGCTGGTGGTGGTTCGGAAGACTTAATTCAATCACTCGTTTCAGTTTTGCTATATTAAATCAGACATAGTGGAGGTATTAAATCAGACATAGTGGAGGTACCAAACCCCTCCGAAATTAACACAATGTATAGCCTATTTTAACCACGGGTTCTTCCTGTACATTTTCTGAAATTTTCAGGAAAATCGGTTCAGTAGTTTTGGGTATGTAACGTATTTAAAAAGTGGGCGTGATAAAATAGGGTTTTTGTAAAAATATGGCATGGGGGAGGTACCCCGCCCTCTCCGAAATTAAAAAAATATATAGCCTATTTTCACCACCGGTGTTTCTTGTACATTCCCTGAAATGTTCAAGAAAATCGGTTCAGCCGTTTTTGTGTCTATACGGAACATACAAACATACACACATTGTCTTTTATATATTAGATATAATTTTTAAAGACATAGGGTATAACGGAAGTACCCCGCTCCTTCCGAAATTCAACAAAATGTGTAGCCTATTTTAACCGGGGGCCATCCCTGTACATTCCCTGGCAATTTCAGGAAAATCGGTTCAGTAGTTTTTGTAGAAATGAGAAAAATTGAAAATTGAAAGAAGTGGGGGTTAAAGAGGGCGTGGTAAAAATGTTTTTGCATAAAAACCCAAGTCGGGATATGGCGCACATTTTACAGAAAGAGTTATTGAAATCGGTCAAGCCGTTCTCAACTGATGCCATTACCAACGAACGACATTTGACATTTTATTTATATAGATTAGGTTTAACAGAAAGGTCGGAACCAAAAACTCAATATTTAAATTTTTGCTTAAAAAAAACTAACGTTTTGTGGTCATAAAACGGGCAAAAAATCAAATAAAATCGATCGATGAAGGAATAGTTTTTGATGTCCTTCATAAGTCCACAAAATTATATGACAATCGGTTTATTATACCCTACACCACTATGTGGAAAGGGTATTATAAGTTAAAAAAAAAAAATATTCACCGGAGAGCCCCAATGTGGTATACCAATCTTCATATCTCGACGAGATAAAGCGATTTTGAGATGTGTGTCCGTCCGTCTGTCCATTATAAATTGTAATCAAACTCAAGGCCGCAATTATGGAACGATCGTCGAAATTTTGCATGGAGGTCGGGTTCCGACCAGAATAGATCCCTATTTATGTTGGAGATGATCGTGAAATATTTAGCAGGTGAAATGGACCAAAAACATAATTTTTATCCAATTTTGTAGCAGCTGTGTAGGTCGCAATAATAGTCCGATCAACGCGAAATTTTAAATATGGTAAGAGTATATTAAAAAATCTTAAGTAGCCTGCACTTTGAGATGCCGATTAGATAATATTTAGAGGGTTAAATGGACCAGAACTTTTGTGCAAAAAATTGTGAAAACATTTGATATACAGCTTATATCGTTGTTTGTGGAGTTTTTATACAAATATTGCAACATGGGGTCGCCTCGCCACCTATTTTATAATTCAGGATTTAGGGTAAAGGGGATACAAACAAAATACGACCAAAGATGTGTCTCATCGAAATATTGGTTTTAGACCCCAAGTATATTTGGACGAAATTAATTTCAGACAATTTGAAGTCTATTTAGCCCTGTCCATTCATCTGTCTCTCTTAATGTCTAACTGGCTGGTGCGAACGATAACTCTCGAACGGATCTACCGATTAGGACCAAGTTTTATACATCGTAATATTTTGCCCAAACTTTGTTTAAGTTCGAATGTAGGCTATGTCGGTTCACAACTCCCCCAAAAAAGTTCAAAATTATTTTCGAAAAATTGTGTGAACGATATCCGGCGAAGTGGGCAATCGATCTACTCCAAACTTTCCATATATTATTATTCATTCCAGATATAGATCGGATAAGACTATATCGGTCCACACATTAGGGTACCTCCCACGCAAAATTCGGAAAAGAGGAATTTAAGAGTCCTCTCGAATCGATTTGAATTTTTTTCAGCAGATTGTACTTGCGCCGCAAATCGGTAAGTTAACTCTAAAGGGGATTTTCTGATTGGTCGAAACTTTACACATCGTGTTATTTCATCCAGTCATGTGTCAGGTCGGAATATGGACTATATCTGTTCGTCCTTCGAGTACCTCCCACACAAAATTTGGGATAAGTGCAGTTTGAGGACCCGTATCGGATCTATTTGATTATTATTTTCTTTTTTTTTTTTGAAGAAGGTTCTTTTTACGTTCCCTATTCTTGTCCCTTTCCCGGGGTAAGTCATACTTCCTGAGATAATAGTCCTGAAGTTCCAAAAACCCCAACTAAAATTACAAATCTGAAAAAATAATTCTCAAATATTTCCAAAACTCAGAATTTAGCTTACTAAAAGTGATTTGGTATAGCCCCATATTACCTACAGATTCCACGTATTTTGAAGCAAATTCGTGTTACAAAATAAATAAATTTTTAGAGGCTAAAGGTATCGCAGCTGACTTATACTATCTTCTTTGTTGTATAATTGAATATGAATAATTTTGGGATTTATAAATTTTGTTTGCATGCAAAGTTTTTGAATTTATATTCATTGTTAGTTATTTCTACCGGTATAAAATATATTTTTGATATCACAATGTGAGGTACAAGTGCACAATTTTTGGACGATATATCTTCAATAAACTCGCAATTTTCCCAATTATCAAATATATCAAATTGCATGGTATATATGTATGTATATATTTATTTATTTTAGGTGGATTCCAAAATTGAACCTGATATTCAAAGACGATTTGAAGATGTAGCAGGAGGGGCTAATCAATGTGAATTTTCCAATTTTCGAATATTATTTAGAAATGTATAATTTATATATTTTTCCGCAAGCATCCCAGTAAAGACAAGGGAGGCTTCTCTTATATCAATGGATTCATATTATGTTATTGATATGTGACCTAGTTTTTATCGCCGAGTCCGAACGGCGTGTCCTAAGTTGCCACTTGTAGAGACGTTTTTCATGGCTGAAATACTCAGGAAATATCGCCAACATTACTAAGGGGTATTTTGCCACCGTAGACAATTTGATGGGTATCGAACCCGGATATTCAGATATGTGCAAAGCGTTTGCACACAGCTAATTCCTACAGGTTGTGGTGTAGGGTATCACATGGTCGGCCCAGTCCGACTATAGTCTTTGCTTACTTGTTTTTGTCATAATGTCATTTCGAGAAAAAGACGTTTTATATTTCTATGCTACATACAAATCACAATGAAACTTTCCGATGAATGAATTTTTCCGATCGACTTGAAAGTTTTACCACATATTCTATGCTACTTATACTTTAAAATAAGCCAATAACATTTTTTTGATTTTCTGAAATTTACAAGTAGGGATCAAAACTTAATATATTTGACCCCCTTTTCCAAAAAAAATACTTTCTTCATATTAAATAGCACTGAAACAAAAATTAAAATTTCTAATCATGTACTACTTACCAAAAGTTTATTATTTATATAAAAGAAATGTGCAATTTATAATCCTGCGAGAAATTTCCCAACTACTCCAGCTTTGTTTGCCAAAAAAAAAAACAACAACAACAATACAACAATGGGAAAAACACATTTAAAGCATTTCTTTTTTCCATGTCTTGTTGATAACACAGATTGTCATAATCAACGAAATGTCTTTAGATTAGGCATTCATTCCTCCTTTATGAAAATTCATAAATATATGCAATTTCTTTTCATTTACCCACAAAAAAACAACGCTTCAACCGACTAAACAATCATTACCATACGACCATGTGGCAGGATGGTTGGTTGGTTGACTCCTTGGTTAGTTGGCTAGCCAATAATGCCAAAATAAAAGACCACCTTTAAAATGTTTACCATATGTCCGCCCACTGACAGCTAACACCAGTGTGCTATGTCTATAACTTTGTCTAGCTTTGTTTGATTTGAGTGTGTGTTGGTTGATTCGGCAAAACCTCAGCAGAAACTACCAAACTACCATTTCTCTTTTTCGTTTTGTTCGCTATACACACATGGCCAGGATATTGTTTTAGGAACCCCCACAAACTACGCATGTTTGCCGCATGGTGGTGGACGCTAATGCTGATGATGACGATGATGGGGAAACTATTTCTTTTTGGTTAAATTCAATTAAAGCAAACAATAGCATGTTTTGCTGGTTAGACACCTGACAAGGAGTGCATTCCATTGTCCACGGTAACAACTGCAGCAGTCTGTGGCTGACAAGTGGTAACATGTTTCACCGCAGCAAGTTCATTTGCTTGAAAATGTATTCGGCTAACAAGTGTTTGTTGCTTCGTTTATTGTGTTGGTGGGCCATTGTTAATGAAAGGAGTTATATTGGGCTAGCTAGCAGTAATACATCAAAACTAAGCATTTTTGTCTTTTGTAGGAGAAGTTAGGAATTTCAAAAGTAGGTCACATATTTTTAGTACAATGTAGGTAGGTTCAGTTGAAGTGATATGAATTAAATCAAAAGACTTAAGACACATAAATGAGATGAAAGAATGTAGATATGGTGTATTTTTGAAGGGATGTCATTGGTAATTAATTTGAATGCAAAATGTGTGGGGATGGTTATTTTGACATAACTTTTAATAGAACTTTCAGATTTTTAAATACAGTTTTACTAGTATAAAATAAAAACCGCACGCAATTCCTCGGCGGTGGTATATTTGTACCGGATTTACCCGCAATTTACCTAGCGACTACCAACACAGTATACAAATTTTCGAGTTTGAATTGTTTTCCTGTTTTGAGAGCTGCATGTTGAGGAATGCAGATTTCTTTTTGATAAAAAACAATTTTTTAGCGACGACCAAAGCCGAAGAAATTAATAAGAAATAAAATGACTAAAGCCGAAAAAATTAATAAGAAATAAAATAAATTTTTTGAGTGACTTAGAGGATGGAAGATACCAAGGAACGGTCCTGACCGGTTTTAACATGGCAAAGCCCAGGATTTATCTTGGTCCCTCTTTCATCTCAAGTGGACACTGACCTCCCCGTGGTGTCACCTGGGGAACTGCCTTTAACACCCGTCAAAGGTAGTGAGCTAACGTGTGGCGCGCGTTCGGCCATAAGAACGTAAAAACTTGGGTTTGGTCGTCGGGTTAGTAACCCTCCCCTAGAAGAAACAGCCTACTATGAAAAAACGAAAGAAAAGAAAAACGAACCCATCTAAAGTTGACGAACCCCGCAAACGTTTTAAGGACCATGATCTGCGAATCTTCACCACGAATGTTCGCACTCTTTATAGAGAAGGTGCAGTCTCCGCCTTGGCAGACGTACTTGAAAAGTACAAGGCCGATATTACTGCCATACAGGAAATACGATGGATTGTATTATAGCTGTCATGACGTAAAGCATGAGTTTGATTGCGGATTTTTAGTTAGCCGGAGACTAAAACATCTGGTATCCAGCTCCAACCCAGTGAATTAAAGACTTGCTGCAATTCGAATAAAAGCTAAATTCTTCAACATCAGCTTTATTTGCGCTCATGCTCCCACTGAAGAAAAGGACGGACAGACCAAAGATATATTTTACAAGCGCTTAGAAGAAACATATGGCTGTTGCCCTGCCCATGACATTAAAATTCTATTCTAGGCTATTTTAATACCAAAATTGGAAAGGAGAATATCTTTGGCCCAACAGTCGGGTATTTCAGTCTCCACAGTGAAACATCTGACAATGGTATGAGACTGATAGACTTTGCAGCTGCAAAAAACATGGTAGTTAGCAGTACCATATTTAATCATCTAGATATTCATAAGGCCACCTGGCTGTCTCCAGATCAAAGAACAAGTAATCAAATTGATCATGTTGTGATAGATGGAAGACATTCATCGAGCGTGTTGGATGTACGATCGTTCCGAGGCGCAAACATTGATTCGGACCACTACTTTGTTGCAGCAAAGGTATGTACCAGCCTAAACGTCGCAAACAAAGCACGAACAGACACAACGCGGAAGTTGGACATCGATAGGCTGCAAACACAACAGACAGCCACAGCATATTCCACTCAACTAGCCCAATTGTTTAATGAGAGCACTCCTTGTCCCGATAACATAACAACACAATGACAAAATATTGTCCACTGCGTGCAAACAGCCGCAAAATCCATACTTGGATACCAGAGACCTCCACAAGGGAATTTATAGTATGACCAGGAGTGTCGGGCTGCTACCGAAGAGAAAAATGCGGCATATAGAGTTACTTTACAATCAGTAGCAACGCGTAGCGCACGAGAGAGATATCGGGAGAAAAGGAGAGAAGAGAAACGCCTTTTTCGCAAGAAAAAGAGAGAAATGGAAAAGCGGGAGTGTGAAAAAATCGAGATGTACAGGTGCCAGAATGAAGTCCGAAAATTCTACCAAAGAGTGAAACATCAAACACATGGCTTTGGTACAGGCACATCCTCCTGTAGAGACCAGCAAGGTAATCTGGTAACAGATACAGATAGCGTGCCCAGGATATTGAAGGAACATTTCTCCAATCTGCTGGTATCCAATAGTAGCGAAGACGATGATACCACAGATCCAATCCCAAAGGATGATATAGAATGTATACCGCTCGGCCAAGATGAGGTAAAAACAGCAATCAACCGGCTGAAGAATAATAAAGCAGCAGGAGTCGATGGCTTACCAGCCGAGCTGTTTAAAACCGGAGTCGACGCGCTGGTAAGATGCATGCATCAGCTAGTTAGCACCATCTGGCAGGAAGAACGCGTACCCGACGATTGGAACCTGAGCATACTGTGTCCCGTCCATAGGAAAGGAGATAAGACTGTATGCTCCAACTATATATATATTGTCTATAAGATAGTGTCAGGGATATTGTTATTGCCAATATTGATATTGCCGATGGTCAACGAAATAATTGGACCATACCAATGTGGCTTTAGACCTGGCAAGTCCACCATTGACCAGATATTTACCCTGCGGCAAATCCTGGAGAAGACCCAAGAGATGCAGATCGACACATAACACCTTTTTGTCGATTATAAAGCAGCATTCGACAGTCCCCTTCGATCATAGGTATTCCATACAATGTCTGAATTTGGTATCCCCGCAAAGCTCATCCGGTTTTGTAAGATGGCTTTAACTGATACTAGGTACTCAGTTAAAATTGGAAAGAAGCTCTCCGAACAGTTCAGTACCAAAAAAGGTTTCAGACAAGGACCTATTCAACATTTTGCTGGAAAAGATAATACGAGATGCAAATATCAAAAGCAATGACACAATTTACACCAATAACCACATGTTACTTGCTTATGCTGATGACATAGACATCATGGGACGATCAGTAAAGGAAGTAACCGATACCTTTAGGAAGGTCGAAGCAGAATCTGCGAAAGTGGGTCTGGCGGTAAACGGCGAAAAGACCAAATTGACGGTGTCGACGAGCAAAGCGTCCATAGAGCTCGGACCAACTGTGGAAGTTGGTACCTATAATTTTGAGGTAGTAAAAGACTTCGTCTACCTCGGCACTGCCATAAACACAACAAACAACATCAGTTGTGAAATAAGAAGAAAAATTGTATTGGCCAACAGATGCTACTATGGTTTAAGTAAGCAATTTAAAAACAAAGCCACATCTCGTCAAACAAAAATAACACTGTACAAAACGCTGATACTACCCGTGCTAATGTATGGCTCCGAAGCATGGGTACTTGCGCAAGCAGATAAGGCAGTGCTTGGTGTGTTTGAGAGGAAAATTCCTCGAAATATCTACGGGCCGATTTGCGTTGACGGTAAATATCGACGTCGTATGAACCACGAGCTATATCAGCTGTACAAAGACATGAATATAGTTAAACGTATCGAGATGCAACGATTGCGTTGGATGTGTTCAGTCAGACACCCAAGCGTGAGGGGATTGTGTGCGAGGGACTCCACCGTGGCCCCAATTGAGTCGTAGACACCAGGATACGAAACTCATGCAGACTCCAGAATATGAGACAGCAGCAGTTTTAATCGAACGCGGAAGACAACATTTTTTAAACCTGAGGATTGCGCCACGGCGTCGGATTCTTCGTTATGAGATTGGCACGGAACCGTATTACACCCGTGTTCCGGACAGCGGCTGCCGCATTAGTGTACATACATTTTATATTTGTATCGTTTTTCTGTGTTTGGAATATCCGGATTCTTGGGGTCCATGCAGGATTAGCCAATAAGGTGAGCTCGCTTTGTCACGTCCGCACAAACACACAAACTTCGGTGATATGCAATAAATGCTGGGGGTGGGTGAATTTTGGGGGTTGCTCTGGACTCGTCGATGTGACAGTCTACCACTGGAACTATTATGTTGTATGCTGCGTGAACAGAGCACCCATTGAGTCGTAGTCGTCATCAGAATATGAGACACCCCCGCAGTCCCCCCAACAGGCACCAGTGGTGATGGCGGGGGATTTGCATTTCTATTGCACCAATCTGTTCAACACAGACCTTTCTCGGTTAAGCCTGACTCTAATGAGCCGTACTCAGAATGTATGGGGGTAGCAGTCATGTGTGGAACTGGCCCAATATAAGCCCGCTGATCGTCATAACTTATGGCATTTGGTCCTCGGAATTTAACTACGTCACATTTTACCTCTTCCTGCCGAGAAGAAAGCAACACAATTGCGAATGTCATCAGGACCGCTAGATCATCTAAATCGTTAGACCTTGATGAAATCCCCATTGAAATGCTGAAACAGCTGGATGAGCCGGGAGACGAGTATCTCACCAAAGTACTGAATCAGTCGCCAGCCACCCACATCGTGCCCTAAGTCTGAAAATGGGCAAGGTGGTGCTGCTACTGGAGTCTGACGATGATACCAGCAAAGATGAATCGTACATACCGATTTCGCATTTGTCGCCCGTACAAAGCATAAGTTCCGTAAGCAGCACAGCGCGATGATAGCGCTACATGCCATCTCCACACATAGTAGTCAAGTACTCAACTGGAGCAAGCCGTTACAGCACGGCTGGTGGCGCTCGACTTATCCAAAGCCTATGATACTGTCAAGCACTCCACGCTATATGAGGACTTTGAACAGACTACATTCCGGCAATCTTTTAAACGTTAGATAATCAATTATATGTGTGGAAGCTAGTCGTAGTAAGTCCAAGCCCCGTCGAGTTAAACTAAAGAGGATGATATCTCCGCAATCTGTGCATCTCCTGTATCACACATCCTCCGGACGGCATTGAGATCGTAATGTATGCGGATGATTGTACGATTTGGCGTAGACGCAAGAAATGTGCAAATATCCTCTACTAAATCTACGGCCACTCTGTTCACCACATATACCCCAGAGTTGAGCATTAATTTGAATGTCATGGTCGATGATAGCAAAATTCCGGCCACTAACTACCGCAAGATTCTAGGGGTCACATTCGACAGCATATTCACGTCGGCATCATGTCATTGCTATCTGCGACAACCTGAGATGTAGGAACAAGGTTTTCAAGTCAGTAGCCGGCAGCACTTGAGATGCAGACAAAAAACTAACACTGTGTAAGTGGAACGCGATATCCCCAATGCCGGCCAGAGGACTACAACAGGGTGCCTACTCATGTCTTGAGTGGACCATCTACATGAGGAGACACACATTTTTCCAGTAAAGCAAACCAATGGCATGCTCTCAGTTACTAGTATTTGCTCCGGTTTTACTGTGAGAGCCATACGAATAACCATATGGTGGATAGGACCCCCACCCAGGCATTCCAGTAGGGATCCAAGAAGAGCTCTTAAATTCATTTTATCCGAATTTTATGTAGGTGGTACCCGAAGGAGTGGACCAATATACTCCATATTCGAACCCGACCTATATCCCTTCGAGAGTTATTGTTCACACCATTTTACAGGAAATTTTTAAACTTTTGTGGGGGTGATACCGGAAATAGTAAACCGATATCGCCCATCTTCGAACTTAAACTAAGTTTGGATAAGATATTACGACACACAAAATTTGGTTCGAATCGGTTGATCCGTTCGAGAGTTATCGTGCGCACCAGCCAGACAGACGGAGGGACATGGCTAAATCGACTACAAATTGTCTGAAACGTTTTTCGTCCAGACATACTTGGGGCCTAAAACCGTTATTTGATGACGTACATTTTTGGTCGTATCAAAGTGTATATAGCCTCTATTGCCTAAAGGCTGGGGGTATAAAAATACTCCACTCACCACTACAAACAACAAACGTTTCAAAAGTACAACAAAAATATTCTTCACCTGACGCTAATAAATTCTCCTAGCTATGCACTTCCAATTTGTCAACTAATTTATATGACAAACAATTACTAAAAATTCTGAAATAGTTGCTGGCCACTACTTATTACAAATTCATAAAACAACAAAATCTACAGGAAAATGTTACAACATTCCTGCTGAGAGAGAGCAAATAAAAATCATTATATAACAGTTGTTAGACAGTTCAACGACAGCAGCAGTATTGACTTGTAACTGACACATAATAAATGCTGCAACACAACAAAAGATCTAAAAAAGACATACCGATGTAAGTGCTGCAAGTCATTTCTCTGCGAACAGCTCCAAACGCCAAATAGAATAGAATGAAAAGCAAATCTTTGAATTATTGATAAGTTAATATGCAACAGAGGTGACCCAAATAATTTGTTAGAAAGATACAAAAGCACTGCGAACAGCGCAAGCTCAACTTGCCACACACAAACGGACGCACTGTATGAATGAATGAGACAGAATCTATGGAAATTGTTTGAAAAACTAGAATGAAAAAAAAAAAACGACGACAGCAGAGAAAAAACAAAGAAATGATATACGACACGCGAACGTGTTTAGAACCAAATACCCGATTTCTGGATAATGCTGCTGCGAAACCGCTGAGTTCACTGTGACGCGGCACAGAATCATCTAAGCGTTGATGTGATGTGGCACAGTTCAGTGAGAATGTTTCGCTGTAAATTTGTACTGTGTGGGTCTGTGTGCGAAGAGAATTATGAAAATGTTAATTTTTATTTAGCACGGGATAGAAAAATATAGAAATATGATGGTTATGGCAAGCTTATATTAAATATTCTGAAAGTGACCACAAGCAAAATGTCAGTTATAGTCAATAGACACAATAGATTTGCAATGTGGAGAAAAAAGGAAGAAGAGAATTCCATAAAATACATCAATAATGAGTTAAATGTTGATTATGGTCGACAATAAAAATACTTTAAATAGGAATTTAAAAACAAACTGGCAAGTAAGGAATTTTGGCGTTTTGGTAGGACGATTTAATTAAATTTTACAAAATAACACTATGCAACACTGAAAATGCAACAACTTCTAGTATGCAATTTTTGAAAGTACATATTGAGACTACAAAAACCCTAGTAGGGCTTTGTCCTGTCAGATCCAGTTCAGTTTGAACAGACCATCTAAGAAAAACTCCATCTAGGGCATCAAAATCGATAAAATATAAGAAATGTTATACAATTGCTGAAATTCTGGTCAGTATCATCTAAACTTTTGAGAGTTGAACCAAGTAACCTTTTGCAAAAATCTTCCAAATAAAGTTCTCAACAATTCTTCAGAGCATTCTGAAACTCTAAAATGCTTACTTCATGTTGTTTCAGCGGTATTTTGCATCATACCGTTTACGACACATATTTCAAACACCGTTCGCACCAACAGTTTATTCTCGCTAATTTATATTATGTTTTATTCTCGCATTTCGGATTTCACCACATTACTGACATATTTGTTAAATCGCAGTTGAAAAATATACTGAAACAAGTGAGCAAAGGCTATAGTCGGGACGGGGCCGACCATGTGATACCCTACACCACTACAACTGTGCATAAGCTTTTCACTGGTAAACATTTCTTTTAGGGAATATAAACCGACTACCACCAAAAATAATATGCCTCTTTGTCTCTGGGACCCCCATAAGCAACTAAAATTTCGTGACCATCCGATCAAAATTACGACCTGTAGCTTGATTGCAAAAAAATTGAAGAATTGGATGCATTACCGACTATTGTGGTATCTCCCTTGTTTGACCATCTTCGCCAACCTGCTTTACACCAATGTAAAGGTAATATTTTCTTCTTCCATCGACAGGCTTTGTCGTTGGAATACCCCTACTAAAAGCCAATATATTCACAAAGAATAAAACTTTGAATTTGTCTCCAAATGAGTTTTTCCCCATTCCGACCCCTAAATATTATCCGGCTATCACCACAATCAATAGGCTTCTTCCTATGTGGGACCCGCATCAACTCCCAAAAAATTCGTGACGATCCGACCTGTAGCGTGATTACAAACAAATCGGAAAATGGGATGCATTACCGACTATTGCGATATCTCTGTTGTTTGAGCAGCTACGACGACATCGTTGTAAAGGTGATATTTTCTACTTTCCTTGCTTTTGATATGCCTCTTAAAGAAACAGAGATATTGGCTTTGAAATAAAACGTTGACCTTTCTCCAAATAAGTGTTTGCCCATTCCGACCCCTGAATATTATCCGACTATCATCAAAATCAATATGCTTCTTCATCTGTGAGACCCCCATTAACCCTGAAATTTTCGCGACGATCCGATCAATATTGCGACCTGTAGCGTGATTTCCAAAAAAATAGAAAAATGGGATGTATTACCGACTATTGCGATATCTCCGTTATTTGGTTACCTACGCCGACCTAGTTTGCATCATTGTAAAGACGGGATCTTCTACTTTCATAGTCAGGCTTTGCTTTTGGAAAATTTTCAACCAAAGCTGTGATATTTGTCAATATAATTAAAATCGCATAAATGAAAATTGGGGTTTTATTTGCTACTATTGCGATATCTTCGTTGTTTGATCACCTATGAGCACCTACTTTACATCGTTAGAAAGGTAATATTTTCTACTTTCATTGTCAGGTTTTGCTTTTGGTATACCCCATATAGAAGCTGAGATATTGGCTTTGGAAAAAAACGTTGTCTTTTTATCCACCTAAGTATTTTGCCCTTTCCGACCCCTAAATATTATCCGACAATCACCAAAATCAATAGGCTTCTTCCCCTCCGGGACCCCCATCAACATCCAAAATTTCGTGACGATCCGATCAAAATTGCGGCCTGTAGCGTGATTACAAGGTTTAGATGGACAGACGGACAGACGGACGGACTGATGGGGGATGTTCTAAGAAAACCGCATTCACACGATAGTTGTTTACGGCATCTGCGACTGCATCTGTGTGTTGATCTAGGGGTTCTCTCTTGTAACGTTGGACTTATTTTTTTAGATCATGAGGATCCCTCCTGACATGCCTGGGTGAGTGAGTCCTATATGGAGATTAGAATGGCTCTCACGGCAACACCCGAGTAAGTACTGCGACGAAAGCATACCATTGTGGTGCTGTACTGGAACAATCTTTGTCCAGTAAAGACATGAGGAGGCACCCTGTTGCAGTTTCAGGACGGCATTCTGACAGGTTTGGATTTTTTCCATCCCGTTACACCGTCCTATCGCGTTATATGTAGTCAACAAGGCTTCTTTATCTGCACCTCAAGTGCTGACGGCTAGGGCTTGAGGACCTTGTTCCTACATCTATAAGTGTCGCGGACCCTGTTGGAGCTGCAAAGCTTACCATAGCACAGTGGTCGATGCCATTGGCCAAAATTAAAAAATTAAAGTCTAATTTTTGGTACCAAATGTGTTCATATCTACTACTAACATGTTAAATTTCTCTAAAATAAATTTGTTATGGATTACTTCTTACTGTACTCTTTGAGAATGGCACCAAAATAGAGAAAATTGAACAGGTTGGGTTTCTAGGTGAATTCAGTGCAAAAGTTAGGTGAAAGTAAAATATCAATATCAAACTAAATGAACTCTATATTGACCAAACTTAAATCAAATATTGAAAAATAATGTATTAACCTAATGTTTATGCAGTTTTGTGTTTGTTAATTTTTGAGATTCATTATTGAATACGTGTGTTGACTGAAGGACTTTTGTAATGTCATTTCTTCAGTATAATTTAATTTCATGTAAAGTTTTAATTATGTTCCCCCTCTTTCCCCCTAACGAATTTTTTTTGTAAAAGGCCAGTAGTAGTCTAAGTATTATATTTTTCAAACTTTCAGCTGCATCTTTCCGCATCTTTGGAACTGGTTCCCAAAATACTAAGGGTACATTTCAGGGTGTTTTTGTAATTTTTTTCAAATGTGAAGTGATAAATTTCAGCTTTTTAAATATATAGAAGAGGCGTTGTGAGGTTCAGTTATATGGAGGATACGTTAAAATGTGGTTCTCAATGTAAAATTTGAAAAATTCAGCCATTTTGATTGATTATTACGGCTAGAACCCTAAAAATACCGAATATTGGGCGGTACCTATTTATGAGGACTAAATCAAAGGGTGGACCTACATTAATCGACAATTTTCTGAGGGTAGCCTACATCCACGAAAGATTAAGTTGCATTTCGGCCATTTCGATTTAATAACTTAAATGAAACCCTCAAAATTCCGAAAATCGGGCGGTACAATTACATGGGGAACCTATCAAAACGTGGACCCAGTTGAAAAAATTTTTGCAAGAAGGTTTTCTAACACTAGGGAATACCGATAGCCAAATTTTAGCCAATTTCACTGAAAGATGTGGTCAAGACCCCCAAAATGCCTGAAATCTGGGGGTACCGTTCTATGGGGGCTATACCTAACCTTGGACCTATTCTGAATTGTTTTGCTTCTTTTTATTTGTGTTGCTAAACTAGCCTTTACTGAAATTTTCGTATTGTTATCTGCTCAGGAAGTATTTTTGGCCGCTCTTCCCATACAAGTTCGACCACAGTGCATAGACCGACCTATCGCGTTATATGTGGTCAACAAGGCTTCTTTATCTCCACCTCAAGTTCTGCCGGCTAGGGCATGAGGACCTTGTTTCTACATCACAGCTTGTCGCATATAGCTGTGGCATGACGACATGAACATGCTGTCTAATGTGGCCCCTAAAAATTTGAGGTAGTTTGGGTCGGAATTCTGCTACCATCGACCATGTCGTTCAACTCTGTTCTCATCTCTGCCGTCCATATTGTGAACAGATCGTACAATAGCCCAATCATCCTCATACGTTACGATCTCAATGCCGTCTGGAAGGGAAGGACTACAGGAGAGGTTCAGGTTAAATAGTTACGGAGATATCACCCCACCTTGGTGTTTCACTCTACGGGGCTTGGACTTATTGTTCCTGAATTCCATGTACGTTAAACAGCGTGAAGTGATTGATAGTAACAAAGGTCTTTGGAACCAAATTTTGGGTATCGTAATATTTTGTCCAAGGTTGCCACCGTGGTGCAATGGTATGCACACCCGCCTTGCACACTAAAGGTCGTGGGTTCGATTCCCCGGCCAGACAACATCACAAATTTCAACGGTGGCAAAATACCCCTCAGTAATGTTGGCGACATTTCCTGAGTATTTCAGTCATGTAAAACTCCTCTACAAGTGGTGTCTTAGGACACGCCGTTCGGACTCGGCAATAAACAGTAGGTCCCTTATCAATGAGCTAATATGAATCGGGGTGCACTCAATGATATGAGAGAAGTCTCCCTTGTCCCGTATGGGATGTTTGTGGAACAATTATATATAATATTTTGTCCAAACTTAGTTTAAGTTCCAGATGGGTCATATCGATCCACTCCTTCGGGTACCTCCTGCACAAAAGTTCAAATTTTTTCTGTAAAATGGTGTGAACGATAAGTCTCGAAGGGAGCAATTGATTTGGCCCAAACTTTGCACATCGCACTATTCCTTCCAGATATATATCGGACTCGAATACGGACTATATCGATCCACTCCTTCGGGAACCTCATACACAAAATTCGGATAAAGTGAATTTTAAGAGCTCCTCTCGGATCGTTTTGAAATTATGTTCAGTACGTTGTCCTTGCGGCTCCCTTTACGACGGTACCAACCAAAGTGGCAAATCCGCAAGATAATTCTCGCAGGGAGTTTCTGATTGGAACAGACTTTGCACACCGTATGATTTCATCCAGTCATGTATCAGGTTAGAATATGGACTATATCGGTCCACTCCTTCGGGTACCTCCCACACAAAATAAGGAAAAAGTGAAGTTCAAGATATCCTCTCGAATCGTTTTAATTCTTCTTTCTGTGGATTATTCCAAAGACCTTATTTACAACGGCATAAATTTTTCGGGAGTAAGTCAATACTTCCTGAGATAATGGCCCAAAAGCTCCAAAACCATGCCGGCACGTACTAAAATGGACATTGTGCAAGATAACTCTAAAACTTTTTAAAAAATTTCTTCCAAACTTAGTTTAACATACATAATTTAAAATTTCGAGTACTTTATGAAGAAGTTTGGTTAATAAAAAAGCCCCACATTACGGTACCTACAGATTTTAAATTAAACTCACGGCATAATTATTGTGTTTGGTTTTGTTGTTCTTTTTATTAGGTCAGTGGCTGAGGTCAGCACTGCTGACTGATACTTTCTTACTTGTATATAGGCAATGAGTTTATTCACATATGGTATGTTCCCCATTGTTTCTCTATATTCGATTTTATTATAATTTCCCCAAAAATGCATAGACTTTATAAAAATTGTATTTGTTACAAATTTCATACCAAATCTTAACTACAATCATCACAGTGTGTAGTAACATCAAACGCGAAGCACGCTTCAGTTTCAGGAATTGCAACAAAAACACTAAAAAATATGAAATATTTTAGTCATGAGCTTGAACTGATTGCATATCTTTAGACTATTTTTGCAGTTCCTGTCGTAGCTTACAATGCATTGCAGTTTTATTTATAGGCGACAGGTCGTGTAGGCGTTTAACGGTTTCAAAAAGCAACGCTTAGCTTGTGCTCAAAAGAAAATACAAAAAAAAGAAGTTCATATTCATTCAATACAAATAGGCGTCAAAATGGGCGTGTAAACTATTAAATATTTGCTAAACGTAAAAACTCCTGCACCACCACCGACACCAGCATCAAAATATTTGCAGATTTCCATAACAAATTGAAATCATGATTTTTGAAAAAGGGGCATAACAGTAGATCATGTGAATTGCGAAGAAAGAAAAACAGGTAAGCATTTGTTGGCATTGTAAGTGAAACAATTAACACACCACATGCAAATATCCATCTACAGACACAGGAACCGCAAAACGCTATGGTTTGTTGAACTTCATATGCTAATGTCATAATTATGCTACAGAAGAAAACAAAACAAATACCGCAAAAGCTTACTTACCATGATTTTCAATGACAGATTGAATAACATTTATCAGTGTCATAATTAGCAGCTCATCAACGCTTCAAAGAAATTAACAAAGAAAATACAAACAGTAAGTACGACAGTGGTAAATATGAAAATAATTTTGTCTAAACTTCTGCGGTTGAAATACTCCAAGAGTTATTAACAAAAGACTTAAGACACATACGTGATTGAAGCCAAAGAAAACAAAAACTGAAAACGACAAACAATTGCTCACCTAGCTTCTAGCTGCCTATTTGAGTTAAACCAAGGAAGCAAAACAATGTCTATGAGGAAAAAAAACTTATAAACGGCACACTTTAAAATCGTGCTTTACAAAGGCAAAATATTTGACACCCAACGTGATACAATTTAAAATATGTTATCAATTGCTTTCTACAGATCCATTGTCTTCTATCGCAAGAAGGGCAATGACACTTTTTCTGAATAGTAAAAGTAGCATTTGAAAATCATGTTAACATGGCTGCTAACTATTGAATGTTAAATGGCAATGTATTCATATTTTATGTTTTTTGCATTTACAACTGAATGTTTTAGCTATTGTATAGAGAAGCCAAGGTATGCAGGCTAAACTATATTTAATGCATGTAGATTTTGAGGAGTTATGATAAATCTCTATGAAAGGATTGAAATTACGCAGAATCCTTTACAAGATTTTCAATTTTCAGGATGACCAAGGGCATATGCTAATAGAAGATTTGTGCTTAAAGCCGACTAGGGGGAAATGTTAAGGCTGGGGGAGTGTTTATATAGCTGAAAGGAGGTATTATATTCGATCTGGTGGTACTCCTTACAGGCGAGCTGTAGGTCGTCTTTTCGGACGAGCTGTAGGTCGTCTCTATAGACGAGCTGTAGGTCGTCTCTATAGACGAGCTGTAGGTCGTCTCTATAGACGAGCTGTAGGTCGTCTCTATAGACGAGCTGTAGGTCGTCTCTATAGACGAGCTGTAGGTCGTCTCTGTAGACGAGCTGTAGGTCGTCTCTGTAGACGAGCTGTAGGTAGTCTTTATAGACGAGTTGTAGGTCGTCTTTATAGTCGAGCTGGCGGTCGTCTTCATAGACGAGCTGGCGGTCGTCTCTATAGACGAGCTGTAGGTCATCTCTATAGACGAGCTGTAGGTCGTCTCTATAGACGAGCTGTAGGTCGTCTCTATAGAAGAGCTGTAGGTCGCCTCTATGGACGAGCTGTAGGTCGTCTCTATAGACTAACTGTAGGTCGTCTCTATAGACGAGCTGTAGGTAGTCTTTATAGTCGAGCAGGCGGTCGTCTTCATAGACGAGCTGTAGGTCATCCTTATGGACGAACTGTACGTCGTCTTTATAGACGACCTGTAGGTCGTCTTTATAGACGAACTGTACGTCGTCTTTACAGACGAGCTGTAGGTCATCCTTATGGACGAACTGTATGTCGTCATTATAGACGAGCTGTAGGTCGTCTTTATAGACGAACTGTACGTCGTCTTTGTAGACGAGCTGTAGGTCGTCTTTATAGACGAACTGTACGTCGTCTTTGTAGACGAGCTGTACGTCGTCTTTGTAGACGAGCTGTAGGTCGTCTTTATAGACGAACTGTACGTCGTCTTTATAGACGAGCTGTAGGTCGTCTTAATAGACGAACTGTAGGTCGTCTTTATAGACGAGCTGTAGGTCGTCTTTATAGACGAACTGTAGGTCGTCTTTATAGACGAGCTGAAGGTCGTCTTTATAGACAAGCTGTAGGTCGTCTTTATAGACGAACAGCTGCAGGTCGTCTTTATAGACGAACAGCTGCAGGTCGTCTTTATAGACGAACAGCTGCAGGTCGTCTTTATAGACGAGCTGAAGGTCGTCTTTATAGACGAACAGCTGCAGGTCGTCTTTATAGACGAGCTGAAGGTCGTCTTTATAGACGAACAGCTGCAGGTCGTCTTTATAGACGAGCTGAAGGTCGTCTTTATAGACGAACAGCTGCAGGTCGTCTTTATAGACGAACAGCTGCAGGTCGTCTTTATAGACGAACAGCTGCAGGTCGTCTCTATAGACGAGCTGTAGGTCGTCTTTATAGACGAGCTGTAGGTCGTCTTTATAGACGAGCTGTAGGTCGTCTTTATAGACGAGCTGTAGGTCGTCTTTATAGACGAGCTGCATGTCGTCTTTATGGGCAAGCTGTAGGTCGTCTTTACAGACGAGGTGAAGGTCGACTTTATAGACGAGATGTATGTCGTCTTTATATACGAGCTGTAGGCCGTTTTTATAGACGAGCTTTAGGTCGTCTTTATAGACGTGCTGTAGGTCGTCTTTATAGACGAGCTGATGGTCGTCTTTATAGACGAGCTGTAGGTCGTCTTTATAGACGAGCTGTAGGTCGTCTTTATAGACGAGCTTTAGGTCGTCTTTATAGACGAGCTGTAGGTCGTCTTTATAGACGAGCTGTATGTCGTCTTTATAGAAGAGCTGTAGGTCGTCTTTATAGAAGAGCTGTAGATCGTCTTTATAGACGAGCTGTAGGTCGTCTTTATAGAAGAGCTGTAGATCGTCTTTATAGAAGAGCTGTAGATCGTCTTTATAGACGAGCTGATGGTCGTCTTTATAGAAGAGCTGTAGATCGTCTTTATAGACGAGCTGATGGTCGTCTTTATAGACGAGCTGTAGGTCGTCTTTATAGACGAGCTGGAGGTCGTCTTTATAGACGAGCTGTAGGTCGTCTTTATAGACGAGCTGTAGGTCGTCTTTATAGACGAGCTGTAGGTCGTCTTCATAGACGAGCTGTAGGTCGTCTTTATAGACGAGCTGTAGGTCGTCTTTATAGACGAGCTGTAGGTCGTCTTTATAGACGAGCTGTAGGTCGTCTTTATAGACGAGCTGTAGGTCGTCTTTATAGACGAGCTGTAGGTCGTCTTTATAGACGAGCTGTAGGTCGTCTTTATAGACGAGCTGTAGGTCGTCTTTATAGACGAGCTGTAGGTCGTCTTTATAGACGAGCTGTAGGTCGTCTTTATAGACGAGCTGTAGGTCGTCTTTATAGACGAGCTGTAGGTCGTCTTTATAGACGAGCTGTAGGTCGTCTTTATAGACGAGCTGTAGGTCGTCTTTATAGACGAGCTGTAGGTCGTCTTTATAGACGAGCTGTAGGTCGTCTTTATAGACGAGCTGTAGGTCGTCTTTATAGACGAGCTGTAGGTCGTCTTTATAGACGAGCTGTAGGTCGTCTTTATAGACGAGCTGTAGGTCGTCTTTATAGACGAGCTGTAGGTCGTCTTTATAGACGAGCTGTAGGTCGTCTTTATAGACGAGCTGTAGGTCGTCTTTATAGACGAGCTGTAGGTCGTCTTTATAGACGGGAATGGGGGATATTATCTTATATTCGGATGTTGGACTTATATTCGCGGACCATACTGACGCGGCATAGCTTACCACAGACCGAACGACCCACTGCGTTATATGTGGTCAATAATGTTTCTTTATCTGCACCCCTAGTGCTGCCGGATAGGGACTTGGGGTCTTTGTTCCTATCATCTCAGTTTGTCGCAGATAGCTGTGGCAAGCGCGGACGACTGAAACATGCTGTCGAATGTGGCCCCTAGAATTTTGAAGTAGTTTGTGGTCGGAATTCTGTTACCATGACATTTAACTCAGTTATCACCTCTACCGCTGATGCTGTGAACAGAGTGGCAGCTATTTGCATATCCCTCGCGTGGAAAAAAGTGGAAAGATCAGTCAAATAGGAGTTCAACCTTTCACAAATGACATCAGGGAAAGTACCTGACGCCCAGATCGTACAATTATCCACATACGTTGTGTCTCACTGTCGCCTAGATGGCGCGGTATACAGGAGAGCTAGAGGTTAAACAGATATCACCCCACCTTGCGGAACTCCCTGTTTCTCTCTACGGAGTTTGGACTTATTGTTCCTGGATTCCACGTACGATTGACGTCCACACATATCAATGATTATCCAAAGTTTCAAATTTGGCCTGAGGGTAGACTCGATGTACTCAAACAGCGTGGAGTGCTTGACAATATCAAAGGCTTTTTATAAGTCAAATGCCACTAGCAGTGTTCTTTCACAGGGCTTGAGTCTTCGACTAATATGAATGAAGATGGCGTGCATCGCTGTTGTTACGGAATCCACGCTGATGATCGGCAACTGGATAGCTAGTTTTGAAGATGGAAAGGACTAAACCCTCAAGGGATTTGATACGAGCGACAAAAGAGAAATCGGTCTGTATGATTCACCACAGCAAAGGTGAATCATATACATCGATTTCCTTGTCTGGTTTCAGTAGCGGGACTACCCTGCCTAGTTTCCAAACTTCGAAAACGATGTGGGTGACTAGCGACAGGTTTAAAACTTTAGTGATATACTCGACTCCCGGCACATCCAGCTGTTTCAGTACTAGTATGGAAATTCCATCAGGGCCTAACGTTTTGGATGCTTTAGCATTCCTGATGACATTCCAGATATTCCTGATGTACACGATCAGAAGGCTGTCTTTATAGACGAGCAGAATGTCATCCTTATGGGATTTTTTATAGGCGAACTGATTTCAATGTTTCAGTTTGCTGATATTTGGTTCTCTTTCCTTTCCCGGAATATTATGAATCTACTGACGCAAAGTCCGTAACAGTTATAGGCAACTAGCCAATCGTTTTATCAAGCATATAACTTCTAATACGTTAAATATTTTTATACAACTAGTAATTTATATTCTGCATGATATCATTCCGTAATATGCCTTATAAGGAGTAAAAATTCGTGCAACTAATTTTTATTTGGCAATCAGTTTTAGTTCCACTATTTCCTTAACCTTTTTTCAAATGAACAGGAGAAAAAACAAACAAACACAAATACCAACATCTGTAATAGCCAACAATCATTTGCCATAATTGATTATAGCAATTTCAAGGAAATAAGGGACAAATTGTTATTGGCCAAAAGGTACGTAACATAAAACATCCCAGTGTAATGTTCTCCGCAACAATTGTGGCGATTTTGCAACATCAGCAGCAGCAAAACAACAACTTGAAACTATTTAAATTGATTTAATTTTCTGTTTGTGCCACAACTGAATACAACAGAACAGGAAGAACAGAAAAGAAAAACAAACTTGCCATTTGTTCGGACGAGCAATTCATTGTGGTACACTTCATTCATTATGATTGTGAATTGCAGGGAATTGTAGACACATTCCAGGGGCTGTATAGTTCGTTGTTGTTGTTGTTGCTGTTATTATCCACCATTGGATTCTTTTGTTTGATGATGTCCAACAAAGGAACTTGTCTTAGGCGACCATCTGAACGCAATCAAAACTCTGCGGCATATGGATGATAATAATGCTGATGTCCATCTTGGTGGTGTTGCTGTTGTTTCTGTTGCTGCTTCACAATGCACGTTGTTTGTGATTTGCTGTTTAGTTTGTTGTTGTTGCTATTGTAATAAAATTTGAAAAGCTATAATTTAATGTTAAATAGTTTGGCGCATTTGCCAGAAGTATATTTCACATTCTGTAATACAAATTGTTTTTGAATGTTTGTTGTATCTTTCTTTCCTTATTTTCGTTGTTGCGTAAAGATAGGGAGAGAAGCTGGTGGATCTATTGAATGTGACTTGTGGATTTTTTTTTGTGGTGCTTATTTGGCATCACATTGTTGAACAGGTGCATGAATTCTTATTGACTAAAAGTGTGAATTTAGAATAAAATTCCCATATTGGTTAAAACGAGAGATATTTTCAAGTATTTCTTGAAAACTAAAAATGAAAACTACTTTATATGATATTTTGATTCCTCTTTCTTTTTTACGGTTTCACGTGGGAAAATGCCTCCAACACCCACTAAAGGTAGTGAGCTAACGCATGCCAGGCATTCGCCAATAAAAACAATACAAATCTTGGAGTCGGCTCGGCTACTATAAAAAAAAGCATTAGGTTTGGCCGGGTCGAACTTGTTATACCCTACACCATGAAATATTCTGAACATTTATCAAAAAAAAATTATTATTCACAATTTTATGTGGAGATTTTGAGCACTGGGAAACCTAAATACCTAATTTTAACTTATTCGTTCAGGTAAAATTTGTCGGTACCGTTTATGGAGCCTATACCACAACATGGGGTAAGGTTCAGAATTTTTGATAGAGAAGTTTTTACCACTTAGAACAATATATTCCAAAGGACATCCAATTTGCACGAAAATGTAAATAAAAAATAAAAAACCTAAAATCAATGCTACCGTTTTATAGGGCCATACAAAAATGTTGGAGAAATTTTGTAACCTCTAGGAAACTCAAATGTCAAATTACAGGTAGTTTTGAATATGGTAGCTAAAACCCCCAAACTACCGAAAATCGAGAGGCACTGTTATGTGGGGGCAAAGCCTAAATTGGTGAATAAGTTTCGTGAGTGCAGGGAACATCAAATGTCACATAACGGGTAGTTCAGTCAAAAGAATGTAGCTAAAACCCTCAAAATACCGCAAATTGTTAGGTACCGGTAAATGGTGCTATACCAAAACATGAACCCTTTGTTGACAAATTTTGGTTGAGAAGTTTCGTGACTGCAAGGAATCTCAAATGTCAAATTACCGGTATTTCAGTCACAAAATTAATATAAAATCCTCAAAATACCAAATATCTGAAGGTACTGTTATATGGGGGTTATACCGAAACATGGGCCAATGTTGACAATTGTTGGTGAAGAGGTTTTGTTACCCCTAAGAACCTCAAATGTAAAATTGCAGCTAGATCGGTTAAATTCTTTAGCTAAAATCCTGAAAATACCGAAAATTGGGAGGTGCCGTTATATAGGGGCTATACCTAAAAATGGACCTATGTTGACAGTTTTCGGTGGAGAAGTGTTTTGACCCCTAAGAACCTTAAATGTCAAATTACAATTAATTCAGTTAAAAATTATAACTAAAATCCTCAAAACATCAAAAATCGGGAGGTACTGTTATATGGGGCTATACCTATGTCGACCTAAATTGAACATTTTTGATAAAGAAATGTTGAAACCTCTTAGCACCTGAAATGTAAAGTAACAGCCGGTTCTGTTAAAAATTTAAGCAAAATCTTCAAAATACCGAAAATCGGGAGGTACCCTTATATGGGAGCTATACCTAAAATGGACCTATGTTGATTGGTTTAAAAAAAGAAGTGTTATGACAAAATACAGAACATCGGTAGGGTACCGTTATATGGACGTATACCGAAACATGGGCCAATGTTAACAATTTCTGCTGAAGAAGTGTTGTGACCGCTAAGAACCTCACAAATACCGCAAATTAGGAGGTGCCGTTATATAGGGGGTATACCTAAACATAGACCTATGTTGACAATTTTTGATAAAGAAGTGCTGTGAGCCCTAACATCCTGAAATGTCAAATTACACCTAGTTCGGTTAAAATGTGTTGCTAAAATCCCCAAAATACCGAAAATCGGGAGGTAACGTTATATGGGAGCTGTACCTAAATATGGACCAATGTTGATTGGTTTTGATAAAAAAGTGTTATAACCCCTAAGAACCTGAAATGTCAAATTACAGCTGGTTCGGTTAAAAAATTTATAGGTAAAATTCTCAAAATATCGAAAATCGGGAGGTACCGTTATATTGGAGCTACACCAAACGCAGAGGCCTCCACCAAGGTACCCATTGTATGCCCAGGCAACAGATTGTATAGTAGCATATCTTTCGTAACAGCATATCAAATGATTGTTTTGGTACCGGCACATCCTCCTATAAAGTAGAGCAAGGTATGTGGTAAAAGACAGAGATAATGTGCTTAGGTTATGGAAAGGACATTTTATAAATTTTCGTTTTCCTTGAAGATGATATTGAATGTATACCGCCCATCTTAAATGAGGTAAAGTCAGCAATAAGCCGGGTTTACCAGGTGAACTGTGCAAGACTGATAAGGTGTATGCGTCAGCCAGTTAAAAAAATTGCCACGTATTACTTGCTTATGCCGACGACATTGACATGATGGATCGATAAATAAATCAAGAATACCTTTATAAAAAGTTGAAAGATAAACTGCTAAAGTGGAGTAAACGGCGATAAGACCAAGTGGTATTGACACGCACAGAACTTCGACAAACTGTGGAAGTTTGTGTCTACAATTTGTATCCAATTTGACACATTAAGGAAGTTGTGGAGTATCTCACTAAAGTTCTCAACTTGTCGCTAGCCACCCTCATTGTTCTCGAACTCTGGAAAATGGGCAGGGTGGTCCCGCTAAGGAAGCCAGGCAAGGATGCCAGTGAATCGTACAAGCCGATTTCGCTTTTGTCGCCCGTAGCAAAGAGGCCTTGAGGCCTTAGTCCTCCCCAGTATCAGGAATAGCTATCAAGTTGCTGATCATCTGCATGGATTCCGTAAGCAGCACAGCACGACAACAGCGCTGAACGCCATCTTCACATATATTTGTCAAGGACTCAACCAGAGACAGCCGTGTGATAGAACAGTGATGGTGGCGCTTGACTTATCAAAAGCCTTGGATACAGTCAGGCACACCACGCTGTTTGAGGACGTTGAGCAGGCAAACCTCCGGCTATCGAGATCGTAACGTATGTGAGTGATTGCACGATCCTGGCGTCAGGTACCTTCCTTGATGACATCTGTGAGAGACTGAACCCCTATTTCACCGATCTTACCTTTTTCCACGCGAGGAATATCCAGATTTCCGGACAGCACAGTTTGGAAGAGAATTGAATGTCGTGGTCGACGGTAGCAGAATTCCGCGCAAACTGCCCCAAAATTTTAGGGGTCACATTCGACACTACTTTCAAGTCGTGCACGCACGCCACAGCTATCTGCGACAAACTGAAAAGTATGAACAAGGTCCTCAAGTCCCTAGCCGGCTGCACTTGGGGTGCAGATAAAGAAACCTTGTGGACCACATGTAACGCGATAGGTCGGTCTGTGGTAAGCAATGCGGCCCCAGTTTGGTCCCTGGGATTATGTGAAATGAATTGGAAAAAGATTCAAACCTGTCAGAATGCCGCCCTGAGAACAGCAACATGGTGCCCCCTCGAGTCTTCAGTGGACCATCTACATGAGGAGGCAAAGATTCTTCCAGTAAAGCAATACAATGAGATGCTGTCTTTGCAGTACTTGCTTGGATGTTACCCTGAGAGTCATCCCAATCACCATCTGCTGGCTAGGCTCGACACATTCAGGCATATCAGGAAGGATATTCGTGCTCTAGAGAGGGAGGTCCTACAATATAGGAGAGAACCCCTATATCAAGAGGCATATCAAGCTGGTTTAAATAGTATTCACACGGATGCAGTTGCTAAGACCATAAGCAAATGTAGTGTGAATAAAGTCCTCGGAGTACATCCCCTATCGCAGCTGAGGAGCGTCAGCTGCCACGACAAACTAGAGTAGTTTTGCCTCAACTACGCTCGAGATATTGCAGTCGCTTAAATTCCTATTTGGCGGCAATCGACCGCGACGTGCAGGACATCTGCCTAGTATGCGGCATGGGCCCGCACGACACAAAACAACTGCCCCGCCAAACCTACTCATCTAACTCCAGTGGATCTGTGGTTACATCCCGTCGAAGCAGCCACTTTCCTGGAACTGGAGATAGAGCCAGATTGAACATACAAACATAAAAATAAACACTGTTACAACAACAACCTTACTGACGTTTTTAAAGTCTTTAATAGATCATACTTAAATGAAAACTTCTTCTGTTTTGCTTTCTTAAGTACCGTTATAAATTACAAAAAAAAACATTGCTGGAATATTAAGATATGATATGCATACAGATAATTTGCTGAATTTTCGCTGACATTTGCTGATATCGATTTTCCTATTTTTGTTGCAGTTTGGGACCACAGTACAATGCTTTTTTACTCTCTATTTGCCGTTTGTAGAAGTTCGTTTCCTCTTTGCACGTCCATCCTTCTCACCTTTGCGATGTCAAACAGTTCCATCAACGGTTCTACGGTTTGTTTTTTCTGCACCGCTCGTACTCTTCCTGAAGTTTTGTTAGTTTTGCACAAAGTTTTTGATTATATATACATAAGTATGCGGCAAGTTCAATGGACTTTAAGCGTTAAATACACAGCAAAATTTTCGATGCCAGAGATGCAATTCAATCATGGGGGCAAGTGATCTGGCATGTCATCTTTTTAGCATCTTCATCGATGAATTTTATATGAGCGTGGACCCCAAAAGATGCTATTCATTTTTGGATCCAAATCATGTCATTCACACCAATTTTTTGAGATGTCATTTTCACCAACCCTTTGCAATGACATTATCATTACGACGAGAGCTTTAACAACGTTGGTTGTGATTTCGAGTCTCCGACAACATCAAGCATATTGTAAATAAATAATCTTATATATTAAAAAAAAGTTTATAAATACAAACACAAAATTCATCTCTATTGGATCGATGGAATGGCCTCAAGTGCTGGTGAAAAGATCGGATCTTTCACGACTTCGTTTGAACCAATGCAAAAGATGCCATGAAATCACGTCATCGCATGGAACCCCTTCCTTCAAATTTTGCTGGGTAGGGCCAACGAAAAACACATAAAAATGTCCTTTAATTTTCCTCCCTCGAATTAAATGTTAAATCATAAAACAATCAGAAGAGCAATTCTGCATAAATTTGGCCGAGTTATTAGTTTTGCAGAGGAATTTCCTAAACGAGTAGGCCGACATAGTCCATATTGGAACTTAAGCTAATTTTGGAGTCATTCCGTTCGATAGTTATCATGCCGAGCAAGCATTTTTGTTGGCCATCGTAGAATTTTTAGAGCTTTTAAGTAATTCTGGAAGCCTGAACTTCCCAAAAAAATAAGTAAAAAGTATCAGTCGGCTTTGCCGACCGAGATGTACCCTCAGCCTGAATTGAAACTTTCATCAACGGACAGATCGAATAAATTTCAGACTTTTGTGGCCCTTCTTGGACATTTGAACTTGCCGACAAAAATGTGGATTAGAATTAAAGTTCAAAAGTGTTGCGGAGGAAGTACTTGAAGTAATGGACCGACATAATGCAATATGGAAGTGGACCTTATTTTGTAAGTCATATCTTTTCACTAGATATCGCGCCCGTTGGACCAGTATGCCAGGAAGCATGGACTTGTCTACGGAAAGCATAATATCGCTGTAAACAGGACCACAATGAACAGCATCGGTATACATTTCCAAAGGATCTTCGAAGATATCTTAAACTGGACCCAGACGCAAATGTTGAATTGTGTAGGGGAAGTACCATATGAAGAGGACCGATATGGGCCAAGTTAAACTATCGTGCATAACATTTTAGTGACATTTTTTAAATATTGGGGGGAAGTCCCAGAAGTTGTGTACCGGTATTGCACATCTTCTAAGTGAAACTAAGTTTGGACAAAATATGACGAAGGCCAAATTTTGGACCAAATCGGTTGATCAGTTCGAGAGTTATCGAACTCTCCAGCCACTAAAAATAGTGCCATAGGGGGTTTTTACCCCTTTCGGGTGGTTTTCTCAAGAAGTATGGATTTGCCTCTGAAAAAACTTTTACCGTCGTAATTGAGGGGGCGAATGCAAGTTGCTTCAACAAAAATCAAAGTTATCCGAGAGCAGATCTTACATTTTGTGTTGGAGGTACCCGAAGAAGTGGACAAATATAGTCCATATTCGAACCTGATATATATCTAGTGGATGCATTAGGATGTGTAATGTATTGACCAAATCGGTCACTCCCTTCAAGAGTTGTCGTGCGCACAATTTTTCGGAATATTTTTGTTTTTTGTGGGGGAGGTACCAGAAGGAGTGGTCCGATATTGCTTATGTTCGAACTTAAACTATGTTGGCACAAAATAATACGAAGGCCAAATTGTGGACCGAATCGGCTGATCCGTTCGAGAGTTATCTTGCGCTCCAACCACTACACACGGTGTCATACGGTTTTTTGCACGTTTCAGGCTGTTTTTTCAGGAAGTATGGACTTGCCCCTGATGAAACTTGTACCGTCGTATGGTGGGCAGTGAATAAAAGTTGATACAACAAGCAACAAAACGATTCGAGAACAAGTCCTTAACTGAAATTATCCGAAATTTTGTGTAGGAGGTACCCGAAAGAGTTGAACGATTGAGTCCATATTAGAACATCATCTAAGTCTGGTAAAAATTTCACGATGTGCAAAGCATGGTCCAAATCGGTTACTATCTTCAATAGTTATCGTCCGCTCAAATTTTCCGAACATTTTCGAACTTTTGTGGGGAGGTACCGGAAGGAGTGCACCGATATAATCCATCTTCGAGATTAAACTAAGTTTGGACAAAATATTACGAAAGCCAAAGTTTGGAGCGAATCGCTTGATCCGTTCGAGAGTTATCGTGCGCTTCAACCAGCCAGACAGACGGACGGACAGGGCTAAATCAACTCCAAATTGTCTGAAACGTATTTCGTCCAAACATACTTGGTGTGTAAAACCATTATTTCGATGAGGCACATTCTGCCCGTATGAAAGTGTATATACCCTCGTTAGCATAAATGCTGAGGGTATAAAAAGGATCGTTGTAATCAGAATCACAACCGATGAAAATTAAAAAAATCCTAAACAGTCCTTAAACTTGAGAGAAAATTGTGAACTTTTGTGAGGAAAGTACTGGAAGCAGTTGTCTGAAATAGTCCATCTTGATTAAAGTTTAAGAGAAATATTACAGTTGGACTAATTAAGTAATTAAATTGTAACTACAACAAACAGGAAGCGATTTTCGTACCGCGGAAACGTACATTCAATCCAAACTATAAAACTAAAATTTTTCTACATTTTTGAAATTTTCTCACTTTGCGCTGTTTTATTCTCTCCTAAACTTTCAATATCAAATGTCATCTCATCAACCGTTTCAATGCATTGCAATTAAATTTTTATGAGTGTCTCAACTTCCACCGTATTCTCATACTGTAGTCAAACTAATTAAGATCTAATTGCAACAATCTACAGATTAATTGAATAAATATTGAACTGTATTTGCCAATTCCGGCAAATAGCCACACATCACGTACGTTTCGCAACTACAAATGCAGTGCGTAAAGTTGTACAATTTAACTGTTCATGCCATTGAAAAATATCCTTTGGCAGACAAGTTGGCATCTAAGCTAAGACATTGTTTAGCAAATCTCTGGAGGATTTGCGTCAGACCATGACAGAACTTTGTTAGCAAGTTAACTACAGAGGATTACGTGACAAAAGCCAATTGCAAAAATTGTTCAGAAACCGGCAGCAAAGAAACAGAAGTACGAGACATTAATGCGTTGAACAACCGTAAAATTAGAATGACAAATTAGGACAGTTGCCAATCTGCAAACACCATTGTATGTATATAGCTGACAACAATTAAGAAGCTTTGTAAAGCGTGAGAACTATTATTGACTGCAAGAACAACAGTTATCTCTGCCAATGGCATTGCACTCCATGACATTTGACAGGCCAATTCAAAAAGACCCATAAACACGTTTCAAAAGCATATGAAAATTTGTTAACCCCCATTGGGGGCCCACTGCCGAGAAGTCAAGCAGCAGCATCAACAACAACAGCACAACAAATTAAGACATTTGCCAAAGACTCGGTCATTGGGGAAAACAATGCTTGCTGCCACCACAACCACCACGAGTGTACTACAAAACAAGAGATTTTCATCGGTAGCAACCGCTTACCTGAAATGGGAATTTTATGAATCAAAACGATGTCTATTAGAAACAACTTAAAAAATTACCCAATACCATAACGAGGCTACTTGCAAAGGAAAAAAGAACTAAAAATATGTAGTTCTGCCACATTCGACAGGCCACGTTTGGCCGACATGAATTAAGACTTAGTTGAATTTAAGATAAAACTGTTAGAATTAGAAGGAAGAAAAAAAGGAAACTAAAATCATGGCAAACCATTTTTATGGTTTACCAGGCCACAAAATATGGCGTGGAGACACCTCCGCCGCCACCACCATAACTTTCATCCGTACTACCACCACCACTTCCATTCGAGTGGAAAAACAAAAGCCACGCTTAACTACTCAAACAAATAGGTGTTCGCCTATTTAGGTATGGTTCCACTGATAAGTTAGCCAACTAACCTGACTCAATTGTAAGCCTGTTCCTAAGTATTTCATTGTTTTTGTGGCTCATTGCGATTCGCCCAGCAAGGCAGCCCCAACTTTAAACATTGTTGTTAACAAATTATTACAATAAACGTTTGTTATAAAATGTATACACCATCAACGCTTATAATCGTTATTGTTGGCGGAGGTGCTAAATGGCAACGGGGCGTTACATTAAACACCGTCATTCATTACTCATGTCTTAAGCATCACTTTGAAACCTTTTAGGTTCTTAAAGTTGGGTATTTTGTTGGATGGTATGTGAGGTTAGGTTGAAAAATATTGCTGGTTGAAAAAGTCATACTGCATTAACAGTTTATATGCACGTTCTGTACATGGCCCCAGTATTCTAACTTCCATTCGGAAAAAAGTTTTGTCAGAAAACGTGAGGTGCACGCAGAAAATAAAAAACAAACATATTTTAATTCAAGTATTTTGGTGGTTCAACGCAATATTACTTTCGAACGGACTTAGCGATTCGGTCCAAAATGTGGCCTTCTTTTTTTATTGCAAACTTAGTTTAAGTTTGAAGATAAGCCATATCGGTCCACTACTTCAGGTATCTCCCCAAAAAAATGTTCTGAAAATTTGTGCGCACGATAACTCTTGGTGGGAGTTGCCGATTTGGACCATGCTTTACACATCCTAATATATCTACCAGATATAGATCAGGTTCGAATATGGACTATATTTGTCCACCTCACACTCAAAATTTGTGTACCTCACTTTGATTTTTGTTGAAGCAACTTGCATTCGCTGCCTCAATTACGACAGTAAAAGATTTTTCAGGGGCAAGTCCATACTTCTTGAGAAAACTGCCCGAAAGTTGTAAAAAAAACCCCTATGGCACGATATGTAGTGGCTGGAGAGCTCGAACCGAATATTGCGTTCGTCCGCACTTGGATATTGTAATATTTCTTCGAATATTAGATGAAATTCAAAGGTGATACTTCTAGGTCCACTCCCTCCCCCACTAAAGTTCGCTAAAATGGTACGCGCGATTTCTTATAGACGTAGCAACCGACTTGGTCCGATTTTGATCTCTAAATATTGTCGAAATTCAAATGTTCAAATTTGAGCCTTGTGGTACCACCCACACAAATGTTCAACATTTTTGTGTGGTTAAGGGTCTGTTCGAGGATCCCTTGGACAGTTTTACCACAGGTTTTCCTAGTGGCCTTGTTTACAGCGACATTATGTTTTTCGTTTTTCTATCGATAGATTTTGAGCTTTAATCCTATCAATACTTTTGTCGATTCATACGTCCAAAATTTTGAAAACCCCCCTAATACATAAGGTTTTTTGGGAAAAAAAAGAATTTCAATCCACACAGGCTGAGGGTATATAGGCAAAGCCGACTGATACTTTTTTACTTGTTTTCTTATGAAAACATGGTTGAAGATTGGTATTGAGTCTTCTTTGGGCCTATAAAACTTTCCCTGAAATGTGTCAGTACTGTTCCACGTTTTTGATTACCCCATATAGAACGGTATCAGCCGATTTTTGGGATTTGTCAGGGATTTAGATGAGGCCTTGGCAATGGGAACATTTGTTTCTCAAATGAGAATTTTCAAAATGTGTACACTAGGCCGGGGCGATTTGAAAACCTTAATGGGCCCTTCGCGTTTTTATTCCTGGGATTGAACTGAGTCAAAAAGTCCACTAGACCATAGGTCTACGGTGAAAATCGAGCCTCCCGATTTTGACTTTATGTTTTTATCCACGTTTTTTGGACATTTTGACATATAACAGCCAAACCATTGAGATTTTCGACCGAACACATGGACAGTTATTAAGAATTCTCTAATACGTAGCAAAAGCATTGGAACGCTCCTTCAAACAGTTTTAGTCTTAGGAAGGTACAAACTTTTCCAAAAATGACAATAAATGGCACTGTGCTACAAAAGTTGACCAGAAAAATATTCTAGCGTTCTGATGCAAAATTAGATCGTGTTGGGATCCATGAAGAACGACAATGCCTTTGGTTCGTTTGGGTCACTTCGTTTTTTTTTATAACGGAAAAAGTAGAGAAAATCGAGTTTCTTACATTTTTAAATTTATACGGACATATCATCTTTTTTCAATGGATTTCTATTGAACCTTCTTCCTTTTAAAGGGGCGAATAATATCATTCGAACTAGTTATTATTTTTCTAAATCGGTTAACAAATGGCTAAGTTATAGTGGTTTAAGTCTGAAAAACCCCTCAAAAAACTAAACCTGAATTTCTCAGTCCACTCCTTCCTGTCCTTCGAAAATGTTCGGCAAATTTGTGGGCACTTCAACTTTTGAAGGGAGTAAACGATTTGTCACATACTTTCCGCACAGTGAAATTTCTGACAGACTTAGATGAGGTTCTAATATGGACTCAATTGGTCCACTCCTTCGGGTACCTTCCACACAAAATTTCGGAAAAGTTCAGTTTAGGACATGCTCTCGAATCGCTTTGATTGTAACAACTTGTATTTACTGCCCCCCATACGATCGTTCAAATTTCATCAGGGGTAAATCTATACTTCCTGAGAAAATAGCCTGAAAGTTGCAAAAAAACCCTATGGCACCATGTGAAGTGGATGGAGCGCACGATAACTCCCGAATGGATCGGCCGATTCGGTATATCTGTTGAACGGGGCAACCGATTTGGTCCAAACTTTGAATGTCCTAATATTTTGTTTAACTTTGGTTTATAATGGTCCATATCGGTTTTCTCCTGAGGATACCTCCATCCAAAAGTTCAACATTTATGTTTAAGTGCAGTTTACGGTCTGTTCGAAAATCCTATGGCAATTTATTCCCATGCTACCCGAGTACCGCAAGGATATTATGTTTTTCATGGGCAAGTCCATGCTTCCTAAAGTAGTGGTCCAAAACCTCTAAGTTATACGTTGATCAGCTAAAATGACTGGAGGGTGTGCTGTCTATTGAAAAAAGTGACTCCCAAAATAAGATTCACTTCCTAAATGGACCATGTCGATACATTTCTTCAGGTACTTCCTCCGCAACATTTTTTAGCTTTAATCCAAATATATACAAAATCGGAAAACCTCCTAACTACATAATTATTGGGGAAAATTATGTGGGTTGTGTAACCGGTAGTGGATCTGCTCATAGAAGGAAGTTTTAATTCACACCGGCTGAGGGTATATCTCTGTCGGCAAAGCCGAGTGATACTTTTTTATTTGTTTCTTATGTTTTGACGATTTTGCTTGAAAAAGTAAGTATTTTCGAAATGGGACTAGAAAAATTCTTATAGCTGTGAAAATTCTCTGCAAGAGTGTTTTTTTTTAATTTTTTCCTATGTTGTACTATAGTCGGACGGGGCCGACCATGTGATACCCTACACCACTACCCCTAGAAATTAGCTTTCAGCAAATCAAAATTCATATATGGAACAAATAAACTTATTGTAAAAAATAACTTTGTGGATTCTGCCACCTTATCACATCAAGCTTAAATAATAACATAATAATTGTTCCACAAACATCCCATAAAGGACAAAGGATACTTCTCTCATACCAATGAGTGCACCCCGACTCATATTTCCTGATATGGGACCTAGAGTTTATCGCCGAATCCGAACGGCGTGCCCTAAGCCACCACTTGTAGAGAAGTTTTACATGGCTGAAACACTCAGAAAATGTCGATAATGTTACTAAAGGGTATTTTGCCACCGTTTGAAGTCACCTGGCCGAGAAATCGATCAACGGTGGCAAAATACCTCTTAGTAATGTTGACGACATTTCCTGAGTATTTCAGTCATGAAAAACCTTTCTACAAGTGGTGTCTTAGGGCACGGTTTTTCAATGAGAAGCTCACTTTGCTTGCTCGCGATTAAAGGGCTGCCGAATGCCGGTATAAATCCCAAAATTATACGCCAGGAGTAGGTCAGTGGGTGCCTTCGCCAAAATTAATTTTTCGAAAAAACTTTAACGGTAGCGAGTACGTGGCGGAGCGACCCCATGCTGCAATATATCGCACCGGTTCAACAAAAAGGTAGTAACTCAAACTTTTCTATTTTTCAGTAGGGACAAAAACTGTTGGTACATAAGTAGTAGTATGAAGAGTAAAATATCGGCATTTTTGACGAAAGAATAGACAAAGAAATTACAGATTTTTAAAGTGGGCAGGGTAATTCATTTTAAAAAAAAAAAAATTAAAAATTTTAGTTACTACACTTCTGTTGAACGGGACAATTAATATGCCTGGGCTCCACGTAATTCGCAATAATGCACAAACTGGAAAAATCTCTGTCATGATAGAGACAATTATAGCATGTGAGGAAAATGTGGTTCTCTACAGAAAACCCACTTTATATTAGGCAGTAGCCCGGTTATCTACCAAACTCATTATTGCAATTTGTATCAGTGGAAAGATCAGTCGCTTTTTTTCATATGTAGGCTACTTTGGCGGTATATGCCCTCCAGAAATTAAAATATGGACCAAATATAAAATGTTTATATTTTTCATACAAAAGTAATTGTCCATTTCACCCGCTAAATAATGTCAGATCATCATCCAAAATTGTGGACATCTTCTTCGACATAAAGTCTTACCTCGTGCAAAATGTCGTGTTTATTATTACACTACAAACAAATAATTGGATATATAAGGCTGTAACTCTGTTATCTTATCATGTACTCCAACACAATTGCCATCAATAGAAAGGTCAAAAGTTTATTTTCCAAGTATAGCTTACTTAGCCGGAATATATCTTCCAAGAATAAAGATATAAGCTGTTTATTAAACATTTTCACACAAAAGTTGTGGTCCATTTAACCCTCTAAATATTATGTGATCGCCATCTCAAATTGCAAGCTTCTTCTCTGTCATATACTCTTACCTTATACAAAATTTCGCGTTGATCGGACTATTATTGCAACCTACAGATGGAAAATTGAATAAATATTATGTTTTTGGTCCATTTCACCCGCTAAATATTTCTCGATCATCACCAATAAGAATAGGGATATATTCTGGCCTGAACCTGACCTCCACACAAAATTTCGTGACGATCGGTCCATAATTGCGGCCTGCAGCGTGTGTACAATTTATAATGGACAGACGGACGGACGGTGGTGTAGGGTATAAATAGTAGCTTCTTGCAGGTTCTGGAACAGAGCAATTGTTTTATAAGGAGACGATACCGTCAGTGAATTGTCCCAATTTGCACTCCTATGTCTCAAAAAATGGTAAAACCTACGAAAATATCATAAAGGAAAAGAGAATTCTCACTGCCTTTTTGATAGGACTTGCGTTTTCCAAACAAATTCGTGAAAACCTAAACAAAAAACCTAAAAAGTTCCGGAGATTTTTTATTTGATGTAATAGTTGACCTTTGTAGTTAATCTTATTGAGTTTTTAGTTTGGTTAGAGGTCATAGAAAAAAAATGATAAAATAAAAAAACCAAAATACAATTAGTTTTTTATTTTCCTATGACCTCAAGCCAAACTAAAAACTAAATAAGTTTTTGTTTTTTAATATTCCTCATCCATTTTATTTTCAGAATCCGCAAAAAATTCGCAGTTGTAAGCACCTTCTATTTAAAGTTGGTTGGTATCGATCATTACCAAAACAACATAAAAACCAGGAAGACACGTACCGCCCACGAAGTCACATTTGGAAGAAGATTTGTTGACCTTTCCATTGATGTCAATTATCTTAATGTAAGTGGTCAGATAACGGAGTTAAACCCTAATATATCCATAGAAACCATTTCAAAGTCTGGCGCTAGATGGCAGCTCATATTGATACTGGATAATCTTAAGCCCATGACATTGGAAAATTATTAGTGGGCATCATATCTAAAACCTTAGGTCAAATTTGAGTATATGATAGAATTAGCATTACACAATACACTAAGAAAACATACAGCTAACTGGAATTTGGACAACACGTTAAAACACCTTTTTTTAAATTAAGCTATTGCCTACTCCTTTAAAATTCAATATAATATTTGCAATACGTATTAGTTTCGCGATATTTTGAATACATTACTTGCACGTAAATTGAAAGTTGTACTTACTACAAAAAATATTAAACAAATGTTTCGACATTTAGAGCTATTCTTAAGATGAAGGCGTTTGATTGAAACAAAAACTAATATATTTTGAAAAAGATCCATGTCATAGCTGTCAGAGTTGCCAGAAGTTGTACCAAAAATTTGACTTTCACTTTTTTCCCCCAATGGCTGGAACCACTGTGAACTCGTGAAACACCACTACCTATTCAATATGCCTTGTAGTTCCCATGTTTAATATAATTACTTTTGCATAATATAATCTGAATAGTATTTTTATTACTCAAAATTATTTAAACTGACCTCATAAACCGATCATTGTTGGTTTAAAGTTCCTCCGAATATATGTATGTGCGTCCATGAAATTCACAGACTATTCACTACACTGAATAAGGAAAACCTGAAAATGGTCACTCTTTTTGTTACTAGCCGAGAAATAATAAAATAAAAATAGAAAAAAACATGAGTGCCTGTGTGGGGGTGGAGTACCAATTTCTTACTTTACAAGTTTGCTAATATTCCGATGACACACTGACAGTCGCTCAGTCAGTATGACTGGCAGTGGGACTAACCGTTACAAAAAAATGGGTCGGTTTAAATTTTTTTATACATTTTTATTTGTCTTGATTTTACAACGAATTGCTGCAATTCTTGTGGCACTCGATGAAAGAATGTTGAAAACCAAGTCGTGCCACATCTCAAAAGCAAACGAAAAAAACTGTTTTTTAACATTAGAGGGTGTTGTCGATAGATTTTATGACTGACACAATGTGTGGCATATAAGAAGCTTTGGGGAGGACACGTTTTCTAAAGTGTTACTAGAACGATTAGTTGTGCTATTGTGTTTAAAATGGATTCAATGTTATATTCACTGAATGTAAAAGACAACTAATGGAAAAATTATTCTGTGCTGCAATAAGTTAAAATAAAAATTTTAAGCAAATGTTTTATACAGTATTTATACACCACACTGTAGTGTTATGTCATTGTGTATTTCTATGTAACATACAAAAGGAAGCGAGATGGGTCCATTGTTCCTTTTGGGAATATACATAGAATCACTTTCTGAGTCGATTAATGCATATCCGTCCATCCATCAGCCCGTTCGCAACGTACAGGTCGCATTTATTATCCGATTCACGATTTTATGTATTTGGTGCACCAAATACGCCATATATGTCAGATTTCGATCAAATTGGGAATGTGTGAGTAAATTCTATCTGGAAATAAATGTGCCAAAATAGATCAAAATCGGTTCAGATTTGGATATAGCTCCCATGTATATTTTCACCATATTAGAGGTATTTGATGTATTTGGTACATCATTTGGTGTAACAGAATTCGGTATAGAAATAAAAGTGCCAAATTATATCGAAATCGTTTCAGATTTGGATACAGATCCCATACATATTTCCGCTCGTTTTTAAATATTTGCTGCACCAAGCAAGCTATATATGTCCGATTTCGATTAAATTTGGAATGTGTGACTGAATTCGGTCTAAAAATAAATGTGCCAAAATATATCAAACTCGGTCCAGATTTGGATATAGCTTCCATATATATTTTCGACCGATTTTATGCATTTGGTGCACTATTTGGTATGACAGAATTCGGTATAGAAATAAAATTACCTTATCTGCTTGCCCAAATTCACATACTTTGAAGCCATATATTAACACGGGTATTACCAATGTTTTATGGAGTGTGATTTTTGTTTCACGAGTGAGGGGTTTGTTTCCAAACTACTTTCTTAGTCAAAGTAGCATATGTTGCTTAATATTATAATTACCCTTATTTTATTATGCATATTGTTCGCCATATTTATGATGGTCCCGAGGTAATGAATCAATCCATTAGCTACTCAATATTTTAGTTAGCGATTGTTCAGACTTCAATTGACGCATTGCGTGTCGGTACCAATTTTACGCGGCTCAATGATTTCTGAGCATTATTTAAGCCAATATTACGCTGAGGGTTTTCTGCCACCATTCAACAGGATTTGTAGGATTTTGTAAGCAATGGGAAGCGACACATATACATCTGTAATTAGAGCATACATCTCATCTATTTTTTATGTACGGGACATAGGATTCACAAATTCCAACACTCGGTCATACATTTCTGCTAAACAGCTACTCCTTATCAGCTTTTCACCTCCGATCTTGAACAGCTCGGCATTATTTTCTTCGGTAGCAGCACGACATTCCTAGTAGTACCATAAGTGGTGAAGCTCCCTAATACCCAAGAACGGACATTGTGGCTTTTTGCACGAAGTAGGCATTACTTTATCATTGCACTTGTTTTATGAATTAGTAGACCCTCTACAAAATATTTGTCCTATAAACCGAACTAAGAAAATATTTCCATTCCACTCTACCCAGCAAAATGTTCGATGCCACAGATGCCATTCAATCATGGGTGCAAGTGATCTGGCATGTCATCATTTTAGCAACTTCATCTATGAATTTTATATGAGCGTGGACCCCAAAAGATGCTATTCATTTTTGGATCCAAAGCATCTCATTTACATCAATGCTTTGACATGTCATTTTCACCAATGTTTTTCGATCTCGTCTTCCACTTGTGTACTCCATCGAAGCATTGGCCTTCCTATTCTGCCAATGCAATGCTGCTCTATAATTGTCAAAAAGGTGGTAAGTGTCGATCTGCATCTCTTGGTTCTTATCCAGGATTTGGCGCAGGGTAAATATCTGGTCAACGGTGTATTTGCCAGGTCTAAAGTTGCGTTGGTATGGCCCAACTATTTCGGTGACCATATGCTTTAGTCGTTCGCATAACAAGCAGAGAGTTTTATCTTTTTTCGTAAGGACGGGACAAACGATGCCCGGGTTCCAATAGTAGGGTATTCGTGTTTCCTGACTGATGGTGCTAACTAGCTGATGCATACCCCTTATCTGCTGTGACCTGCTGTTTTGAACAGCTCGGCTGGTAAGCCATCAGCTAATCCTGCCTTATTATTCTTTAGACGGTTTCTTGCTGTCTTTACCTGATCTGGGCCGGGCGGTACACATTAAATACCATCTTCTGGGATTGGATCTGTGGTATCTTCGTAGCCTTCGCTAGTATGGGATCCATATCCAGAGCACACTATCTGTATCAGTTACCAAATTACCTAGTAAGTCTCTAAAGGAAGATGTACCAAAGCCATCAGTTTGATGTTTCACTCTTTGGTAGAGTTGTCGGACTTCATTCTGGCTCCTGTACATATCGATTTATTCACACTTCCGCTTTTCCATTTCTCTCTTTTTTCCTTCTTTTCTCCCGATATCTATCTCGTGGGCCATGCGTTGCTATTGATTGTAGAGTAGCCATATATGCCTTTTTTCTCTTCGGTAGAAGCACAACACTATGATCATATTATGGGTTCCTTGTTGGAGGTCTCTGGTATCCAAGTATGGATTTTACGGCTGTTTGCATGGTGTGGACAATAATTTGCCACTATGCTGATATGTTATCGGGACGAAGACAGCTTGATTAAGCAATCGAGCCAGTTGATTGGAATATGTCGTGGCTATCTGTTGTTGTTGTAGCAACGCATATATGTTCGTTCGTATTATTTCAGTTATCAGGTTCTGGTTCCTCTGTAACCGGCCTCAAGAATTCTGCAATCTGGACTGGTTGCGTCCATAAAGAATCAGGAGACATGTGAGTGGGGTTAGCTGTGCAGATAAACAAATTCAGTGTGTCGTGTGGTCCCAATCCACATGACGGGCATGTGTTGGGTATTGTGGCATCAATACGAATCCCAATACGAATTGAGACGGCTGCATCGTCCTGATCTCTTTTATACCTTTGGACCTCTCTCTCTACTTCTGATCATATCGCAAATTACTGTGGCTTGAGCGGACGACTTAAACATGCTATCGAACGTTACACGCAATATTTTGGCTTAGTTAGTGGTCGGAATCAGTACACCATCGACCAATATGTTCAGTGGGAGCCTCATTTCTGCCGTCCAAGTGGTAAACAGTGTGGCAGTGGATTTAGCGGAGGATATTCTCATATTCCTCAAACGGAAGAACTGTACTGTCATCAACGATAGGACCAGTTGCCAAGATCGTACAGATCCGCATACATTACGATCTCAATGCCGTCTGGAGGGTGTGGAATTTCCAAGACGTAGAGGTTAAAGAGTTCCGTAGATATCACCCCTCCTAGGGGAACTCCCTGTTTCACTCTAGCGGGTTTGGACTTCTTGTCTCTGAATTCCAAAAACGACTGGCGTCCGCACATACAATTGATCACCGGGAAATTTGGTCTCTGCTGGGAAATTTGGTCTTATTTCGGGTATTCGACCAGCAGGTATGTAGCGAGCGGCTGCTGCAGTGATGATGTCCCGGAAAGTTCTCTCAGATACTCGAAGATCTGAGGGGATGGGCAGCTCTCTCTGGAGCGCTGATTGGTAATATCTCGGAACCCTTGCCAATCAGCTATCCCATGGTTCAGGAAAGTTCGGCGTTCAGAGGTTATGAAATAGGGTGGTCTATTTACGGAGACGATGATAGGGAGGTGGTCCGAGCCAAGGGATACGTAATTAATCAGACCTGGTGCCACAATGGCGATATCTGGCGAGTTGTGGCAATCTCCTCTAATCCTCGTAGGATTATGTGGCTATCTGTTGTGAATGCAGCTTACCGATGGCTAACTCTTTTTTTGTGTCTGTTCGTATTTGATTTGCTAAACTTAATCGGGTACATACATTTTATGCAACAAGGTGGTGATCCGAATCTATGTTTGCTCCTCGCAACGAATGTCTTTCGTCTACCGCAACGTGATCAAATTGATTTCTTATTGTTTTGGTCTGGAGACGGCCGGGTGTACTTATGAATGTCGAGATGCCTTAATGTGGCACTGCTAACTACCATATTTTTTGCAGCTGCAATGTCTATAAGCCTCAATCCATTGCCAGATGTTTCACTTTAAGACCAAAGATATTTTTCTTTCGTCAATTTTGGAGGGACTTGTTTAGCATTAAAATTGTCTAGATTAATTTTAATGTCACGGGAAAGAAAACGGTCATATATTTCGTCTAAGCGCTCGTAAAATATATCTTTGGTCTGTTCGTCCAAATAATGCTCAAGAAAACGAATTTTGGTTTTATCCGTATTGTAGCAAGTCTTTCATGCTGAGGACCAGATGTTTTAACCGGTACCGTGACATAACTCCCAACGGATATATCTCCCAAAATGATTTTGGGATTTATGTCCGCAAACCAAGCGAAAAATCGCCTGATTTTCTTGACAAATATTTTCACAATTAAAGAAAATATATTTATTTATAAAAATATGCAAATACTTTGAAAATCACTGGATTAAAAAAATAATTTTTTCTTACTCCAAATTAAGAAAAAAATTGTATTTACTCGTCTATATTGAAAAATTTAAATAATTATCTATACTTATAAAAGAGTTCAGTAATGATGACTCACTGACTCACTGATTCACTGACTGACTGACTGATAACACTGGTCAACAGGACTTTTGTTTCAACCGAAGTTGCAGTTGTTTCTAGATGAAATCGGCGAGTTATTTTCAAATCCGGTCCCGGTTTTTCTCCATCAGCTCTTGTTTTTGAGATATAGCTCAAAATCGGTTTTTACGAGTTTAACCCAGACTTTCGTTATTTTCGGATACAAACAAATATTTTTTGTGGGTTTTTCCACATTAATATATTAAGGAGATGTTGTACGCTCGATACAAATCGTTTTTGAAATAGTTATGGTGAGTATATATCAAAAAATGTAGGAAATATACGACAGACCTTGTAAAAATTGCTTATTTTGATTACTTTAATCTATAATTACGTCATCGGGAGAAGTCATAGGAAATTCATATGGTACTCCGGATATGCTTAGGGTGTCTACTATATAATCCAGTATTCAAATGTATAATATAAAGTTCATAGCCCCCATGATTCGGCCATAACCTAAAAATCGCCATGAAGACTGCTAAAGGGAAATAATTTACCAGTGATATCATTACCACATAAGCCATTTACTTTTCAATGGCAGTCTTCATGATGATTTTTAGGTTATGGTCGAATCATGGGCGGTATGAACTTTATATTATATTTTTGAATACTGGACTATATAGTAGACACCCTAAGCATATCGGCATTGCCATATGAAGATCCTATGACTTCTCCCGATGACGTAATTATAGATTAAATTACTCAAAATAAGCAATTTTTACAAGGTCTGTCGTATATTTCCTACATTTTTTGATATATACTCACCATAACTATTTCAAAAACGATTTGTATCGAGCGTACAACATCTCCTTAATATATTAATGTTGAAAAACCCACAAAAAATATTTGTTTGTATCCGAAAATAACGAAAGTCTGGGTTAAACTCGTAAAAACCGATTTTGAGCTATATCTCAAAAACAAGAGCTGATGGAGAAAAACCGGGACCGGATTTGAAAATAACTCGCCGATTTCATCTAGAAACAACTGCAACTTCGTCTGAAACATTCAACTTTTTCAATTTTGTTGAGCAGTGTAATCAACGCCCAGACTAAACGGCTGGAGCTAGAATCTTGAAATTTTGGGTGAGGGTCACTCATGGTCCGAATAGGTCAGATAAGGCTCGGTTTTTGGAAATTCGAACTAGAACAGTACGAAAAGTAATAAAAGGTACTAAATATGGTACCCTTAGTATTAGGCAAACGCGAAGAGCTAGAATTCTGAAATTTGGAATGAGGTTCACTGATGGAGAGTTAGAAAGGTGTACCAAAGGGTTTTTAGAATTTCGAACTATAAGTGTACGAAAAGTAATAAAAGTTACTAAATTTAGTACCATTTGGTATAACGTGAACGGACAGAGCTAAAATCTTGAAATTTGGATTGAAAATCAAGGTTTAGAAGATAAGTTGATATTAGGAGGTGGTTTTGAAAATGTGTACTCATGTGTACGAATAGTACTAAATAGTACTAAATTTGGTAAAATGTGAATTTGGGCGAACCGATAAAGTTGGAATTCTGAAATTTGGAATTACTATTACTGTTGGAGTGTAGGTTTGAGATATGGAGGTAGTTTTCGAAATTCGTACATATGGGTACGGAAGGTACTAAATAGTACCAAATAAGGTACAATTTGGATTTGGGGGAACGGATGGACCTGGAATCCTGAAATTTAGAATTAGGATTACTGTCGGAGTGTAGGATAGAGGTATTTTGGAAATTCGTACTTTTGGGTACGAAAAGTACTAAATGGTACCAAATTTGGTACAATATGAATTTAAGTGATCGGATAGAGCTGGAATAGTGAAATTTGGAATTAAGATTACTATTGGAGTGTGGGATTGGTATACTTTTGGAAATTCGTACTTATGGCAACGAAAAGTACTAAATGGTACCAAATTTGGTACAATTTGGATTTGGGTGATCAGATACATTTGGAATCCTGAAATTCGAAATTAAGATTACTTTTGGAGTGTTGGATAGAGGTAGGTTTGGAAATTCGGACCTATGGGAACAAAAAGCACTAAATGGTACTAAACTTGGTACAATTTGGATTATGGTGATCTGATGCAGCTGTAATTCTGAAATTTGGAATTAAGATTACTGTTGGCGTGTAGGCTTGAGGTAGTTGTGGATATTCGTACTCTTGGGTACGAATAGTACTAAATAGTACCAAACTTGGTACAATTTGGGTTTGGGTGAACGGATATAGCTGAAATTCCGAGATTTGGAATAAGGAGTACTATTGGAGTGTAGGATTGATAAAGTTTTGGAAATTTTTAGTTATGGGTAGGAAAAGTACTAAATAGTACTAAATTTGGTACAATTTAGATTTCAATGTTGGGATACATTTGGGATAGTGAAATTCGGAATTAAAATTGCTGTTGGAGTGTTGATAGAGGTAGGTTTGGAAATTCGTACTTTGGATACGAATAGAACTAAATGGTACCAAATTTGGATTTGAGTTATCGGATGTATCTGGAATTCTGAAATTCGGAATTAAGCTTATTGTTTGAACATAGCACTGAGGTACTTTTGAAAATTGGTACTTATGTGTACGAAAAGTACTAAATGGTATCAAATCTGGTACAATTTGGATTTGGGTGAACGAATATAGCTGGAATCCCGAGATTCAGAATAAGGATTACTGTTGGTAAGTACGATTTATGAAGTTTTTGAAATTTTTAGTTATGGGTACGAAAAGTACTAAATGGTACCAAATTTTAATTTATGTGATCGGACACATTTGGAATCCTGAAATTCGGAATTATTGTTGGAGTGTTGAAAGAGAAGGTTTGGAAATTCGTACTTTGGATACGAAAAGTACTAAATGGTATCAAATTTGGTACAATTTGGATTACGGTGATCGGATGCAGCTGTAATCCTGAAATTTGGAATTAAGATTACTGTTGGCGTGTAGGATTGAGGTAGTTGTATAAATTCGTACTCATGGGTACAAAAGTACTAAATGGTACCAAATTTGATACAGTTTGCATTTGGGTGAACGGATATTTTATTTTAATTTATGTGATGTTGATGTTGGAGTGTTGATAGATGCAGGTTTAGAAATTCGTACTATGGATACGAATAGTACTAAATGGTACCAAATTTGGATTTGAGTTATCGGATATATCTAGAATCCTGAAATTCGGAATTAAGCTTATTGTTTGAACATAGCACTGAGGTAGTTTTGAAAATGTGTACTTATGGGTGCGAAAAGTACTAAATGGTACTAAATTTGGTACAATTTGGATTTCGGTGATCTGATGTAGCTGCCATACTCAAGTTTGGAATTAAAATACCTGTTGAATTGTAGGATTGATAAAATTTTGGAAATTTTTAGTTGTGGGTAGGAAAAGTACTAAATAGTACTAAATTTGGTACAATTTGGATTTGAGCGAACGGATAGAGTTGGAATCAAGAAATTTGGAATTAAGATTACTGTTGGAGTGTAGGATTGAGATATGGAAGTAGTTTTTCAAATTCGTACTTATGAGTACGAAAAGAACTACATTTTGTACAATTAGGATTTGGGTGAAATTATAGCGCTCGAATCCTAAAATGTGGAATTAGGTACACTTAGGGATACGAAATGGTTCCATGTGTGGTACAATTTTGTATTGGTTGAACGGATAGATCTGGATGAGATTTGGAATTAAGATTACTGTTATCATTTGCTTATAACGTCCGATTTACACAGGATTTGGTACAATTTGTTATTGTGTGAAGGGAATTTAGGAGGAGGTTCGTATTTATGCATTTACATGTAAAGTACTAAATAGTTTTATAATTGGTTTTGGGGGAACAGATAGAGCTGGAAATGAGGATGGCGGTTGTTGGGTTAGGCCGTATTTGCGCTGAGAACCTCAATTAAAATATCTCAAAAAATGTGGACTGCTCTTGATGTGTAGGCGTGACGAAAATCGGACTAAAGTGGTACGTATTTGTACACAAAATGTTTCCACCATTCTATATTATATATTGTTTATTTGTTTTGTATATTTAACGCATACGAAGTAGCGGGCACTTTGCTAGTCTTGTATAAAAATGTCTTCGTCGAATACTGTAGTATAGTAAAACTTCTCCGAACTGATACTGACATAATTTCGCTTTTAAATAATTTTATGAAATAAGGAGGCTTTGGAGATACTTTGGCATTGGTTGGAACTTAAGCCTTCTCAAATTTATAATTCCGCTTACATTCTATCCTAAAATTTTTAACAATTTTTATAATTATAAATTTCAAAATTAACCAAAGAAATAATTTTGAAATGAAGAAAAAATTCGTTGCAATTTTTTGGGAGTTATGTCCGCTTTGCTTTACGGATAACACTCCCAACGAATTTTGGGACACTCAAAATCATTTTGGAAGTTATGTACGCGCGAGTTATGTCCGGACACCATTTCAACCTCCAACCAGCTAAAAATCCGCCACCAAACTCATGTTTAATATCATGGCAGCTATAATAGAGTACGTGACCTTTAGGTGTTGTTGTGACGCCTTTCCCAATCCATCGTATTTTCAATATGGCAATAATATCGGTCCTGTATTCTTCAAGTACATCTGCCAATGAGAAAACTGTACCTTCTCTATAAAGGGCAGATTCGCAAATCATGTTCCTCAAAACGTTAGCGGGCGTCGTTCCTTTTAGAGGGACTTGTTTTGAGGTCAGTGTGCACTTGTGATGACCAAGATAGGTCCTGGGCTTTGCCATGGTAAAACCGGAAAGGGCCGCTCGTAATATAAGTGGGTTAAAAGTATGTTACCTCAATAGTCCTCGTCACTCTGCTTACAGTGATACATTTTTTAGGAAGAGATAATGACCCAAAGTTCTATAAAACTGTCCTCATATTGGTTCTGATTACAAGCATATACGTTTTTCGTGTGGAAGACATTCGAGACAACCAAATGAGTGTACTCCTCAATACTTTCTAAAGATCCCTTCGAAATCGTAATTCTCCTGAAGTCGTAAAATACCACCCCTCATTCCGGGGTACCCCACATCTCAACAGGCAGATGGAAGTGTATTTATCATATCTTGCTTTCGCAGCACATGGTTTCCAATGTTTTCATCTTACAACATTGTCTTTAACTGCTTTAACAATTTAATTTAACAATTCTCCAATTTTCTGTTAAAGAAAATGTCATTTCATCACTGCATTGATGGGATTCCATCACATCTTTAGATTGCGACGGTAGGTAACACTACTTGTAACCGCAGGCTAGTGACTTCATTGCTTCACTCAAACAAATATACATATATATGCAAAATTCACCCACACACAACGAGAGCATAATACACGAGAGGCATAGAAAAACAATAACAACAAACAAAAACATAGAGGGCCTAGCCAGGGTAGGAAAAAAATCCAATTGTATCAAAATGTCATAAAATCCAAGAAAACCTCAAAAAACCTCCAGCTCAACAATTGGCAATTTCACAAATGTGATTGTTAACATTCCAAATATGGTAACGTCTGTTTCTTCTCCTCCAGAGTCCGTCTGTCCAAACAGAAATGTCAATGGCTATGACAATGACGTCCTCCGTGATGTGCTGAGGATGATTACAACGATGATGACAAAGACAACAACGATGATGACGATGGTCATCGTACGACTTGGCACAAGGAAAAGAGTAAAAAATAATCACAGTCCACAATAGAATTGTTTTTTTTTTTTTCTTTTGCCATTATGGTATGAAATAAAAGCATTGACATAGTCTGGCATGTTGTAGCTACAGTTGTTGTTATAGGATCCTTTACATAGATGAAATGAAAAGGCTAAAACACACACAGAAACACACCACTACGCACACACCAAACTCATTTCAAATATGGAAAAATTGGGACAAAAGTGTCGAAAGTTTTGACACTTTATAAAAACTGCAAATAACAGCAATAGCCACATTGTAGACGTTAACGTTAACTTCAACGTGAATACCTGACAACGACCACATGGAAGAAATTCAATGATATGTCACTCGTCTCTCCATTCACAAGGCTATCATGGGCCATGTGATTTGGATTTTGGTTGGAGTTAAATTTCTTTATTTTCTATTGTCTCTCGCCATGCGCCGCAATACATTCGACGCCGACCTGCTGGATTGCCATTCCAATGCTCTTCGGGGAGGCAGTCACCTAACACACCACAAAAATATCAAATCAAATAAAATTTACATATTAAAATCCTTTTTGATTGTCTTGTTAGTCGTCGTTGTCGAGGTGACGTTATGCAAAATTTCAAAACGAAACAAAATTAAATTTCACTGTGACAAATAAAATATCACAAAAGTAGGTGAAGAAAACGCCATTACCATTTATGAGATCTTCCATTTTCGAATATAAGCCACGAACGAGAACAAACAAAAAACACAAATAAAACAATTGAGGTAAATATTTGCATATAGTATTTGGTGCCAGAGATAGAATGAATGAATTTTATATTCAATATCCCAAGATGAGCAGTTATGCAAACATGAAAAGAAATTGTAATTTGTGGATTATAGGTCAACTATTTTTTTCACACTGTATTGTGTCGGGAGTAACATGAAATGGCATACAATTATTTATTTATTATTTTTTTTTGTCGACTTTGTTTTGTTCTGTCCATTGAAACCATTCCCTTAATTAAACAGGGAAACTTTGTTATATTATGCACCACATGATGAACGAAGATATGTATATTAATTTCGCCACATACCACATACTCGTACAGTAGTCCCGACAACATTTTCAAAGTTTGTATTCAATCAGATGCCATCTTTTATGTAAATCAATTCGTTTTTTACAAAAGCTTTACACACAAGGTCTGTAATATAATTTCAATCATTAAAATTCCATTTACACCAACTTTTTATACCCTCAGCACTCTCTAACAAGTAAGAAAGTATCAGTCAGCTGTGCTGACGGAGATATACCTGACCCTTTGACCAAAAAAAGAAGCAAGTATAAAAATTATGCCGTTTATCCAATTTGTTGATTTTGTATCACGAGTTTGTCTCCAAATGCGTGGAATCTGTAGGTACCGTAACGTGAAGCGGGAATATGCCAAATCATTGGCATATACCCAGCAAAATTTGAAGGAAGGGGTTCCATGCATTGACGTGATTTCATGGCATCGTTGACATCGATTCAAACGAAGTCGTGAAAGTCATTAGCATTAGAAGTCGTGAAATATCCGATATTTTCATCAGCATTTGAACCCATGCAAACGAAGTCGTAAAAGATCCGATCATTTCATCAGCATTTGGATCCATTCCATCGATCCAATAGAGATGAATTTTGTGCTTTTATTTATGCACATTGTTCTAAATATGTATGTAAGATAAATTATTTACAATGGGCTTGATTTTGTCGGAGACTCGAAATCCCAACCAACGTTGTTAAAATTCTCGTCGTAATGATAATGTCATTGCAAAGGGTGAAAATTACATGTCAAAGCATTGGTGGAAATGACATGCTTTGGATTCAAAAATTAATAGTATCTTTTGGGGTCAACGCTCATATAAAATTCATCGATGAAGATGCAAAAAATATGACATGTCACATCACTTGCACCCATGACTAAATGGCATCTTTGGCATTTTGTTGGGATACCAAAAATGGTCTATGGAAGCCCCCTTTCTTTCAGAAAGGAAGAAATTTTAAAGAAGTTCGAGTGTTATCTTGTGCACTAGTCATTTTAGTACGTGCCGGAAGGCAAATTATCTCAGAAAGTATGGATTTACTCGGGAAAAATGTGTACCTTTATAATAGGGACAGTGAAAACAAACAACAAAATTTTTCTAAAACATATATCCGAGACGAGTCCTCAAACTGTACTTTTCCCAACTTTTGTGTGGGAAGTATCAGGAGGACGGGAACGATGTAGTCCATATTCCGACCTGATACATGGCTGGATGATATAATACGATGTACAAAGTTTGGACCAATAAGAAACTCCCTGCGACAATTATCTTGCGGATTTGCCATTTTTGTTGGTGCCATCATGGTTTCTTGCAGCTTTTGTCCATTATCTCAGGAAGTATGAAGTTACCGCCGAAAAAAATTGTGCCGTCATTAAGAAGGCCGCAAGAACAGCCTGCTGAAAGAAATTTCAAAATGCACTTTTCCCAAATATTGTGTTCGAGGTACCCGAAGGAGTGGACCGATATAGTCCATATGCGAACCCTATCTGCATATGGAAGGAATAATAGTCCGGTCAAAATAGACATGCGTATAAGGGGGAAATAGCAAAAATTCCCACAAAGCTGAATTTTGATGGAGACCTAGGGTTGGCCATTAGAAGCAACGTCCTAAAAGTCCCCATCGATCCCATGTGTGCAAAACAAGTTATTCGGGGTCAAAGGTCATTTTTGGAGGCATTATTCAGTTTTTTTTTAATTTTTCTCAAAAACGGTAAGACTTAGCAAGAGCCGGCTAAAGTAATAGTTGTAGACTTAATAATTGTCTACAAGAGTGATCTTTATGATTTTTAAAAAAGACTTACCATTTTCGAGATATCGCGATCTAAAGGTCAAATAAAAAATTAGCCGCGTAAGTACATTATGAGGCGAACCGGTTAAAGTAATGACACTATGTGTTATATACTTTCATAAGCTTTCAAACGATATCCACTTTGCAGTAATCGGTTCAGTAGAACCGTATCTAACCCGGTTTTTAAATTTGGCCTTTCGGGTCGAATAATCGGCGAACCGGATCCGCAACCGTTAAAAATTATACATTTTCGTAATCAGCGCAACAAACCCTACCTTCTGACAAAACTTGAAAAAAATCGGAGAGTTTTAGTTGGGGTCGTTCCCGTTGGGCTTTCGATTATACATGTGGGTTAAATGGGCTATTTTCGCATAAAATGACTCTAACATTGAATAACTCTATTAAACTTGCTCCGATTTTGTTGGAATTTTTTTTTAGAAAATAGCTACAAATTCGCTCTTCAAGAAAATATATATTTTTGTGGAGGACAGACCCGATTACTTCGCTTATTTTAGCCGGTTCGTCTGAATATGTGCATATTTCCCTTATAAGTGCATAAAAATCATGTGTTTTTTAGAACAGCTATATCTCAAGAATGGTTCCTTATAGGAAAAAATTATAGAGATAAAACTTGTAGATAATTTTTCTGTCTACAATATTTTCTTTAGTCACTTTTTGATTAGATCAACCGTTTTCAAAAAATAAATCCGAGAACCTAAAAACCATTAAAATTTGACCTTTGACCCCGAATAACTTTTTTTGCACACATGGGATCGATGGGGACTTTTAGGACGTTGCTTCTAATGGCAAACCCCAGCTATCCACCAAAATTCAGCCCTGTGGGAATTTTTGCTATTTCAATGTCTATTTTGACCGGACTAGATGTGCAAAGTTTGGACCAAATCGATTGCTTCCTTCGAAAGTTATCGTTCACAACATTAAAAAAAAATTGAGCATTTGTGGGGATACCCGAAGGAATGGACCGTTATGGCCCATCTTCAGACTTAACATAAGTTTAGGAAAACTATTATGAAGGGCAAAATTTGGTTCGAATCTGTTGATACGTTCGAGAGTTATCGTGAGCAACAGCCAGTCAGACATTTCTAAATCGACTCCAAATTGTCTGAAACGGATCTTTCCTATATGTACTGCCTCGCTTACTGCAGTTATAACCTGGATTAATCTCACCTTACTAATTTAAGTTCTTCTTGTTATGTGTTGCCATCTTTGACATATATGTAGGTCTTCCTCTCGTACATGTTCATTTTTACGGCGTTGTAGTTCTCTAGGATATTTTTAAGACGCTGTGCTTCATTCTCGTAATGTTTAACTTCACGGCTTTCTCTTGGCTCCCAATTCATTAGACGCTCTTCATAAGCTTTCTCTTTTTTCGGACTTCTCCTCTGATTTATCACCCTCTATTTCTTTGTCTTTTTGTTCTCGATCTCTTTCGCGATCTCGTTCTTCTTCTCCCTCCTTATCTAGGTGCAGAAACTTCTCGTCTTTAGCCAAGAATTTCTTATGCCGTTTCTTTGTCGGACCATCAATCTTCAATAAACATTTTTCTCGAATATTTCTCAAACATAGCATCGATTCTAGCACACGATTTTTCCACTATGCTCTTCAACTCCGCCATAAATGTTATACAAGTTCCTTCTAAGTTTTCCTTGCAGACTTTTGGGGCTCTCTTCTATTTTCGTCAATTTCGCATCATTTTCTATCTGATCCCATCATTATTGTCAGAATTTTTCTTACATCACCACTGTTTATAGCCTCACATAAGACTTTATTAAGCACATAGTTTTACTCTTTACTTATGTTTAACTTTTCTTCACTCACGGTCTAAATTACGACTCAGATCACCCACCTGCTACTCTCTCGTATTTATACTCGATCGCTGATGCATTGACTATTCTAGCCTCATGAATCTACTAGGAGGTTCTTCAATGTTCAGGTAGAAGCCTAACTGAATAATCAAAATAAAGGGGGAGTTAAAAAAAAGAACAAGTAAGAAAAGTGTTAAGTTCGGTCGGGCCGAACTTTTTATACCCTCCACCACAATTTTCAGTCATTTCGGTGGATTAATGTGGCCACAACCTTCAAAATACCGAAAATCGGAAGGTACCGTTCTATGGGGGCTATATGATGGCGTGGACCTACCTACAAATTTCTGGGGGAAAGTTTCATACCCCCAACGAACACTAAATACCAAATTTCAGCCATCTCGGTGTGATAATGAGGCCAAAACCTTCAAAATACCGAAAATCGGGAGATATCGTCCTCTGGGGCTATATCAAAATGTGGACCTATATAAACATTTTATGGTAGAAATGTTTCTTAGCCTCTGGAAACACAAAATACAAAGTTACAACCGATTCTGTTGTCAAATGGGACTAATACATTCAAAATATATTAAAATGAAGCGTACTTTATATGGGGCGTTATATGGGGGCTATACCAAAACGTGGACCTATATAAACCAACTTTGGTAGGAATGTTTTTTGGTCTCTGGATGCACAAAATACCAAATTACAACCAATTCGGTGGTTAAATGGGACAAATATCTTAAAAATTCCTTAAAACGACGACGCGTCACGCGTCATTTTGTATGGGGGCTATACGAAAGCGTGGACCTACATATCCCGCTTTCAATACCAAAAGTCCTACGTACATATTTTCCCAAAATTTCATCCATCTACGTCAATCCGTTCGGACGCTAGAGTGATTTCCACAGACGGACAGACGGACGGACATGGCTATATCGATGTAAAATTGCACGCTGATCAAGAATATATATAGTTTGTGGGGTCTACAATGATTATTTCGAGTAGTTACAAGCGTAGTGACAAACTTAATATACCCCCATCCTATGCTGGAGGGTATAAAAAAACAAGTAAGAAAAGCGTTAAGTTCGGCCGGGCCGAACTTTTTATACTCTCCACCACGAACTGTATTGAAGAGAATAGGAACAATTAGTTTAATTTCGTTTATGAAAGTACTAAACTCTTCCTTTTATTGCAGGAGTAGTACATATATCTCAACTGATAATACTCCCTTCAAAACAGCTCATGTTCTTTCCAAAACATGGACCAATATTTACAATTTTCCGAATTGAGAGAAATATATAAAATTGGGCAATACCGACTAGACCTAAACCTGAATATTCTGGATTTGGATAGTTAGTGACATCGGGAGCACCGTTCTATGTAGGCTGTATAAAAAGTTGACCTGTACCGATAAATTCCTGGAGGAATGTTTCATAACTCCAGCAAAGACTAAATGCTCCCTGGAAAATCGTGAGCTACGTATGGGGGCTATATGTAGACATAGACCTATACCGACAATTTCAGTTTGAAAATTTTGCGCCTCCAGCTAACACTGAATACCAAATTTCACAAATTTCGGTGGGATATTGAGGACACGACCTTCAAAATACCGAAAATCGGATGTACCGTTCTATGTGGGATATATGAAGACATGGACCTATACTGACAAATTTCAGGTGAAAAGTTGTACACCCTCAAGGAAGACTAAGTACCAACTTTGGCATTTCGGTGTTATAATGAGGCTAAAACCATCAATATACCGAAAATTGGCATATACCGTTCTATGGGGGTACATCAAAACATGGACATATACCGACAAATTTCTTAGGGACATTTTTGTAGCCCAGAAAAAGACTAACTACCAAATTTCAGCTACTTCGGTGAAATAATTAGGCTACAACCTTCAAAATACCGATAATCGGAAGGTGTTTTATCAAAACGTTGACCTATACCGACAAATTTCTGAGAGAAATTTATGTAGCCCAGAAAAAGGCTAAATACCAAATTTTAGCCATTTCGGTGTTATAATGAGGCTAAACCCTTCAAAATACCGAAAATTGGAATATACTGTTCCATGGGGTGTAAATCAAAACGAGGACCGATGCCGATAAATCTTTGTGAGCAATTTTTGCAACCCAAACGGGGACGAAATATAAAATTTCAGCCATTATGGTAGGATAACATAGCTAAAACCTTCAAAAATACCGAAAATTAAGATATAACGTCATATGGGGCTATATGAGGGCGTGGACCTATACCGACAAATTACAGGTGGAAAGTTGTATACCCTTAAGGAAGACTATTTACCAAATTTCAGTCATTTCGGTGGGATATTGAGGTCACAACCTTCAAAATACCGAAAATCAGGATGTACCCTTCTATAGGGGCTATATGAAGACGTGGACCTATACCGACAAATTTCAGCTGGAAAGTTGTATACCCCAACGAAGTCAAGTGGGACATTGAGGTTACAACCGTCAAAATACCGAAAATCGGTAACGTTCTATGGGGGCTATATGAAGACGTGGACCTATACCGACACATTTCATATGAGTTTAATACCCCAAATGAAGACCAAATACCAAATTTCAGCCATTTCGGTGGAATATTGAGGCCACAACCTTCAGAATACCGAAACTTGGGAATTGCCGTTCTATGGGGGCTATACTAAGGCGTGAACCTGTACCGACAAGTTTCTGGGGGAAAGTTGTATACCCCCAACGAAAACTAAATACCAAATATCTGATATTTCTGAGGAATATTGAGACCACAACCTTCAAAACACCAAAAAATGGGAGGTAAGTTCTATGGGGGCTATATAAAGGAGTGGACCTATACCAATAAATTTCATATGAAACGTTTAATACCCCAACTGAAGACCAAATACCAAATTTCAGCCATTTCGGTGGATTAATGTGGCCACACACAACCTTCAAAATACTGAAAATGGGGACGAAGCGTTCTATGGGGGCTATATGAAGGCGTGGACCTACACCTACAAATTTCTGGGGGATAGTTTTATACCCCCAATGAATACTAAATACCTAATTTTAACCATTTCGGTGTGATAATGAGGCTAAAACCTTCAAAATACCGAAAATCGGGAGATATCATCCTATGGGGGCTATATAAACAAGGGAACTGATGAGATCCAGTGGCTTGGATCGAAACTAGTCTTTCCTGCCTTACCCCTTGGAGAACAATGCCAACCTTTTCACTAATAAATTAGTTGTTTTAAAATAATAAAAGAACAACAATGGGATTAAGCCATATTATTTTGGAAAAACAAAATTATCTTAAAAATTCCTTAAAACGACGGCGCGTCACGTGTCACTTTGTATGGGGGCTATACGAAAACGTGGACCTACATAGCCCGCTTTCAATACCAAAAGCCCTACGTACAAATAATATATTTTACCAAAATTGCATCTACCTACTTCAATCCGTTCGGACGCTAGAGTGATTTCCACAGACGGACGGACACGGCTATATCGGTGTAGAATTGCACGCCGATCAAGAATATATATAATTTGTGGGGTCTACAATGATTATTTCGAGGGAATGACAAACTTAATATATACCCCATCTTATGGTGGAGGGTATAATAACAAAATAAACATGGAAATAGAGAGTGTGATTCTATACATTAAATGCTTAATAAAAACTTACACTACAATCAAAAATTCTTTAAATAATGGAAATTTATATAAAACAACTTAAATGCACTAATTACTTTCGTAACAATATCAATGAGCGAAAATATGGGGACCAGTGTCTGGTCCCTTACAGAAACAAATCTTTTAGTTTTAGGCATGTAAATGTGGCTTAGCCAACAGATTAACATGACTCTTGGTCGGCCCCTTTCTTACTAGTTTATTTTTTTCTTCTATTGAATTATTTTTAAACACTGGTTGGACATACGAGTACTTTTCGAATTCTTTATTCCAGAATTGAAAAAATCCTTAATGAATGTTTCGCTACGGTTTCGAAAAGCTCTAATCACATATAACCGTTTCTAACTAAAGTTGTTAAAATAAAATAAACACTCGTAAATACCACGTTTCAATTAATAAAAATAGCGAAAGGGTACTTTCATTTCCAATATCAATGATAGCTAAAAGAAGTACAATAAATTAAATGTTCCCAAGGCATTCGCATAAAAATTCACATACAAATAAATTTCAAATACTCATTGATTACTTGGAAAGTGTGGTGCTAATAGCCACAGATTAAAAAGAGATCAGCTATAAATAAAATAGATTTGTAGCTATTAATGTCGAGTTGTCTCTACCATTTACGGCTGTTTTAGTTTACCACAAATTAATTGACTTTTTATTGCTGTTTAAAGGCATCGGGGGGTTGATGGTTGGATGGATGAAGAGTTAAAACGATGTACATATTCAATCATCATGGACCAATGGATGCTCATCTGCAATGAGTTTTCTTCGTACATAAAAGTGATTAATTAAATCTTTGCTGGAATACTTTAGTGCATAGCGGAGACATACCAAATCCATTTGAGGTGTATTAAATGAGTCTTCAAGAATTCTTTCTGTGTTCTTCTTCACCAGCTTCATATTCATGTGGCATACAAGAACAAAAAGGGGCCAATGTTTAAAACATCTCTTAACTGGGACTTGGCTGGATTCAAAACATGTTACATTCATGGAATTTAAATCAGATTCCTATGAGTATTATTTACGGACATTTGTTGCTATCGCTGTTCAGTCACATGTTTCGGATCAGCACACCATTAGAGGAACGTGCTTATGTTTTCCCGGAATATGATGACGTTAATGATTGACAATTCTGTTCTGTTGATGTTGCTAGGCAGTTTGCCTAGTTACTTGAGGATGACAAATAAAAACGCAACAGAAACGGATTATTTGACTTATTTGGCCTAGAATTCAATCACTCAGTAAAATAATGGGTGCTCTAAAATGGTTACAAACTGTCATACATATTCGTTTAAGCGTGAAATATTCCCACGAGATTCATTACCTGTCAATAATTATGCGTGACAGAACAATTGCAACGTATGTCATCAGCTATGGAAACATTTTCAGAATGTGCAACAAAATCAATTAATAATGTAATTTATCAAAATATGAAGACAAGTTAGGAGGAGGAGCTTGGTTTTATTTAGTAATTAAGTTTTGATATGGTATACAGTAAACTATGAATGCTGTTGCTGCAGCAACAAGGTAAAACATCGTAACGCTCGACCATATATGTATGTAAAAGTATGTAATATACTGAGTACCTATAGTTGAAAATATATCGGAAATTGAGCAAGGAGTTGTGATAAAATAAACAAATCTAGATTTCAAGGAAATTGATTTAATGTTTAGTTAACAGTATTGAAATATGCCGACAAATTTTTATTTTGTTTCTAAATTGTAAACAGAAAATTTTTAGTTCAAAAAAATTAAATGAATAAATAAAGAATAATTTTATAGAAAAGTGCAAAATATTTGTCTTCAAATCTATTTCGCATACACCTTACTTACTTACTTACTTACTTAGATGGTCCATTACAGAACATTTGTTCCATAGACCGAACTAAGAAAAGATCTCCAATTCTCTGTGTTTTTCGCTTCGCTTTTTGGAATACCGCGCCTTGTCATCTCTTCATCCACTTGTTTGCGCCATCTATTGTTTGGCCTGCCAATTCTGCGTGCACCGCCATATGGCTCGAATTTATACGCCTTTTTAGCGGGTTCATCATCGCTCATTCTTATCATATGGCAATCGCTGCATCTCGATACGTTTAACTATATTGATGTCGTTGTATAGCAGATACAGCTCGCGGTTCATACGACGTCGATATTCACCGTCAACGCAGATCGGTCCGTAGATCTTTTGAAGAATTTTTCTCTCAAACACGCCAAGCACTGCCTTATCTGCTTGCGCAAGTACCTAGGCTTCGGAACCATACATCAGCACGGGTAGTATAAGTGTTTTGTAAAGCGTTATTTTTGTTTGACGAGCTATGGCTTTGTTTTTAAAGTGCTTATTTAAGCCAAAGTAGCATCTGTTGGCCAATACAATTCTTCCTTTTATTTCACAACTGATGTCGTTTGTTGTGTTTGTTGTCTTTTACTACCTCAAAATTATAGGAACCAACTTCAACAGTTGGTCCGATCTCAATGGACGCATTGCGCGTCGACACCATCAACTTGGTCTTCTCACCGTTTACCGCCAGACCCACTTTAGCAGATTCTCCTTCGACCTTTATAAAGGTATCAGTTACTTCTTTTACTGATCGGCTCATGATGTCTATATCATCAGCATAAGCAAGTAACATGTGACTATTGGTGTAGATTGTGCCACTTCTTTTGACGTTTGCCTCTCGTATAACTTTTTCTAGCAGGATGTTGAAAAGGTCACACGAAAGGCTGTCTCCTTGCCTGAAACCTCTTTTGGTACAAAACTCCTCGGAGAGGTTCTTTCCTATTTTAACTGAAGATCTTGTGTCAGTTGGAGTCATTTTACAAAGCCGAATGAGCTTTGCGGGGATACCAAATTCAGACATTGCTTGGAATACCTTTGAACGTAGCGGGCTGACGAAGGCTGCTTTATAATCGACAAAAAGGTGGTAGGTGTCGATCTGCATCTCTTGGGTCTTCTCCAGGATTTGGCGCAGGGTAAATATCTGGTCAATGGTGGACTTGCCAGGTCTAAAGCCGCATTGGTATGGTCCAATTATTTCGTTGACCATGGGCTTTAGTCGTTCGCACAATATCCCTGACACTATCTTGTATGCGATAGGGAGAAGACTTATGCCCCTATAGTTGGAGCATAATGTCTTATCTCCACAGGATGCTCAGGTTCCAATCGTCGGGTACGCGTTCTTCCTGCCAGAAGGAGCTAACTAGCTGATGCATACACCTTATCCGGTTTATTGCCGTCTTTACCTCATCTTGGCCGGGTGGTATATATTCAATACCATCTTCTGGGATTGGATCTGTGGTATCTTCGTCGACTTCGCTAATATTGGATACTAACAGTTTGGAAAAATGCTCTTTTTTTCATATCCTTAGCACACTACCTTTATCAGTTACCAGATTACCTTGCTGGTCTCTACAGAAGGATGTGCCAGTTCCAAAGCCATCAGTTTGATGTTTCACTCTTTGGTAGAATTTTCTCCTGTACATCTCGATTTGTTCACACTCCCGCTTTTGCATCTCTCTCTCTCTTTTCCTGCGGAAAAGTCGTTTCTCCTTTCTCCTTTTTTCAGTTGTGATTGCAGGTTACCTATGTCAAACATCCGTGTTGCGTCTGTTCGCACTTTGTTTGCTACGTTTAATCTGGTACGTACCTTTGCTGCAACCTCGGAACGATCGTACATCCAACACGCTTGATGCATGTCTTCCATCTATCACAACGTGATCAATTTGATTTCTTGTTCTTTGATCTGGCAACAGCCAGGTGCCCCTATGAATGTCGAGGTGCTTAAATCTGGTACTGCTAACTATCATGTTTCTTGCAGCTGCAAAGTCTATCAGCCTCATACCATTGTCAGATGTGGAGACTGAATTTCCCGACTGTTGGACCAAAGATATTCTCATTTCCAATTTTGGCATTAAAATCGCCAAGTAAAATTTTAATGTCATGGGCAGGGCAACGGTCATAAGTTTCTTCTAGGCGCTCGTAAAATATATCTTTGGTCTGTTCGTCCTTTTCTTAAGTGGGAGCATGAGCGCAAATAAAACTGATGTTGAAGAATATAGCTTTTAATCGAATTGCAGCAAGTCTTTCATTCACTGGGGTGGAGCTGGAGACCAGATGTTTATACCTCCTACCAACTACAAATCCGCAATCAAACTCATGCTTTGTGTCATGGCAGCTATAATACATTGCGTCACCTTTAGGTGTTGTTGTGACGCCTTTCCCAATCCATCGTATTTCCTGTATGGCGGTAATGTCGGCCTTGTACTTTTCAAGTACATCTGGCAATGTGTAAACTGCACCTTCTCTATAAAGAGTGCGAACATTCCAGGTGCAGATTCGCAGATCATGGTCCTTAAAACGTTTGCGGCGTTCGCCAACTTTAGAGGGGTTTGTTTTTCTTTTTTTTTTTTTGGTTTTTTCATAGTAGGCTGTTTTTTCTAGGGGGGGGGTTACTTACCCAACGCCCAAACCCAAGTTTTTAACGTTCTTATGAGTAAACGCGCGGCACATGTTAGCTCACTACCTTTAACGGGTGTTAAGGGCAGTTCCCCAGGTGACATCACGGGGAGGTCAGTGTCCACTTGAGATGAAAGAGGGACCAAGATAAATCCTGAGCTTTGCCATGTTAAAGCCGGTCAGGACCGTTCCTTGGTATCTTCCATCCCCTACGTCGCATACGCTTCAATTGGTCACCTCGACAAACATTGGAATTCACGCGGATCTTTAATATCAAAGCAAGATGTTCCATACTCCACAAAGGAACGCAAGTCTAGAGTAAATCCACCATCACCTGAACAATGCAACAGGACTACAACTTCGATTAGCCTATAATAGCTGGACAACAACAAATTTATCGAGTGGCAGTTAATATTCCTCCGTTTTGGCACAGCAATTCGGCGTTGCGCTTCAAGTAAATCGATAGCCAATTCATAACGTCAGGTATTTCATCGGATTCCACAAAATTCCATACCATCGTTGCATATATTGATGCTACCAATCTCTCGGAAGCAAGTGGCGTCATCCTAAATCCTCCAGATTCAAATATGTAAGAAACGTTTAAAAAGAGTTACAAGAACGTTTTATAGATTCAGAAGAAAATCGATTGAAACGGCTACTACGAGAAATAGAAATTGGTGACAAGAAGACATCAAGACTTTTTCGTGAGATGACATACTGGGCTGCAATTAAGTTTCGGATGATATATTGAAATCGTTGTGGATGCAACGTCTTCCCAAACAGACTCAAGCCATTTTATCGGTAAGCATCAAGTCCCTGAACAAATTAGCGCAAATGGCAGACAAAATTGCTGATACCGTGGAACCTTGGGATGTCAGTGCAATTTCAAAAAAAAACTTCGGGATCCATATACATATATACATCAAAAATAAAGCATTTGGAATTAAAAATCGATTAACTCACAAAGAATATTGAAAAAATGGCCAGTTGTGGCAGAAGTCGTTCAAAATCCAAAGGTCGGTCAAGCTGCAAAACGGAAGGAAAGCATTTGTATTGGTATAAATACAACTTCGCAGAACGTGCAAAGAAATGTGTGCAACTTTGCTCATTCCCAACAAATCCGCAATCGGAAAACTAGACGGCACCTCGCCATTGGTGACGGACATGGGTAGCAGAGAAATATGTCGCCTATTTCTACGTGATAACAAACTGAACTCCGATTTTCTCATCGATACTGGCGCTGACGTCTCGGTATTTTCTGCAAGTTCGGCGGAAAAGCAGCAAAATCCTTCATCACTTGAGTTGTTCGCTGCTTATCAATCTTCAATCAAAGCATATAGCACGATTAAAGTAACATTATCTTTGGGTTTGAAACGGACTTTTACGTTGACTTTCATCCTGGCAGCTGTAAACAGGCCAATAATTGGAGCTGATTTCCTAAGTCATTTTGGTTTATTGGTCGATGTTAAAAATAACCGTCTTATGGTTCACACAACAAAATCAGAAAGTAAAGGTACATTATATTCTTGGGATCTACAATCTGTAAAATCCCTCTCAGAGAAATCGAGATATCCGATTTAGCAATGTCCGTCTGTCCGTCTGTCTGGCTGGAGCGCACGATAACTCTCGAACGGATAAACTGATTTAATCCAAAATTTGGCCTTCGTAATATTTCGCCAAAACTTAGTTTAAGTTCGAAAATGTTCGAAAAATTGTGCGCACGATAACTTTGGAAGGGAGTAATCGATTTAGTCCATACTCTTCAAATGGTGAAATTTCTACCAGACATAGATGAGATGTGATGATAAACTCTATCGGTCCAATTCTTCGGGTACCTCCAACACAAAATTACGGAAAAGTTCAGCTTAGGACCTTCTCTGGAATCGCTTTGATTTTTGTTGTAACAACCTGTATTCGCTGCCCTCATTGCGACGGTACAAGTTTTATCAGGGGCAAGTCCATACTTCCTGCGAAAATAATCCGGAAGATGTAAAAAAACCCTATGGCCTGGGATGCCAAGTTAATGGGTTTCCGCTACTTGTGGTGATTTTTGAAGAACAAAACCACTGTTTCGAGGTCTACATATGGGACCATGAATTGCGGCTGGAACGCACGATTACGATTTTCATTCAATGTAGCGAAGGCTTTTTTGCTTACGCTGCATTAAATGACTGTCTGTGAATGTGCGAACGAAAACAAAAGTTTCAAATTTCATTTGAGACTTTTGTGTTTCGCAACATTAGGCAGACATAAATGAATTTCATTTAATTTTAGTCAAAGGGGAAGGGTTGGGACGTAACTCGCACTATATCAGTGGAACAGAGCAAGCTTTGGAACTTCTAATATTTTGTCCAAATGTAGTTTTACTTCAGAAATGGTACATATCGGTCTTCTCCTTAGGGTACCTCCCCCACAAAAGTTCAACATTTTTGTTTTAGTGCTGTTTAGGATCTGTTCGAAGTTTCTTTGGAAAATTAGACCGATGCTACTCTTTGAAGTCCTGTTTAAGCGATATTATGTTTTTCGTGGGCAAGTCCAAGTTTCCTGACATAGTGGTCCGAGTTATAGGGTGACCAACTGAAATGACTGGTGGGCACAATATCTATCGAAAAGAATGACTTCTACAATAAGACCCACATACAATATGGACTATGTCGACCCACTTTTGAGCTTCAAACAAAATATATTACAATACTTTTTACTTGTTTTATGCAAATATGTATCTCCAAAATTAACGCCCGATCAAGAAAAATGGCATTTACAATGATGCAAAATAGGTTGGCGTACCTCCAAATTTTCGATTTTTTTATTTGGTTCAGTTTTGCCCTAAGTGATTTGGTATAAAAGCCAGACAGCTGAAAATGTTAGTATCTCCCTAAAAGAAATATTTATCGGCTTATGCACAGGGTTCGTGGTATAGGGTATCACAGTCCCGATTATAGCCTTTGCTTTTATATATACCCTTTGCTTTTTTTATACCCCTACTATGTGGGGAGGGTATTATATGTTGGTTTTGGCCAAAAAGTTTGTAACGCATCGAAATAATGGTCGTAGGCCCATACATATATATACCAAATGAATGTCTCGACGAGCTGAGTCAATCTGGCAATGTGTGTCCCGCCGTCCGTCTGTCCGTCTGTCCATCTAAACCTTGTAATCACGCTATAGGTCGCAATTTTAATCCGATCGTCACCAAATTTTGGATGTTGATGCAGGTCCCGGAGGGGAATAATATTCAGGGGTCGGAATGGGCAAAAACTTATTTGGGGAAAAAGTTAACATTTTATTTCAAAGCGAATATATCCGCTTCTATACGGGGTATATCAAAAACAAAACCTGCTAATCAAACAACGAAGAACTCCCAATAGCCGCTAATACAACCAATCTTTTCATTTTTGCGATTTTAAAAATAATGACGAATATCACAGCTTTGGTTGGGGACCTTCCAAAAACAAAGTCTGACTATAAAATCCCATCTTTACTATGATGAAAAGTAGTTTGGCGTAGGTGGCCAAATAACGGAGATATTGCAATAGTCGGTAAACATCCAATTTTTTTTGTAATCACGCTACAGGTCGCAATTTTGATCGGATCTTCACGGGTTGATGGGTGTCATACAGAGGAAGAAGCCTATTGATCTGGGTGATGGTCGGATAATAATCAGGGGTCGGAATGGGCAAAAAACTTATTTGGAGAAAAAGTCAACGTTTTATTTCAAAGCGAATATCTCCGCTTCTATAAGGGGCAAAAGCAAATATCACATTTGCAATGATGTAACGTAGGTTGTCGTAGGTGCTCAAATAACGAAGATATCGCAATAGCCGCTAATAAAATCCAACTTTTCATTTTTGCGATTTTAAAAATAATGACGAATATCACAGCTCTGGTTGGGGACCTTCCAAAAACAAAGTCTGACTATGAAACTAGAAAATCCCATGGCCAAATAATGGAGATATCGCAATAGTCGGTAATATATCCCAATTGTAATCACGCTATACGTCGCAATTTTGATTGGATCGTCACAAAATTTTGGGTGTTAATGGGGGTCCCACACCGGAAAAAACCTATTGATTTTGGTAATGGTCGGATATTATTCAGGGGTCGGAACGTGAAAAAAAAACTTATTTGGAGAAAGGCCAACGTTTTATTTCAATGTGAATATCTCTCTTCTCTAAGGGGTATATCGAAAGCAAAACCTGGCAAGAAAGTAGAAAATATCCCCTTTACAACGATGTGAAGTAGGTTGTCATAGGTGGTCAAACAACAGAGATATCTCAATAGTCGGTAATGCATCCCTTTTTCCATTCTTTGTGCAATCACAGTATAGGTCGGAATTTTGATCGGATCCTCAGGAAATTTTGGGGGTTTATGGGGATCTCACAGAGAAAGAAGCCTGTTGATGATTGGCTTACATCCCACTTTTCCATTTTTTTATTTGCGTTGTACTGACGATGCACTTAAATGCGATTCAACAAAATTGACCTGTATTAATGAAGACATTCAGAGCGAATGCGCTAAGCTATCCCAATTTTAATATTTTGAATTTTACCAGTCAAAAGCTTATGCACAGGGGTAGTGGTGTAGGGTATCAAATAGTCGGTCCCGACCCGACTATAGCCTTGGCCCACTTGTTTTATGTAAGTAAATCTTTTTTTTTCATCCTTTGTAGCAGTTCATATTTCATTATTAATTTCGCAGTACATTTCGTAGTTGATATTTTTGTGTTGACTTCACAGTACCCGATATTCCTTTATTTCGTTCGTGAACCATTCTTCTTTTGAGGTGCTAACCGTGCTTCCTATACATACATTCCTTTGTGGTTTTGTTAATGTTTGTTTTGACACTACCTGATAATTTTTTTCCAAATCATTTGGTATGTGATTGCATTCAATATTTTAGAAATCAGTAATGGCAAAAAAATTTGGTGAACATGTTGCGAGACACATGTTAGCCAGCTTGTTCCTACTACATATTCCTCCTTTTTCAAACGAACAATATCAGCTATGAAATATTCGATTAACTTATTATTGTTAATATATTAAGTATATACTTCAATATGTTAGTAAAATTTCATAACTCACTGGACATAAAAATCATTTTACAATATAAACATATCTTCCAGTTAACTGCATGCTTTTAATTCATTGTGTTAACAACGTTAACCTAATTTCTTCACCTGCCGCTGTTATAGTGGCTGAACAAATACTGATCCAGTCGCCACGTTAGCTGTTGTTCCTTTCATTTATAAATAATAAACAAATTTCATAGATAATTTCCTGTGAAAAACAACATCGTCAGGCCGAGTGCAGTACCATACCATGCCGCTCAGTGCAGTGTTGTGCGGAACAATATTAACATGAAATTTAGATTACTGTGCAAAGTGCCACATAATTTCTTCGTTAGTCCACCTTCTGCCGCAGAATCTTTTGCCTGTTTGGAAAAAAAATTATGAAAGTCATAAATTTCAACGGTTTTATGCATGGAAGAGAATATATGAGTTTTTTTGTACGTTAAGTCTGTTTGGAAGAAACACTCATACATATGAATGCGACTACAAAGTGTAGTGAATTGTTATGTAGTTAGTGTTGCACGGATATGTATCTTAGACTCTAGTTAAAGAATGTTGCACTGAAAGCAATTACGTTGCTGATTAAAAAACGGAAAAATTTTACTTATTTACTTATTTAGGTGGCTCTGCTTGCGCACAGAAGATAGATTTCCACTTTCCACGATCTTTTGCAGTTTGAGGGGATACCACCGTCATCAATCTTATCTTTCACCTGCTCATTCCCATCAAACAAATCATTACCAAATAATGGGTTTTAAGAGTTCCTTTTGGTAGTTGTAACTACTTACAAAACTCCCTACTAACCCATTATTTTAACAAAGGCATGTCGCAATGAATAACATGTTCTTCTATAACCACTAGAAAAATAAGCTAAAAACATATTTTCTATTTTGAGAACAGTTTGTAGTCGGACACACACGCTCTGTGCCACCATTCTCATTACTAAGTAAGAAGTATTGTCTTGATGCATTACTTTGAAATGGGTTACATAAAATCCAACGGATCCGAATTTTGTGCAGGGTTCAATTGAAGTCTTCCATCGTTTACCGCATTGTTGCACATCTGCATATGAATTTTTAGGGGGACATCATCGTGCATTCTTATAACATGACCTAGCCATCGCAATCGTTGTATCTCATACCTAGCCGATATTCAATCCCACGGCAGCGGGTTCTTTCGTACCGGATTGACCCGAAACCCTAGTGTTTTAGCTACCAAACCAGCATCAAACCTGTGCTTGACGTAGGTTTCCATGCTGCAACAACAACAGTGCCAACGGGGTATATCTTTTTGGGGAATTTTTCTCTCGAACACACAAAGTACTGCCTTGTCTTCTTGCGCAAGTAGCCATGTTTCGGAGCCCTACATTATAGCGGATAGTATCAGTTTTTTGTAAAGTGTGACTTTTGTAGCTGGCTGTGTGGCTGTGTTTCTATGCTTAGTCCAAAGTAGCATCTATTTGTCAATATTATTAGTCTCCTTACTTCAGAACATGGTGTTTGTTCTATTTATGGTGATGCCGAGGTAAATGAAGTCGTTAACTACATCAACTGCATGTGTCAACTTCCATAGTTGGTCTGAATTCGGTTGACGCATTGAGCGTTGATGCCATCAATTTCGTCTTATCTCCGTTTTCTGCCACCCATCAACTAGAGATTCTTCTTCTAGTTTTACAAAGGTGTTCATTACTGCTTCTTGTTATTGTAACAATGTTTATTATTATTGTATGTTTGTGTGTTCGTTCTTCTGCTCAATCTAACTCTGGGTCTATCTCCAGATCCAGGAATGTGGCTGCTTCGATGGGATGTAACCACAGAAATAGATGAATAAGTTTGGAAAAAGTGTTGAAAGGTGCAGCGTGTCGTGCGGGTCCATGCCGCATGCTGGCCAGATGTTTTTTGCACGGTGCGAACGATATTTGCCCTATAAGAATTCGGGCGACTGCAATATCACAAATATAATATCGCTGTAAACAGAACCGCAAGGAGTACCTTTGGTAAAAAGGATGCTCGAACAGGCCCTTAACTGCACTTAAAAAAATGTTAAGTTTTTGTGATGGATGTACTCCAAGAGTGGAACGATATGGCCCATACTCGAACTTGAACTAAGTTTACACCAACAAGTAAAAAAGTATCAGTCGACTTTGCCGACAGAGATATACCTTCAGCCTATGTGAATTGAACTTTCATCTAAGGACAGATCGAATGTATGTAGGGTCTTTTCAGAATTTTGTGGCCCTTTTTGGACATTTGAACTTGCCGGCAAAAATGTGGATTAGGATTAAAGTTCAAAAGTGTTGAAGGAATGGACCGACATAGTCCATTATGGACATGAATCTTATTTTGTCATATCTTTTCGATATATATCGCGAACAGTTTTCATTTCAGTGGGTCATCGTATAACTTCTGGAGCAGTATGGCAGGATGCGTGGACTTGTCCGCCGAAAATATAATATCGCTGTAAACAGGACCACAAGGAACAGCATCAGTATACATTCCAAAGATCTTCGAACAGACCCTAAACTGCACTTAGACACAAATGTTGAACTTTTGTGGGGGTACCATAAGGAGAGGATCGATATGGGCCATTTTAGAAGGTAAACTAAATTTGGACAAAATATTAGGAGATCCCAAGTTTGGACCAAATTGGTTGCCGCGTTCAAGAGATGTCGTGCATACAATTTTAGTGATATTTTTGAAATATTGGGGAGAAGTACCGAAAGTTGTGCACCGGTATTGCACATCTTCGAACTAAAACTAACTTTTGACAAAATAAGACGAAGGCCAAGTTTTGGACAAAATCGGTTGATCAGTAAGAGAGTTATCGTGCACTCCATCGACTACATATGGCGCCATTTTTTACACCCTTCGGGCTATTTTCTCAAGAAGTATGGACTTGCCCCTGAATTTTTACCGTTGTAATGGAGGCAGCGAATGCAAGTTGCTTCAACAAAAATCAAATTGATTCGAGCGCAGGTCCTGAACTGAACTTTTTCGAAATTTACCCGAAGGAGTGAACCGATAAAGTCAATTTTGGAACTCATCGGTTCATCCGTTCGAGAGTACGCTCCAGCCACTACACATGGTGCCAAATGGTTTTTTACAGCTTTCGGGCTATTTTCGCAGCAAGAATGGACTTAAGAAACTGGTACCGTCGTAATGGTATGGGACCGATAGAACCCATATTGGAACCTCATCTATGCTCGTTATTATGTGCAAAGTATGGACCAAATCGGTTACTCCCTTCAAGAGTTTTCGGGCGCACAATTTTTTCCGAAAATTTTTAAACTTTTGTGTGGGAGATACATTAGGGAGTTGACCGATATGGCTCACCTTCGAACTTAAACTAGGTTTGGACAAAATATTTCTATGGCCAAATTTTGGACGAAATTGGTTTATACGTTCGAGAAAATATGGACTTGCCCTTTGTACCGTCGTAATGGGGGCAGCGAATCAAAATTGTTACAAAAGAAAAAGCAAAGTGATTCGAAAGTATGTCTTAAACTGAACTTCTCCGAAGTTTTGTGTGGGAGGTAACTGAAGAAGTGTACCGATAGAGTGCATATTGGAACCGCATCTATGTCTGGTAGGAACTCCACGATGTGCAAAATACGTACAAAATCGGTTTTTTCCTCAAGACTTAATGTGCGCACAATTTTTCCGAACATTGTTTTAATTTTTGTGTGAAAGTTATCCGAGGGAATGGAATTATTTCCTTTGTATTGACCATCACTGATTAAAAATAAGTTTCCTATACAATTATTATGAAAAGTAATATTTTAGGCAATATTTTTTCTAAGTGTGCCGTAATAATATTAGATAACCACTATCATACTCTTATAATTTAAGACAGGAATTGTTTTAACATATGTATCCCATAGCATATATAAGAACCTGTTGTTACCTACTTAGGTTACGGAAGTTAGAAATTAGAGCGGATTTCAATTAATAAACATGATAATTTATGTAATATAAGAATGAGTTGCAGTTTGGAATATAAGGTTAAACGAAATGAAAAGTGATGTTAAAGCTTAACTTTTGCAGCTATTAACCAATAAAAATGTAACAACAAATATGAGAGATTATTTTCTATTTTCAGATCAATAAACATTTTATCCAACAATTAAAAACTAGAATTCCATATACCGCCTACACCTAATTTTTAAAATGTGAAAACACAAAAATAAGTTCATCATAATTTACGTGTCTTCACTTCTGACTCTTTTTATGACTTAACTGCAAAATAGGTTGGAAGAGAAGCATATTATGATCAAAATCTTCGTAATCATGTTCATATTCGACATACCAAACTGCTTCAAATCATACAAAATATTCTTAATGTATCTCAACGTCAAACACCTGTGTAAATCGTTCATTAATTCTGTGCTAATAAAACCAACACCTAACATAAAGTCAAAATTTTTGAATACAAATCACCCAAAGCATGCAATGTTGTTTGCGATATAAAACACTAATCAAGGCTTTTGGTATTTGTCGGCTGTCTGTAACTACTTGTTCGTGTTGCTGATGGATGGCTAAAAATAATATTTATTTTTTAGGTAATGCAATTTCATAATTTCTTTTACTTTACTAAAAATAAACAAATTAATTCTGTACACACTCATTTCAGTAGCTGTCAGTTATTCAGTCACGTCATAAAACAATTTTCTCACATTTTCACATAAATTCTACTGGAGTTGATGAATTTCCCTCAATTTAGTTTAGTGGAATATTAGGTCGAGAAATTCTGACGTATTTTAGAAATGTGGAAGTGTGGAAGATGTATAGATGAAACAAATTTTAGAAATACATATGGTACAGTACAGCATGGAAGCAAAATATTGAAATTAACATATTGAATTCTAAAAATGTTTAAGTTATATTTCTACTCAATATTAAATGCAGAAAAAATATTTTGCTTTTTACGAGGGCGGTTCGGAAACTTCTTAGCCTATCAATGAAAGAGAATAGTTAGTTTTTCAAAAATATTTTTATTTTTCAATATAATCTCCTGAAACTTCAATACACTTAGTCCAACGCTTTTCTAGCAATTCTATCCCTTGATTAAAATAGTTTTCCTCAATGTCTTCAAAATAGTGGTTTACAACTGTAATTGCATCTTCATTTTAGGTAAAACGCTTGCCAGCAAGGAATTTTTTTAGATTTGGGAACAAGTAAAAGTCACTGGGAACTAAATCAGGAGAATAAGGTGGATTGTCAAGCAACTCGTACTTTAATTCGTTGATTTTAGCCATTGTTAAAACACTCTGGTGCGCTGGTGCGTTGTCTTGATGAAAAATTATTTTTTTGTGTTATAAGCCTGGACGTTTTTCTCGAATTTGTACATTTAATTGATCCAAAAGGTTGCAATAGTACTCTGAATTTATTGTTTTACCCTTTTACAGATAGTCAATCAATAAAATACCTTTGAAGTCCCAAAAAACCGTTGCCATAACCTTACCAGCCGATTGAATTGTTTTTGCCTTCTTTGGGGCACTTCCTCCAGCTTCAGTCCATTGTATGGATTGTTCTTTTGTCTCTGGAGTATAGTGGTGGATCCATGTCTCATCAACAGTTATGAAACGACGCTTAAAATCCATTTTATTTCGCTTAAAACGATCCAAACAAGCTTGAGAAATGTTCATTCTTATGCGTTTTTGATCGACTGTTAACAAGTGCGGCACCCATCTTGCAGAAAGCTTTTTCATCTGTAGTTCTTCATGCAACATTAAATGGACTCGATCATTTGAGATGCCCATGATATTAGCAATTTCACGCCCTTTTATTCGTCGATCATTTAATACCATATCATGCTCTTTGGCTACAATTTCTGTTGCTGTTTTTGGACGTCCACTACGTGGTTCATCTTCAATGCTTGTACGACCACGTTTAAATTCAGCAACCCAATTGTTTACTGTTGCATATGAAGGAGCACTCTCACCTAACACATTCACCATATCATTATGAATTTCTTGTCCCGATAAACCTTTTTTATGTAAATATTTAATGACAGCAATCATTTCTAATTTTTCCATTGTAAAAAAATTGCGGATGCGTCATTTTTGAACACCTGTTTCTATATAAATGAGTTGCCAGATCGAAACAAAATTTAACATGTGTTCATAACAGAGATGGAAGTTTCCAAAAAACTTAACTTTTTTCTGTTTATACCGCGCTTTTTGTGCTAGGCTAAGAAGTTTCCGAACTGCCCTCGTAAAACATTCAGGCTTAATCCCAAATCAATCAATACAGACATGCGTATAAGGGGGAAATAGCAAAAATTCCCACAAAGCTGAATTTTGGTGGAAAGCTAGGGTTAGCCATTAGAAGCAACGTCCTAAAAGTCCCCATCGATCCAATGTGTGCAAAACAAGTTATTCGGGGTCAAAGGTCATTTTTGGAGGCATTATTTAGTTTTTTTTTAATTTTTCTCAAAAACGGTAAGACTTAGCAAACGCCGGCTAAAGTAAAAGTTGTAGATTCAACAATTGTCTACAAGAGTGGTATATATGATTCCTAAAAAAGACTTACCATTTTCGAGATATCGCGATCTAAAGGTCAAATAAAGAATTAGCCGCGTAAGTACATTATAAGGCGAACCGGTTAAACTGTGTGTTAGATACTTCCGTAAGCTTTCAAACGATATCCACTTTGCAGTAATCGGTTCAATATAACCGGGTCTAACCCTGTTTTTAAATTTGGCTTTTCGGGTCGAATAACCTGCGAACCGGATCCGCAACCGTTGAAAATTATACATTTCCGTAATCAGCGCAACAAACCCTACCTTCGGACAAAACCTGAAAAAAATCGGAGAGTTTTCGTTGGGGTCGTTCCCGTTGGGCTTTCGATTATACATGTAGGTTAAATGGGCTATTTTCGCATAAAATGACTCTAACATTGAATAACTCTACTAAACACGCTGCGATTTTGTTGGATTTTTTTTTAGAAGATAGCTATAATTTCGCTCTTCAAGAAAATATATATTTTTTGGGGGACAGACCCGATTTCTTCGCTTTATTTAGCCGGTTCGTCTGAATATGTGCATATTTCCCTTATAAGTGCATAAAAATCATGTGTTTTTTAGAACAGCTATAACTCAAGAATGGTTCCTTCTAAGAAAAAAATATAAGGGTCAAACTTGTAGATAATTTTTCTGTCTACAATATTCACTTTAGTCACTTTTTGATTAGATCAACCGTTTTCAAAAAATAAATCCGAAAGCCTAAAAACCCTTAAATTTTGACCTTTGACCCCGAATAATTTTTTTTGCACACATGGGATCGACGGGGACTTTTAGGACGTTGCTTCTAATGGCAAACTCTAGCTCTCCACAAAAATTCAGCTTTGTGGGAATTTTTGCTATTTCGATGTCTATTTTGACCGGACTATAAGTGAAGTTCGACGATTGGGCGTCAAAATTAGTCTATTGACAGATGCACAGAATTTGTCATTTACATACCCGCTAGAATTTCATGATGGATAGACTCACTATTGCTCAGCATTAGTTCTCTACCAAGAAAACCACTGTCGACCTTCAGAAATTCTTTGTGATAAGATCTACGATTGGGCACCAACATATATTTAGGAAAACAACTACAAATGGCTTCTTTATGACAATAACAACGATTGGAGTGAGTTATTCGATAAATGATACACCCAAAAATATATGCGATTATTAATAGGTCCATTGTTTTGAACATATATTAACTCCGATACATATATTGTCAAAATAAAGTTACAAGGGGAAATTTGCCAATAAGTCTTACGTAGTTTTAATTAAAAATAATAATGAAAATTATTTCATCAGTAATATAAGTCTAAAATATGGTTTACATCATTGCTAAATACAACATTTTCGCTAACATGAACGTTCAAAATTTTGGTCAGGTGGGCCCCCCCCCCCCAAAATGAAATCCTGGCTACGTCCCTGCTTCTAGGGATATGCATAGAATCACTTTCTGAGTCGATTTATGCATGTCCGTCCCTCCGTCCGTTCGTTCGCAACGTACAGGTCGCATTTGTTGTTTTTAGCCGTCGGAAGAACGCTATTGCTTTTGGTGAAAATCGGTTAAGATTTGGACATAGCTCCCATATATATATCTGTCCAATTTTGATGAAATTTTGAATTTATGACGGAATTAGGTCTATTAATAAATGTACCAAATTATATCGAAATCGGTTCAGATTTGGATATAGCTCGCATATATATTTTCGGCCGATTTGAGGTATTTGATGCACCAAACACGCCATATCTGCCCGATTTTGATGAAATTTGGAATGCGTGACGGAATTCGGTCTATAGATAAGTGTGCCAAATAATATCGAAATCGGTTCAGATTTGGATATAGCTCCCATATATATTTTCGGCCGATTTGACGTATTTGCTGCACCAAAAACGCTATATACGACCGAATTTGATGAAATTTGGTTTGTGTGACTGAATTCGGTCTAAAAATAAATGTGCCAAATTATATCGAAATCGGTTCAGATTTGGATATAGCTCCCATATATATTTTCGCCCGATTTCACGTATTTGCTGCACCAAACACCCTATATCTGCAAATTTTGATGAACTTTGTAATGTGTGACAGCATTTTGTCTAGTAATAAGTGTACTTTATTATATAGAACTCAGTTAAAATACATATGTATACATACATATATCTCATATATTTTACATATTCACAGTGGTGTAGGGTATCATGATGATCCTTTCCTTACTGGTTTTAATTGGTTTACCAAGGGGTAAGGTAGGGCAGACTATAGTTTCGGATCTCGCCACATACCCTCATCAGTTCCCTTCTTTCTTGTTTTTCAACAAGAAACTTTTTACACCCATGTACCAATTGTTTGGTCGAATAGATTAGTGTCCAAAGACCGAGAATTTCTTTGGCATTTCTTTTCTTTGCCTTTTCTTATAAAAAAGGTTCCGCACAAATCACTTTGAACAATTTTTTTGTTGAAAATTACTATAAATAAACAAATTAATGGTATTTTGCCTATTAATGACTAAAATAAATTTTATTCCATTTAAATTTTAAAAAGGGTCCCCCACAAACCGCTTTTAATTTGTATGATATATGAAATAAAATTATATATAATATTAAATGATATATATGTTATTAAACGATGACAAAATTAGTAAGAATAAAACGGTTATGTCATTTTGGTTATGCCGTGTGCCCCCATACATTGTTTTCAGTGAAATATCTGCTTACAGTGACTTCAAAAAATTGTCAAAAGTTCTGAAAAATAAAAACTTTAAAAGCTTTTTGTGCGGAAGCTTTTTTTTATCGAATCTCTTTATAATTATGTTATGTAAGAACTCACCAAAATATCATACAGGGATAGGAGGTTGTAAACAAATCATAACCCTATTGTTGGTATTGCTTATTTCGACAGTGCCTTGTCTCGGCTAAGATTATACTGTATTTGAAATTTTAAGGTGTGACAAAACCCAGTGCCCAATAAAAATCATTTTCATGATTTTTTCCAAGAAAAATACGGAGCTATTTTTGTATATTTTTTCATCTGAAAGAGCGCATCTTAATATACTTTCCGATTTTTATACCCTACACCACTATGTGGGGAGGGTATTATAAGTTGGTTTTGGCCAAAAAGTTTGTAACGCATCGAAATAATGGTCATAGACCCATACTTATATATACCAATATGAATGTCTCGACGAGCTGAGTCGATCTGGCTATGTGTGTCCGTCCGTCCGTCCGTCCGTCTGTCCGTCTGTCCATCTAAACCTTGTAATCACGCTACAGGTCGCAATTTTGATCGGATCGTCACGAAATTTTGGATGTTGATGGGGGTCCCGGAGGGGAAGAAACCTATTGATTTTGGCGATGGTCGGATAATATTTAGGGGTCGGAAAGGGCAAAAAACTTAGGTGGATAAAAAGACAACGTTTTTTTCCAAAGCGAATATCTCAGCTTCTACATGGGGAATACCAAAAGCAAAACCTGACAATGAAAGTACAAAATATCACCTTTCTACTGATGTAAAGTAGGTGCTCGTAGGTGATCAAACAACGAAGATATCACAATAGTAGCAAATAAAACCCTAATTTTCATTTTTGCGATTTTAATTATATTGACGAATATCACAGCTTTGGTTGGAAACTTTCCAAAAGCAAAGCCTGACTATGAAAGTAGATGATCCCGTCTTTACAATGACATAAACTAGGTCGGCGTAGGTAACCAAATAACGGAGATATCGCAATAGTCGGTAATACATCCCATTTATCCATTTTTTTGAAATCACGCTACAGGTCCCAATTTTGATCGAATCGTCACGAAATTTTGAGGGTTAATGGGGGTCTCAGAGAGGAAGAAGCCTATTGATTTTGGCGATGGTCGGATAATATTTAGGTTCGGAATGGGCAAAAAACTTATTTGGAAAAAAGTCAACATTTTATTTCAAAGCCAATATCTCTGTTTCTTTAAGAGGTATATCAAAAGCAAAACCTGGCAAGGAAAGTAGAAAATATCACCTTTACAATGATGTAAAGTAGGTTGTCGTAGCTGCTCAAACAACAGAGATATCGCAATAGTCGTTAATGCATCACATTTTCCGATTTTTTGTAACCACGCTACAGGTCGCAATTTTGATGGGATCGTCACGAAGTTTTTGGAATTTTATGCGGGTCCCACAGAGGAAGAAGCCTATTTATTTTGGTGATGGTCGGATAATAGTCAGGAGTCGGAATATGCGAAAAGCTTATGTGGAGAAAAGTCAACGTTTTTTTTTCTTATGAGAATATTTCCGCTTCTAGTTGGAGTATTCCAAAAGGAAAGCCCGCCAATGGAAGAAGAAAATATGTCCTTTACATTGACGCAATGTGTGTTGGACAACCGAGATATCGCAAAATGTATTATAAAATATAATATATCCAATTTTTCCATTTTTTGTAATCACGCTGCAGTTTGGAATTTTGATTGGAGAGTCACGGGGGTTGATGGGGGCCCCACAGAGGAAGATGCCTATTGATTTTGGTGATAGTCGGATAATATTTAAGGATCGGAATGGGGAAAAACTCATGTGGAGACAAATTCAAAGTTGTATTCTTTGTGAATATATCGATTTCTAGTAGGGTTATTTCAACGGCAAAGCCTGTCAACGGAAGAAGAAAATATTACCTGTACATTGGGGTAAAGTAGGTTGGCGAAGGTGGTCAAACAAGGGATATACCACAATAGTCGGTAATGCATCCAGTTCTTCCATTCTACAGGTCGAAATTTTGATCGGATGGTCACAAAATTTTGGTTGCTTATGTGGGTCCTAGGGAGAAAGAGGCATATTTTTTGATTAAAAACCCAAAATATGTTTGGTGGTAGTCGGATTATGTTCCCTAAAATAAATGTTTACCAGTGAAAAGCTTATGCACAGGGGTAGTGGTGTAGGGTATCACATGGTCGGCCCCGTCTCGACTATAGCCTTTGCTCACTTGTTTGGTGTTGACGAGGGTCCCGGAGGGTAAGAAACCTATTGTTTTTGGTGATGGTCGAATAATATTCAGGGGTCGGAATGGCCAAAAAACTTATTTGGAGAAAAAGTCAACGTTTTATTTCAAAGCGAATATTTCCGCATCTATAAGGGGTATATCAAAAGCAAAACCTGCTAATGAAAGCAGAAAATATCACCTTTACAACGATGTATGGAAGGTTGTCGTAGGTAGATATCGCAATAGTCGCTAATACAACCCAACCCGATTTAATGACGAATATCACAGATTTGGTTGGGGACCTTCCACTATTGGGGACTATGAAAGTAGAAGATCTCACGTTTACAATGATGCAAAGTAGGTTGGCGTAGGTGGCCAAATAACGGAGATATAGCAATAGTCGGTAATACATCCCATTTTTATTTTTTTCGAAATCGGGCTACTGGTCGCAATTTTGATCGGATCGTCACGAAATTTTGGGGGTTAATGGGGGTCCCACAGAGGAAGAAGCCTGTTGATTTTGATGATGGTCGGATAATATTCAGTGGTAGGAATGGACAAAAACTTATTTGGAGAAAAGGTCAACGTTTTATTTTAAAGCCAATATCTCTGTTTCTTTAAAAGGTATATCAAAAGCACCACCCGGCAAGGAAAGTAGAAAATATCACCTTTACAACAATGTGAAGTAGGTTGTCATAGGTGTTCAAACAATAGTCGGTAATGCATCCCTTTTTCCATTTTTTGTGCAATCACACTGAAGGTCGGAATTTTGATCGGATCCTCACGAAATGGGGGTTGATGGGGGTCTCACAGAGAAAGAAGCCTATTGATGGTTGGCGTACATCCCGCTTTCCATTTTTATACCCATTTATGCTAACGAGGGTATGTACACTTTCATACGGGCAAAATGTGCCTCATCGAAATAATGGTTTTAGACCCCAAGTATATTTGAAGAAATGTGTTGTAGACAATTTGGAGTCGATTGAGCAATGTCCGTCCGTCTGTCTGTCTAGCTGGCTGGAGCGCACGATAACTCTTGAACGGATGAACCGATTCGGTTCAAATTTTGGCTTTCGTAATATTTTGCCTAAACTTAGTTTAAGTTCGAAGATGGGCTATATCGATCCACTCCTTCTGGTACCTCCCACACAGAAGTTCGAAAAGGTTCGGAAAATTTGTACGCACGATAACTCATGAAGGGAGTAACCGATTTGATCCATACTTTGCACATCCTGCAATGTGTACCAGGCTTAGATAAGGTTTCAAGATGGACTCAATCGGTCCACTCCTTCGGGTACCTCCCACACAAAATTTCGGAAAAGTTCAGTTTAGGGCCATCTCTCGAATCGCTTTGATTTTTGTTTTAGCAACTTTTATTCACTGCCCCCCATACGACGGTACAAGTTTTATGGGGGGCAAGTCCATACTTCCTGAGAAAATAGCATGAAAGTTGCAAAAAACCCCTGTGACACCGTGTGAGGTGGTTGGAGCGCAAGATAACTCTAGAACGGATCTGCCGATTCGGTCCAACATTTGGCCTTAGTAATATTTTGTCCAAACGTAGTTTAAGTTCGAAGATAAGCCATATCGGTCCACTCCTTCAGGTACCTTCCCCACAAAAGTTCAAAAATGTTCGGAAAAAAATTTCGTACGGTAACTCGTGAAGCGAGTGGCCGAATTGGTCCATACTCTACACATCATAATATATCTACCAGATATAGATCAGGATGAGGGTATATCTCTGTCTGCAAAGCCGACTAATACTTTTTTACTTGTTTTATTTGAGTTGTACTGACGATGCACTTAAATGCGTTTGAACAAAATAGACCTGTTTTAATGAAGGCATTAGGGCAACTCTCGAACCAAATTTTGAACTTCGTAATATTTTGCCCAAACTTAGCTTAAGATCGAAGATGGGTCATATCGGTACACTCCTTCAGTCAGCTCCCCCACAAAAGTTCAAACATTTTCTATAAAATGCACGATGGGGCCAATGGCAGGTTTTTGAGGCAAAAAGTCATTTTTTCAAGTCAGCGATTGAAATCAAATAATAACGGAATTATATTCTTAACACTTTCAAACCTCCAAAACCAAAAAATTACAATCTGGCTACGACCCACGGCGACATGCCAAGCTGTCAAAGATGTCATAATTATGATTCCGTTTATTTCTGACATTAAGTCGTAATTAAACAATTTAAGTATTTTGGCGCCAAAACTTGATCTGTTGATATTATCTATTTTTTAAAAATGGAAAATACGGGTAATCTTATGTAAATTAAGATTATTATTAAAAGTGTAAATGTAATATTAGATGTGGTCAATAATTTGTTGTGTCAGTAAGTGATGGTTTTTGATGTAGTCTGTGGTATCGTCCATGTGTTCTTTGGAGTAGAACTTTCGGCTTCAGGGTGCTTTCTCGTAAAAATATGTATCTGGTGAAAGGTGACAATGTCGGCTAACAGATTTTGAAAAGAATTTTTGCGTATACTTGCGAATAAAAAAATTATCAACTTCCAGATTTCGTAAAACTTAAAAATTTGGATATTTTTAATTTTTGGTTGGAAAATCAGCGAAAACCTAAACACCTTATAGAATGGATTTCTGCAAAATTTAATCGAGGTGTCAAAGACAACTTCATGACGGAAGTTAAAAAGCAAATTTATAATATTTGGGCACACCTTAACCAAAAATGGATAAAAAATTGGAGGTCAAAAAGTCGTGTATTACAATTTGAAAGCTTATGGCTAGCTAGCGACACAGTATTTACACTAGAACAAGGTAATGATAAAAAGAAGAGAGGGCGCCTTAATGTGGATTATAGTGAAGGAAGAAAACTTGCTTCGGAAGTCTGCTATGAACACGGCAACAATACCAAACCCTTGATTCATGCCACCTCTGTTTCGTCCAATATGTCAAAGAACAATATTTAAACTATGTTCTCAAGGAAGTTCGGTATCAACCAACTAAATTGAGAAAACAATTAACTTCGACAGAGATTTCAATATGATTTTTCAATAATGTTTTCTAGACCCAATTCCGTCACACACTTTAAATTTCATCACAATTGGACATATATAGCGTGATTGCTGCACGAAATACCTAAAATCGGATGAAAATATATATGGGAACTATATCCAAATCTGAACAGATTTCGATATAATTTGTCATACTTTTTTTCTAGACGTAATTTCTTCACACATTTTAAATTTCATCGAAATTGGACAGAATTTGCGTGTTTGTTGCACCAAATACCTAAAATCGGGTGAAAATATATATGAGAGCTATATCCAAATCTGAACCGATTTCAATATAATTTAGCAAACATATTTCTAGACCAAATCCTGTCACACGTTTCAAATTTCTTCGAAATTGGACAGAAATTGCGTGTTTGTTGCACGAAATACCTCAAATCGGGCGAAAATATATTTAGGAGCTATATCCAAATCTGAACCGATTTCAAAATAACTTGGCAAACTTATTTCCAGTCCAAATTCCGACACATATTCCAAATATCATCATAATTGGACAGAATTTTCGTGTTTGGTTCATCAATTACTCGAAATCGGGCGAACATATATATGAGAGCTATATCTATATATGAACCGATATCAACCAAATTTGGCAGATTAGCTTCTAGACCGATTATAAACATCTGCACTAAATTTTGAAGGTCTAGCTTGCCCCTGTGATTTTTTGCCCCAAAAACATATCATCGGCCCCATCGTGAAATGGTGTGAACGATAACTCTCGAAGGAAGCAACCGTTTTTGTGCCAAATAAGCACATTATATTATTTGTTCTAGATATAGATCGGGTTCGAGTATGGACAATATGGATCCACTCCTCCGAGTACCTTAAACATTTTTGGTATATGTCGATGATTTTGTATAGTCCCACATTACGATATCTACAGATTCCACGAATTTTGAAGCAAACTTTTGATACAAAATCAATATACATATTTTATATACGATGTTTGCTTCTTTTTTGGTCAAAGAGTATATCTTGTTCAATTCGTTAAAATCACGTAAAGCTACTTTAAATGCCTTTTTTCTTAATAAAAAATTGTAAAATAAAATATAACGTGTCGCAATAATATAAAATAAATTCCGTGGAAAACTAATTCCCAGGGCAAGTGGTGTGGGGTATCGCCAGGTCGGGCCCGTCCGACTATAGCCCTCTCTTACTCGTTTTAACGTTTGTTTTGTTTTGTTCAGTCACCGTCGCTCTGCAAAACCTACGATATTTTTACTTGTTTGAGTATCAATTCCCATATGGTCCAATATCTTACATCCACGCTCCAATAGTCACCCTAACAAAAATGTTAAAGATTCTAACTTTATTCGCTTAAGCAAGGGTTCCCAAGACCAATATGAATGTACTTTAGTTGTCCACTTTAGTTGTGCACTTAAACAAAAATATGAAAATATTATTACCATTGAAAACATCTTTAAAGTTTCCCTATCAACATTTTTCCACCCATTGCCATTAAAGGTGATTTTCCATTTTATTACATTTTCAAGTACAGATTTCAATGTTTTTGTTTCGTTTGCACACTGACATGGATATACTCTTAACAGCCTCTTGACATAAACTGCCAATAATATTTATCATTTTGGCGTTTAACGATTTTCAACATTTTTCCTATATTATTTTTAGTATTGCTTCTCTTCGGCGTTTTATGTATTTTCCTCAAAGTGGAAATATCATTTTCTCACCTCACAACCACCGCTAGCAACAAAACGATCATTGCTTTCTTGCATGTCCTTGACTTCGTCACCACGATACTGACGTTGCTGATGACGATGATCTGACGATCTTTGGCGTGATCACAATGTGCCATATCATGATCAATATTTGGAAAATGAAAACACTTTTACTAGAAGATTGTTTTCTATTTTGCTGTTTGTGTGCCTTTTTTTCTTTCTTCTTTATTTTGTTTTTAAATTAAAAAAAAAAAACTAGGCGTTAAGTTTAGTTGGGACTACAAGACAAAAATTTATGTCAAGTATTTCGAAACCAAAAAACATACAACTGAATACAAATTTACTTTGGCATGTTGGATAAATGGTCGATCAAGCAATCGCTCGTTCGTTCGTTGCTTGTTAGACAACAATGTTGTTATTGAATTCCAAAGTAGTACGAGCGGATTGTGCCAACTAGGCTTAAGGGGATTCTGCTGTATTAACGACACCTCAAACTTTTCAAACAAAATCCAGGTTTTCACAGCCAAGGTAACCTTGATTTTGATTTTGTGATTGAACACTTTGATATGATGTCTAGTCATTTAGTGTTGTTGCTGGATTATAACAAGGAACATGTAGTTACAGCTTTGATTGGGTTGGAGATTGATTCACACCACTTAGTGCAACAACAACATTTACACATTGATTTCATTAGAAAATAAATTTCTTTACAGTTATATATGAATTGATATATTTCCCTATCCCTCTTTCACTCTCTATATATGTATATACATTAGGGCTAGGACTTTTTGACTTTTTTTCTCAAAAATGATTTGCTGTAGTGAGAATGAATGAATGTCTAAAATAACGTTCATTCCATTTTATTATAAAAAAGGTCACGCACAAACCACTTAAAAAAAAGAGTTTTTGGAAAACCTTATGACATGAAAAATAATTCTCAAAATATGTTTTCCTGTTGCACCAATGAATGACCTTTTGCCTATTAATAACTAAAATAACTTTTATTCCATTTAAATATTGAAAAAGGTCCCACACAAACCACTTTTAATTGATATGGTATATGAAATAAAATTATATATGATATAAAATAATATATATATAATGATATGAAGATAAATTTAGTGAGAAACAAAAAGTTATGCCGTTTGGGCATGTCGTGTGGCTCCAAGGCTTATTTTCAGTTATATTTACATATATGTATCTATTTATAGTGACTTCAAAAGCTTGTCAAAAAAGCCCACATAGAACAATTTTCAAATGATTTTGTGCGTGAGCATTTTTTTAATCGAATCAGCTTATAATTAAAGTTTTATCTAATCTTAAGAAAAAACTCATTCAAATATCATACCGGGATACGAGGTTGTAAACAAGTCACATATTGCACCTGTTCACCAAAAGGTTAGTAACTCAAAATGTTATATTTTTCATTAGAGACAAGAAAGTGTTGATACGTTAGTAGTTACTCTGAAGCCGTGAAGAGTGAAATAACGACATTTTTGTAGAATTGATTAAGAGCAGAAGGTCTTTTTATGAAAGATCCTAAGGTCTTCTTCTCAGAAGAGCAGAACGTTTTCTTATAGAAGAGCAGAAGGTCATCCTATAGAAAATGTCTTCTTTTGGAAGAGCAGAAGTTGTTCTTAAAGAAGAGCAGAAACTCCTCTTATACAAGAGTAGAAAGTCTTCTCATAGAAGAGCAGAATGTCTTCTTACAGAAGAAAAGAAGGTCTTCTTAAAAAGAGCAGAAGTTGTTCTTAGAGAAGAGCAGAAGGTCTTCTTATAGAAGAGCAGATGTTGTTCTTATAGAAGTGCAGAATATGTTTTTATAGAAGAGGAAAAACTCTTATAAAAAGACCAGCATAAAAGAGCAGAAGTTCTATTTAGAGAACAGCAGAAGTTCTTCTTATAGATGAGCCGAAGTTCTTCTTATAGAAGAACGGAAGGTCTTCTTATAGAAGAATAGAAGGTCTTCTTATAGAAGAACAGAAGGCCTTCTCTATAGAAGAGCAGAAGGTTCTTATAGAAGAGCAGAAAGTGTTCTTACAGAAGAGTAGAAGGTCTTATTATAGGAGAGCAGCTGGTCTTTTTATAGAAGAGCAGAAGTTCTTTTTATAAAGACGGTATTTTACAGAAGAGCAGAAAGTCTTCTTATAGAAGAGCAGAAGGTCTTCTTAAATAAGAACAGAAGATATTCTTATAGTTGAGCAGAATGTCTTTTCACAGAAGAGCAGAAGGTCTTTTATAGAAGAGCAGAAAGTCTTCCTACAGAAGAACAGAAGGTCTTTTTATAGAAGAGCAGAAGGTCTTCTTACAGAAGAGCCAAATTTCTTCTTATAGGAAACCTGAAGGTCTTCTTATAGAAGAGCAGAAGGTCTTCTTATAGAAGAGCAGAAGGTCTTCTTACAGAAGAGCAGTAGGTCTTCTTTCAGAAGAGCAGAAGGTCTTCTTATAGAAGAGCAGAAGGCTTTCTTATAGATGAGCAGAAGTCTTCTTATAGATGAGCAGAAGTCTTCTTATTGAAGAGCAAGTGGTCTGTTTATAGAAGAGCAGAAGTTCGTTTTATAGAATAGCAGAAGTTTTTCTTATAGATGAGCAGAAGGTCTTCTAATAGATGAGCCGAAGTTTTACATATAGAAGATCTTCTTATATATGATCAGAAGGTTTTTTGTAGATGAGCAGAAGGTCTTCTTATAGATGAGCCGAAGTTCTTCTTATAGAAGAGAAGAAGGTCTTCTTATAGAAGAGCAAAAGGTATTCTTATAGCGGAGCAGAAAACCTTCTTAAAGAAGAGCAGAAGATAATCTTATAAATGAGCAGAAGGTCTTCTTAGAGAAGAGCAGAATGTCTTCTTATAGAAGAGCAGAAGTTCTTTTTATAGAATAGCAGAAGTTCTTTTTATAGAATAGAAGATGTTCTTCTTATAAAAGAACAGAAGGTCTTCTTGTAGAAGAAGAAGGTATTCATATCGACGAGCAAAAGGTTTTCTTATAGAAAAGTATCAGATCTTCTTATAGAAGAGCAGCAGGACTTATTATAGAAGAGCAGCAGGACTTATTATAGAAGAGCAGCAGGCCTTCTTATAGAAAACTAGCCAGTCTTCTTATAAAAGACCAGAAGTACTTCTTATAGAAGAGCAGAAGTTGTTCTTATAGAAGAGCAGAAGGTCTTCTTATAGAAGAGGAAAAACTCCTCTTATAGAAGAGCAGAAAGTTTTCTTACAGAAGAACAGAAGGTCTTCTTATAGAAAAGCAACTGGTCTTTTTATAAAAGAGCAGAAGTTCTTTTTATAGAATAGCAGCATTTCTTCTTATAGATGAGCAGAGGGTCTTCCGATAGATGAGCAGATTATAGAAGAACAGAAGGTCTTCTTGCAGAAGAAGAAGGTATTCATTTCGACGAGCAGAAGGTCTCCTTGTAGATGAGCAGAAGGTCTTCTTACAGATGAGCAGAAGTTCTTCTTATAGATGAGCAGACGGTCTTCATACAGAAGAGCAGAAAGTCTTCTTATAGTTGAGCAGAAGGTCTTCTCACAGAAAAGCAGAAGGTATTCTTATAGAAGAGCAGCTGGTCTTTTTATAGAAGATGAGCAGAAGGTCTTCATATAGATGAGTCGAAGTTCTTCTTATAGAAGAGCAGAAGGTTTTCTTATATATGATGTAGATGAACAGAAGGTCTTCTTATAGTTGAACCGAAGTTCTTCTTATAGAAGAGCAGAAGACCTTCTTATAGAAGAGCAGAAGGTCTTCTTAAAGAAGAGTAGAAGATATTCTTATAGATGAGCAGAAGGTCTTCTTAGAAGAGCAGAAGTTGTTCTTATAGAAGAGCAGTAGGTCTTATTATAGAAGAGTAGCTGGCCTTTTTATAGAAGGGCAGAAGTTATTTTTATAGAGTAGCAGAAGTTCTTCTTATAGATGGGCAGGCGGTCTTCTTACAGAAGAGCAGAAAGTCTTCTTATAGAACAGCAGAAGGTCTTCTTAAAGAAGAGCAGAAGATAATCTTATAGTTGAGCAGAAGGTCTTCTTATAGAAGATCAGCTGGTCTTTTTATAGAAGAGCAGAAGTTCGTTTTATAGAATAGCAGAAGTTCTTCTTATAGATGAGCAGAAGGTCTTCTAATAGATGAGCCGAAGTTTTACATATAGAAGATCTTCTTATATATGATCAGAAGGTTTTTTGTAGATGAGCAGAAGGTCTTCTTAGAAGAGCAGAAGTTGTTCTTATAGAAGAGCAGTAGGTCTTATTATAGAAGAGTAGCTGGCCTTTTTATAGAAGGGCAGAAGTTATTTTTATAGAGTAGCAGAAGTTCTTCTTATAGATGGGCAGGCGGTCTTCTTAAAGAAGAGCAGAAGATATTCTTATGGATGAGCAGAAGGTCTTCTTACAGAAGAGCAACTGGTCTTTTTATAGAAGAGCAGAAGTTCTTTTTATAGTATAGCAAAATGATGATGAAATAGATGAGCAGAAGGTCTTCTTATAGATGAGCCGAAGTTCTTCTTACAGAAGAGCAGAAGGTATTCTTATAGAAGAGCAAAAGAGCTTCTTATAGAAGAGCAAAAGGTATTCTTATAGAAGAGCAGAAGATCTTCTTAAAGAAGAACAGAAGATAATCTTATAGATGAGCAGAAGGTCTTTTTACAGAAGAGCAGAATGTCTTCTTATAGAAGAGCAGAAGTTCTTTTTATAGAATAGCAGTAGTTCTTCTTATAGATGAGCAGAAGGTCTTCTTATAGATGAGCTGAAGAAGAACAGAAGGTGTTCTTGTAGAAGAAGAAGGTATTCATATCGACGAGCTAAAGGTTTTCTTATAGAAAAGCAGCATAGAAGAGCAGCAGGTATTCTTATAAAAGAGCAAAAAGACTTCTTAAAGAAGGGCAGAAGTTCTTATTATAGAAGAGTAGAAAGCCTTCTTATAGATGAGCAAAAGGTCTTCTTATAGAAAATTAGAAGCTCTATTTATAAATGAGTAGAAGGTCTTCTCATAGAAAATCAGCAGGTTTTCTCAAAGAAGACTAAAAGGTATTCTTATGATGACTAGACATGTTTTCTTATAGATGTTCAGAAGGTCTGCTTATAGAAGTCTAGAAGGTATTCTAATAGATGGCCTGAAGGTATTATAACACTGGTCAACACGACTTTTGTTTCAACCGAAGTTTTTGTTGTTTCTAAATGACATCAGCGAGTTGTTTTCAAATCCCATCGAGGTTTTTCTCCATCAGCTCTTGTGACGATTTTTAGGTTATGGCCGAATCATGGGCGCTATGAACTTTATATTATATATTTGAATACCGGACTGGTGTCTACTATGACACCCTAACCATATCCGGTATCCCATATAAAGATCCTACGACTTCACCCGATGACGTAATCACAGCTTAAAGTACTCAAAATATGCAATTTTTACAAGGTCCGTTGTATGTTTTCTATATTTTTTGATATATATTCATCATAATTATTTCATAAACTGTTTGTATCAAACGTACAACACCTCCTTAATATATTAGTGTCGAAAAACCTACAAAAAATATTTGTTTGTATCCGGAAATAACGAAATTCTGGGTAAAACTCGTAAAAACCGAGCTATATCTCAAGAACAAGAGCTGATGGAGAAAAACTGAGACCGAATTTGAAAATAACTCGCCGATTTCATTAAGAAACAACAACAACTTAGGTTGAAACATTCAACTTTTTCAATTTTGTTGAGCAGTGTAATAGATGACTAGGAGTTCTTCTCATAGAAGACCAGGAGTTATTCGTATAGAATACACAGAAAACCAGAAGATATTCTCATAGAAGACCAGAAGGTCTCGTCATATAAGACCAGAAAGTCTTCTCATAGAAGGCCAGAATTTACAGAACACAATCAATTCTGCTTTTAGATAACCAGAACTTCTTCTTATAGAAGCCAACAAGGTCTTGTTATAGGAAACTGAAGGGGTTTCCTTTTAAAGACCTACAGATCATCTTTGGAACTCCAGAATATCCTCTTATAGAAAACCAAAAACCGACAAAACTTTCTTTGCATGGAAGACCATCATGTCGCTTTGTAGAAACATAAATATCTTCTTGTAGGAAGTTTTATTAAAAGTCAAATACATTTTCACAGAACCGTAAAAATTCACGTTTTTTGTAATTTGCAAGGGGACACCAAAAATCCTTTCAAAAATCAATGTCAAATCAAAATTATCGTCACACAGAGGGGAAATTTGTGTTAAAATTTGATCAAAAGCCCTAGAAAGCTCATTTATAGTCGGATTGATATAAAATTTTGCACAAAGCATATCTTCTGTACAAGGATTAATCCTATGGAAAATAATGAAAATCGGTCCAGATTTGGATGCAGCTTCCATATATATTTGCATCTGATGTGAGATAAAAATGCACCAAAATCACTGAAATTTGACACATGCAACCTGAACTAGCCTAAAAAACATTGAGGCAATTTTCAAACAAATCGGTACAGATGTGTATATAGTCCCATATGCATATATTTCATTCCAAATTTTATTTTTTGAAACTTACTTAAATTAAATTTTTCTCAATTTACATGAGAAAAGCCGTGAATGTTTCTGAATAATGCAAACATATTTGATAGGTGTTGGTTTAGTCTGCTAAATAAGAGTCCCGATTATACGGCGGGACAATATTTAGTGTGAGTAAACCTTGCAATTCCATATAAAAATATTTCATATTTTAACTGAGAAAAATTAGATTTTTTCGGAATGGCGCAAATATGCGCAATTTTTTACGATTACTTCTGATATTTGAGACTCAAGCGCATAAAACATTAGAAGAAACTATGGTCGGGAAACGACGGGGAAATAGACTTTTTCACTATTGAAATTGTAGTAATCTTAAAAATTATTATAAAAAATTTTCATAAAGAGGATATGTATCACCATTATTAAGGCGCAAAGATGTAAAATCAATCTGAAAATTTTAAATGCTAATCTTGTTCGGAGACTGTACAAAAACAATAAATCTTGAAAAATAAAAATTTTCGCGAAAATAATGTCATTTTATTGTTCACCTAATTTCTTAGTTTTCGAAAATTTACTTTTTGTTTTCAGTGTGGCTGAGTTCAATCGACTGCTGCATTGGATTGGTTAATCTTACAAAGTCGAGGGTGGCTATAGCAAATGTAGAAAAGAGTCTAGTTACCGTTTATCAAAATTTTTTTTCATAAAAAACGATTTTCATATTTTGAGTTTTGAGCAACTTTAGGCCTATGTTTCCCCTCTGTGCGTCATGGGGATACAAATCATTTAAAACTTCACATTTAGTTTTATCTCCATTTCTACTAAAAATATTCAAAGTGCACATTTATTTGCATTATTATGACCTTGACAGTACATTTTTTGTTGCAACAATTTCTCTTCATACCACTGTATGAATGAATTTAATCTTTAACCATTAAAATTTATTTTTCCGAAACCACTTGTTAACCAAATATTCTCATGAGATGGTTGAATTACTTGTTATTCAAACTTTTGTTTTTGTTGCAGAAAAAAAAACAACGAAAATAATAATTTTCACCTGAGACCCAGTGGAATAAGATCATTGATATAGAGACACACTAATGATCATTCCTAGACTATCGAATGGCTAAAGCCACAGTTTTGGTGGAAATCTCCATGGAAAAATAATTAAATTCTGATGGTATTTCATTTTTTCACCAAATGAAACTCATTGGCGACTAGGCCATGATAAAGCAAAAAACAAAAACAACAACAACAGCATAACAAAAATTGTAACCAAACGTTTAGGCCAATACGTGCCGGCACCTGTGGTCAAATGACAAACATCTTTAGCTACAACTGTTTGCTCAAAATCACATCTCTAATCTAAAGTTTTTCCCCTCCCCTTTTTTCTACATCTTCGCCATGCAGAGAAATGTGGCGGCAAATTGTCTTTGGTTTCAATGGCTGCAGAGGCAAAACTAAATTCAAGAAAAAATGACAAAAGACAAAATTGATTGTCTTCGAAAGATTTCCATTATTGCGGCAATGCCAATCGGTATGTCCGTCCGTCTTTAGGCTATGAGCGTGTATGACGTGGCTGATTGCTAAATGTCCTCCGTCTGTCTGTCTGTTTCCCAATTGTACGAAGAGGATCATTTAATAATCATTACATGTTGTTGTGCTTGATGTTGTTGTGTGTCAAATTATTGTTAAATGTTATTGGATTGTGTATTGTTTCGATAGATTGTCTTGAATATATGTCTGTATGTTTGTCATTGTTGTTGTTTTCGTTGCGGTTGCGGTAAAAGGTTGCTGTGGCAGCAGCAAATGTTATAAACTTTCAACCAGGTATTTGACGTTTAAGCATTTAATAATAATCGTTGGTTTATAAATTAAATGGAAGTTTAGAGAGAGACGATGAAAAATCCTCCTTTTTGAAAGTTTTAAATACTTGGCAAGGATGAATAACGGTATGTGTCGGAATGTGCCATGAGGGTGGTGCTTTAGCAAAACTGTGATTTTTAGATATTGAATTCTATTTCCATTTGATTGCAAAGGATCGCACTATTTTCATTAGCCACTATAAGCAAATACAGTTTAAAATGTTACGACGATACACAATCAGTTTCCCACGATTTTTAAATAGTCCACATGGAGTGCAATTTCCTAAATCCGTTTAATAGTCTAAATTTACTTCCATTATCGCCGTTGGTTTTTTGTGCAAATATTTCTTTTGACTACATTAAACGAAATAACATTTCTTATTAATATTGAATTCATAAGTGTGAGAAAAGATTAAAAACATTCCCCAATTTAAAGTAAAACTTGAGAAATAAGCGTATCTTTTCGGTAAATTGATTACAAAATTAATAAGTAAAATTGTAAAAAGAAAGTATATTTTATCAGTCACCTGTGCTGACGGAGATATACCCTCAGCCTCTGACCAAAGAAATATATTGATTTTGTATGACGAGCTTGCTACTTGAAATTTGTAGGTACCGTAATCTGGGGCTACACCAAATCATTGATCAATCAGTTCTGATTTTTGGCACATTATCTCAGAATGTATGGTCTTACTCCAGAAAAATGTTACCGTTGTAAAGGGGGGGACCTACTGAAAAAATTTCAACACGATCCGAGAGGAGCTCTTAAACTTCCCTTCTTCCGAATTTTGTGTGGGAGGTACTCGATGGAGTGGACCGATGTAGTCTATATTCCAACCTGATACATGACTGGATGAAATAATACAATATGCAAGATTTGGACCAATCAGAAACTCCCTGCGAGAGTTAATTTACAGATTTTCCATATTATCTCGTGTGGTCAGGATTTCTTGGAGAGTTTAGGACATTATCTCCGGAAGTATGGATTTGCGACCGAAAAAAAATTTTACCGTCGTAAAGCGAAATGCAAGGACAACCTGTTGAAAAAAATCAAAACGATCCGAGGGGATCTCTTAAACTTCACTTCTTCCGAATTTTATATGGGAGGTACCCGAAAAAGTGGGTCAATATAGTCCATATTCGAACCCGATCTATATCTTGAAGGAACTACACGATGTGCAAAGTTTGGACCAAATCGATTGCACCCTTCCTTTTACAAAAAATTTTTGAAGTCAAGTGTTAGAGGTACCTGAAGAAGTGAACCACTATAGCCCATCTTCGAACTTAAACTAAGTTTGGGCAAAATATTACGAAGTGTAAAATTTGGTTCGAATCGGTTAATCCGTTCGAGAGTTATCGTGCGCACCAGCCAGTCAGACGGACCGACAGCTAAATCGAATCCAAATAGTTGAAACGAACTTTGTCCAAACATACTTGTGGTCTTTTGTTTATGAAGAAGACTAAATACCAACTTTCAGAAATTTCGGTAAAACAATGTTGGTAACCTTCAGAATACTGAAATTCGGGAGGTACCGACGATCTATACCGACAAATTTTTGGTAACAAATTTTTAGACTCAAAGAAGACTAAATGCCAAATTTCCGATATTTCGGTAAGATAATCTGCCAAAAACTTAAAAAATACCTAAAATCAAGAGGTACGCTTCTATGGGGGATACAGGAACACGTGGACCTATACTTGTAATTCTCCTCTGGAATATTTTATGACCCAATGGACGACTAAATAACAAATATCAGTCATTTCAATATCCCACCGAAATAAGCTTCAGAATTACGAAAATCGGGAGGTGCCGTTTTTTTGCGGCTATATCGAAACGTGGGCGGATTTTAGTCGGAAAATTGTTAACCCCAACGAAGACTAAATACCAAAATGTCAGGCATTTCGATGGATTATTGTGGCCATAACCTCCAAAATACCGAAAATTGGGAGGTACCGTTCTATAGGGGCTATATTAAGGCGTGGACCTGTTCCGACATATTTCTAGAGGAAAGTGTTATACCACAAACGAAGACTAAATGCCTAATTTCAGCCATTTCGGATGAATATTGAGCCCACAACCTTTAAAATACCAAAAAGTCGGGAGGTACCGTTCTATGGGGGCTATATGAAGAGTAAGTACAAAAATTTCAGCCATTTCGTTGGAATATTGAGGCAACAGCTTTCAAAATATTGGAAATCGGGAGGTACCGTTTTATGGGGGAAATAAGAAGGCGTGGACCTATACCTACAATTATCAGGTGGACAGTTTTATATCCCAAATGAAAAGTAAGTACCAAATTTCAGTCATTTCTGTTGAATATTCGGTGGAATATTGGCAATATGAAGGCGTGGACTTTTACCGACAAAATTCTGGGGGAATGTTTTGTACCTCCAACGAAGACTAAGTACCGAATTTCAGCTAATGATAATGAAGCTAATACCTTCAAAATATCGAAAATCGGGTGGTATCGTTCTATGGAGGCTATATCAAAACGTGGACCAATATAGGAGTAATAGAAACTAGGAGTAATAGAAACTTCTATACCAAATTACAAAGTTCTATCTTAAATATTGCAAGCTGTATCTTGATTTCAACAGACGGACAGACGGACATGACTAAATCGACTTAGAATTTTACCCTGATCTAGAATATATATGGTCTCCGATAAATATCTCGATGTGTTCCGAAATCGAAATCGTTCAGAAATCTGTACGAACATTTGGAAGAAACATTTCACATTCCGAATTTCCCAAGGATTTTCTTCCGATTTCGGTTGCAGGTTGCACATTTTGGTATTTTATGTTCCACATCAAATAAATCCATCTACTAAAACGCGAGTTACGAGAAATTCCAAAGTATGAAAATCATCTAAAATTGTTTCTGAAAATATCGCGTACTTTATCGCGTTTTCTGCTGGGATTTCCACAGCAATGAAAAAAATGATACAGCATTTTCGTTTTTGCGGAAACAATGATTTAAAAACTTCACTGATGAACGAGCTTTATTAATTTTATCCCAAAAATAGTGTTTGTTGCTACATGGTGGGCATTGAAATCAGATGCGGATAAAAAGTGTATACACTTTACGTTTTATAGGTTTTTGAACACTATGATGCAGCCGATGCTATATCTTAGCCTCCAAATTAAATTTCGAAAAATATATACAACTTAAAAGATATGGTCTTGTTGTACATGAACATGGAGACAAAATGATTTGATAATTACGCGATTTACACGTATTTTAAAATGCATATAAATTAAAATGGGATATTTAACCTGTATTTCCATTTCGAAAGACTTGAGATATATCCTCAGCAACCCAATTATCTTCCTCAATAGGAAACCTTTAATATTAATGTCTATGAAGCAAAATCCATCTATTTTATTGGGAGATTTAAGCAAAATAAAGGAAGTATTGCTATAGATTTTTCCAATATGTTCAACCACATAATGCATGTGAAAAATAGTTTTTCCAAAAAACATTTTTTTGACCCAAATATGTGCTTAATTTGGCTGTAATATCGAATCTATAATACCAATCTATATGATTTTAATCTCATTTGATTCGGCGTGAAGTTTTAATCCACAACAAATGTTTATGTAATTTTATGACAGGCCTTTATTTTGAAAAAAAAATTGACTTATGCATATTCAATAATTTAGCAATTTTATGTACATTGTTATGTAATCTACTCGCTGAAGATAATCGAGATAACTTTTTAGACAATTGTGCTCATTAAAATGTTTTTTTTTTTTTTTTTTGAAAGCCGAAATAATGCCTAACCTTTAACCTTTTTTGAAATGGAATATTAAATAATTGACAATATTGACAATAGCATAAATGCTGAGGATATAAATAGGTATTTTCTACCTCATTTCTTCGGATCCATTGTCAAACCGAGTTATTCATTGAGGATTTTAAATTTATTAATAGACTTTATCTGCAATCTTTCCTTTCTCTAACGGTCTTTGTAGCTTTGGAAGTATAATGTATTGAAAGGAGTGGGCGTGGTCATCACTTTTCAGGATATAACAAAAGAATTAAAAAGTGGATATGGTCGGGTATTTTGGTTCCAAAAAAGTACCTAGGGTCGGAGACACAACCACCATTGTCTCCAAAAATCAACACTCAAACCCATATGAGGACCTCCTCCAAAACTTTCTACATTTTCTGCAAATTTCATGAAAAACGGTCGGTAGTTTTGGGGATATATGATATCTAAAAAGTGGGCGTGGTCGGGTCTTTAGGTTCTAAAGAATTACCAAGATTCTGATATGCAACCAGCAAATGAATTTTCAAGCCGATCCATAATAATTTGCCTAATATAGCGTTTTAAAAAAACCGGTCCACCCACCCCTTCCAAATGCATCTAATATATATTCTATTTTCACCATGGGACAACTTTGAACATTGTCGGCAAATTTCATGAAAATCCGTTCAGTAGTTTTGTAGACGTAACATATTTAAGACCAGTAAAGAAAGGATCAAAGTTGGGCGGGCCAATTATATGATACCCTACACCACCGCCATTACGTCACATTTTCCAAAATTGATCAATATATCTGTCCAATTTTGTGTTGCGTCCATACATGAAATTGACGGTGTACGAAATATTTCAAATCTGGCAAACATACATGGGAGCTATATCCAAATCTGAACCGATTTCAATATAATTTGGCAAACTTACAAATTCCATCGCACATTCCAAATTCCATTGAAATTGGCCATAAAATACATGAAATCGAGCGAAAATATATATCTAAATCTGAACCGATTTTCACCACAAGCAGTAACGTTCTTCCTATGGCTAAAAAAATGATATTCCCCAATTTTCAGCTGAATTGGACAATAAATACTACCTGTACGTTTCGAACATACGTACGGACATGTATAAATCGACTCAAAAAGTGATTCAACGAGTATGTATAACCATAGAAGGAACTATGAGTCAAATATCCGTTCTCGAAAACTTCTCCACATAAAATTGTGGACATAACAGATTCAAAAATAGTCATTTCTTTGGAAGTGTTTTTTTAGCAATGTCCGTCCATATGGCTGTCTGGCTGCCTGGACTTAGTAATATTTTGTCCAAACTTAGTTTAAGATCGAAGATGGGCAATATTGGTCCACACCTTCCCGTACCTCCCCTCAAAAATGCAAACAATTCTCTAAAATGGTACGCACGATTATCTTGAACGAAGCAACCGATTATTCGTAGACCAAACTTTGGATCTCCTAATATTTTGTTTCCTTCCCAACCGCTGCAGCTCCGACGTCGGTTGTAATCGGTTGCTCCGTTCAAGCAAAACAGGCAACGAAGTACTAATATGTAGCGATGCTAACTCACACTACATTGCGTGGGGTAGTACTAATACTAACAAAAGGAGCCAAGCTCTTTTAGATTTCATGAATACTAACGACCTAATAACCCTTAACATAGGAAATAAAGCAACCTTTGTTAACAAGATTAGGGAAGAGGTATTAGATATAACAATATGTTCTGAACATCTTATAAACGAGGTGCAGAATTGGAGGGTCTCGGAAGAGCACTCCTTCTCGGATCATCGGTATATAAGATTGGAACTAACACGGCCACCACTGAAACCTATAAGTTTCCGAAATAAATCCAGAACCAACTGGACAAAATTTGGAAAACTAATAAAATAAAGGCTGGGACACGACTGCTATAAATGCCTAAGCACGGAAGATATAGACAGAAATGTCAACATTATGACGGAGGGTTAGTAAAGTCATTCGAAGAAAGTTGTCCTCCTCGAGAGAGGGATTCTGCCTACGAAAAACCCTGGATGACAGGAGAAATTCGTAACAATCGATTAATCGGTTATTAGCCGTAAATTCTCTAAAAATCGTAGTCGATTATTGACTGTGCGAAAACCGTATAATCGATTATTCTTAATCGACTTTCGAAAGTCGGAGTCAACTATAATTCGTAGTCGACCATTAGTCGTAGTCTATTATTATTCGTAGTCGACTATTAATCGTGGACGACTATAAAGCGCTCGGCACATACAATGCGTTGTGCGTTGCGTTACAACAACCACATGAAAAAAGTGTAAATGAAGACAAGTTTTTTTGAAAATCAACAATATGGCTGCCGCGTTAAAGTTAAACATAATTTAACTGTTTTGGGACAACGCGTGTCCCAACGTGTCACTAAACGGACCGTATGTGCCGATGGCTTAGTAGTACTGGAAGTAATCCTGGATAGGAAACTTAAATATAAATACCATATTCAAGAGAGAGCTAACAAAGCTTATAGATGTTAGTCAACCTGTAGAATGGCTATAGGCTCCAAGTGGCGTCTTAATTCTAAGATGACACACTAGCTATACAAAAGCATAGTTAGACCTATTCTAACATACGCTTCAGTAGCCTGGTGGAGAGCTATGGATAAAAAGTGTAATATTAAAATACTACAGAAAGTCCAACGAATGTGTTGTTTAAGTGTAAGCGGCGCAATGAAGACAACACCTACGAGGGCATTAGAAGCTATTCTATGTACACCCAATAGAAATCCAGATAAGGTATGAAGCGGCCGTCGCAGCTACACGACTGAAAGCGATGGACGAGTGGATTAGAAAGGACCACGTAACATACCATCATAACATTTTACGGGTAACAACGGGAGAGTCAATGGATAACATTGTATCGGACCGTATACCTGAAACAATTGTAGCTGCTTCATGCGAGTCATTAATTCCAGATGGAGACTCGTGGATCGGCGGAACTCTAGCACAAATGCCGACTGGAAACTGTTGCTATACAGACGGCTCCATGCTAGGTGGGAGAACGGTACTGGGTCTTTTCATTGAAGAACCAGAGACCAGATCCATCAAGCGGAGATCCGAGCGATTACAGAGTGTCTGAACTGGCTTAATGCTAACACGAGACCAACTACTGTAAACGTCCTTAGGGACGTAAAACTGTAATCAAAACCATAACATCCAACACAGTAAAATCACAAAGAGTCTTCTATAGTATAAATTCGATCAACATCTATTCCAGTGATGGCCACCAACAAAAACTTTCCTATGCCCGCGGGCATACGACACAGACGTACACTATAAACACATTCGTTAGGTCAACGTATTGTTTACGTTTCCACTCACACTAGCGCAAGTTATAATCTGCAAATGTGTGTTTTTGGCCATCACTGATCTATTCTCAACATGGCTCGGTGCGTATAATATGGGTACCAGAACATGCGGGGAATAAAGGCAATGAGTAGACAGCGGAATCCTATGCAAATGCATATATGGTTAGGATGGTCGTAGAAAAAATCTGATTGGACAGAAACTCGTTTTATCACAAAATAAAACGAATTAGGCCCAGAAAATTTTTCATATTTTGCATATAGTGCATATTTTGACATATTTGCATAAAATGAACATATGCAAAAATATATTCAAAGATTTGTGGTCTAAAATCCCACCGAAATGGCTGAAATGTGGTATTACGTCTTCGTTAGGGGTATGAAACTTTACACCTGAAATTTGTCCGCATGGGTCCACGTCTTCATATAGCCTCCCTAGAACGCTACCTCCCGATTTCCGATATTTTGAAGGTTGTGGCCTCAACATCACACTTAAATAGCTGACATGTTGTATAAAGTCTACGTTGGGAGTATAAAACTTTCCACCTGAAATTTGTCAGTATAGGTCCACGCCTTCATATACATAGCCCCCATAGAACGGTACCTCCCGATTTTCGGTATTTTGACGGTTGTGGCCACAGTAATCCACCGAAATGGCTGAAATATAGTATTTGGTCTTCATTTGGGGTATTAAACGTTCCATATGAAAATTGTCGGTACAGGTCCACGTCTTCATATAGCCCCATAGAACGGTACCTACGGATTTCAGCTATTTTGAAGGTTGTGGCCTCAATATTCCTCCGAAATTGCTGAAATTTGGTATAAAGTAGGTATAAAACTTTCCACCTGACATTTGTCGGTATAGGTTCACGTCTTCATATAGTTCCCATTGAACGGTACCTCCGGATTTCTGGTATTTAGAAGGTTGTGGCCTCAATATCGCTCCGAAATGGGTTGAATTTGGTATTAAGTCTTCCTTGAGGGTATAAAACTATCCACCTGAAAATTGTCGGTATATGTCCACGTCTTCATATAGCCCCCATAGTACGGTACCTCCCGATTCCGGTATTTTGAAGGTTGTGGCCTCAATATCCCCCCAAAATGGCAGAAATTTGGTATTAAGTCTTCCTTGGGAGTAAACAACTTTGTCGGTTTAGGTTCAGGCTTTCATATAGTTTAGTTTAGTAGAAGTTTGAAGCTGTCGTTATACATTTCTCTATTTTATTGACTTGTCTGAAAAGAATTTTAAAAAGAAAAATTGTATCTACAAACATTTTTGTACCTATTATTGAAATATTTGTTGTTTTGCATATGCAAAAATTTATGCATTTTGTATAATTTTGCATATGTCATATTTTTCGATTGCTCGATTGCCTCGTCCCAAAATTTGACATGAATCGGACCAAAAATAGGGGTTGCATAAAATTCCGCTGTCTAGTAATGGGATAGCAAATTCTCTGACAAAAAATTAAAGGGAATCAGCTACAGTAAACATAGAGAACGCATGCCACTGAACGCGTCTCGTCTACAGTTAAAAAATGCCAACTCATCCCTATGGAATAGAGAGAAAATAGGAAAAACCACAAAAACCCAAATGAGGAAAAAACTAAAAACCTATAACTGCTACGTAAGGCAGAGCTGGGTTTTCAAGCTCATCTGCACAAAATTAATTGTACAGACAACAGCGTATGCAGGGCATGCGGAGAAGATGACGAAACTCTGGAGCATTTTCTCTGCCAATGTCCCGCTTTCGCAAACATCAGATCCCAGTTTTAGGGTACGACACAATACCAGATCATAATCAGGTAATTATAAACGACCTGAAACAATTACGCGATTTTGTTAAGGGCACAGAGTTCCTTAAATAAAATACGGTAGAGCCCCTTCTTCAAGCAAACCTAGTCTAGAGCGCACAACATGCAAACTTCTGGCTTATATGTATGTCCACCAGGGCATGTGGCGATTATCGCCCCTCTTTTCAACCTAACCTAACATAAGCTAAGATTTAGTCCAAATTTAGTTTATCTTCAGCATCGGTCATCTCCTTAGGGTACCTCCCCCACAAGAGTTCAACATTTTTGTGTTAATTCAGTTTAGGGTCGTTGCAAAGATCTTATAGGAAATTAAACCGTTGTTTCTCCTTGTGGTCCTGTTTACAGCAACATAACATAATATTGTTTTTCGTGGGCACGTCCACGCTTCCTGGCACAGTGGTCTAAAAGCTGTAAGTTATACGGTGACTAACTGAAATGACTGGTAGGCGCCAGGAGCGTACGCACGGCTGACAGGGGGTCGAGGCTGCCCGGTTGCGTAACCGGTATTCGATTCGATATTGTCAATGGATAAAAGCTTCAATTCAAACAGCCTGAGAGTACGTCTCTGTCGGAAAAGCCGACTGACACTTTTTTTCTTGCTGCTTTTTTAAATTGATGACTTCTCGACCATAACAAATTTTTTATTACCTGCATAGTAACTTAAATATTTCAAAATGATTACCGCTAAGCATTTTATTCTTTTGCCATTAATTTCTGAGTATTGTAAAATTTATTTATGGTAGCGGTATTAAATTCTCTAAATACTTAATAAATTATTGAGTACTTATGTCGATCTTTCGTTACAGTCATAGATAGAATTCGCATTATGACTTTTTAATTGCCAGCCATTTAAGAACACTTTACGAAATTCTTGACAACATTTTAAGAACACCTCAACAAATTTGATATTGTTTCCTCGTGGGGATGACAAGTGTTTTTTCGCAGCACCAAAGTAGAAAAGTGTCAGTAAAAGTTTTGCTCGTTTATGATCTGAGATATTTTCACTTTTTTCATGGCATTTTTCCATTTTTTGCCGGACACATGAATAGTGTTTATGACATTTTTTACACCTTTTAAACCTTTTAGAAACACATTTACTTTTATTATCGGGGCGTAAACATTTAGGCTGTTCGTTCACCACCAAAGAAGAAAAAAAACGAGACCTAATGGAAATAAGAAGAGTAACCAAAGTAGTGTTGTTGCTGGGACATTAAAATGAAATTTTCAATTTAGAATGGTGTGAATTAAATGGTGTTTAATGCCCAAAGCGTTTAATGTTTCGTTTCTTTCCCATTTGCCGCTAATGTGATTTATGCGTACGGTTCTAACATGTTTAGGTTTTTTGGTATATTTTTTGCCTATCTGGCCAAGAAGTTTAATGTGATTACAAGACAAGTTGTTGGGTGGACAAGCTCTTGGACAAGAAGCAGACAGAAAGACAGCCAAACAAATGATCATTTCGATTAAAAGCCACTAAACAAAGTTTAATGGAGTAGGTTAGTGACAATTAAACACCTCATTGTTGTAAACTGTAGAATCGTTAAGCACGCAGTTAATTGCAATGCCAAAACGAGAGAAAGAAAGAAAGAAAAAGTGTCTACATTTGTTTCGTTTTGTAGAACACATGCAGAACTTCGTGATTTCTTTACACTGGAATGTTGTAAAACGATCTACACACGTTTTGTGGCAAAATGAAGAAAAAGCTAAAACGTGTTATTCTTTTGATTAGACATTGAGACACGTTTGGCCCAAAAACGTGAAAAAACTCACTCGATTGCTTGTAAAACAAATTTTCATTCAATATTTTAAACATTTAACAAGGCCTCTAACATGCAACCATTCCCTTGTCTCCCCAATTATAGCCGGCAAATGAAAGCGAAGTTTTTTTTCGACTGCTTACATTTAGTTGTAAACCTCAATAGCCTAGCTTTCCTCTATTTTTCCCTCCATTGTTACTCCATTGACCATTTGAAATGAATTTTAATTTATGGCTTAAATGTCACCTGTCTTTCAAAGATCCAAGATTGTTGTTTTTTTCTTTCTTGCAGGGGAAGCATGTGCACCAATCGATAAAAATCTTGAGGTCTTTCTCAAAATGTACAGCTAGTTTTCATTTCATTGCTTATCAATGCCTTTGTTTGCTTGGACACCATTGAAAAAGAAGAAAAATAAGACATTTCCATGGATTTATGTGGGAATCAATGAATGATATTTTGTGATTTTCGATTTTTATAGTTTTAGGAACTTTGTCCATTCGTTTATTTCGTATATCCGTTTCATTTTCTTTAGTGGAATATTCAAATGATGTGAAAATTGCATTACTAACGGTAGTTTTGGTTGTGGAGGGGGGGTTTAATAAACTTATAAATTTGTGTGAAGATTTGCTGGAGTTACTTATACTGTATTGAAGTTTATAATCAGTTTAAATTACAGATTTTTTTGTCGACACATTTTACGACAATCAATAAAACTAAACAGATTACATTTTATGTTTATAGTATACATAGATTACTTTTAATGGTGTGAATATAGTTCTTATTGCCTATTTAGGAAGGGAAATTGCTTTAGGAAATCATTTTTTATTTATTTAATCCATATAAATGCCATTCTCATAGACTATATCATATTATTAATAAAACTAAATCCTCCTAACAATCTTACAATTCGTTTACATTGGCTATTGTTACTTTTATGAGTTTTTATATTAAAAACGTATAAAAATCCCAAATACCGTTTGGTACTTCGAATGTCATTTATTGCTCACACAGTGCAACATTTTGAAGGTAATCATATGAAAACAAGTTCTACTGTGAATTTTACAACAAGTAAGAATGGCGTTAAGTTCGGCCCGGCCGAACATATTATACCCTCCACCACGAGTTTTATTGAAGTAAAAATTAACAATTAGTTTCCTTTCGTTTATGAATAAGACTAAATGCCAAATTCCAGTAACTTTCAAAATACCGAAATACCGATGAAGGCGTAAACCTATACCTAAATACCACAGAAGAAGAAGACTAAATACCAAATTTCAGCCATTTCGGTGGAATATTGAAGCCACAATCTTCAAAATACCTACAATCTTGAGGTAAACTTCGATGGGGGCAATATGAAGGCGTGGACCTATATCTACAAATTTCAGGTGGAAAGTTTAGCGCCCCCAACGAAGACTAAATACCAAATTTTAGCCGTTTCGGTAAAATATTGAGGCCAAAACCTTCAAAATACCGAAAATCAGAGGTACCGTTATATGGAGGCTATATGAAGGCGTGGGCCTATACAGACAAAACTCTGGGGAAAAGTTGTATACCCCCAAGGAAGACTAAGTACCAAATTTCAGTCATTTCGGTGGAATTTTGAGGCCACAACCTTCAAAATACCGAAAATCGGGAGGTACCGTTCTAATTCTGGGGAAAAGTTGTATACCCCCAACGAAGACTAAGTACCAAATTTCAGTCATTTCGGTGGAATATTGAAACCACAACCTTCAAAATACCGCAAATAGGGATGTATCGTTCTATGGGGGCTATATGAAGGCGTGGGCCTATACCTACAAATTTCATATGGAAAGTTTTAGTACCAAATGAAGACTAAATACCAAATTTCTGCCATTTGGTGGAATGTTGAGGCCACAGCCTTCAAAATACCACAAATCGGGAGGTACCGTTATAAGGGTGCTATATGAAGCCGTGGGCCTATACCATATGGAAAGTTTTATACCCAAATACAGACTAAATACCAAATTTCTGCCATTTTGGTGGAATATTGAGGCCAAAACGTTCAACATACCGCAAATCGGAAGGTACCGTTCTATGGGGGCTATATGAAGGCGTGGGCCTATACCGACAAATTTCATATAGAATGTTTTATACCCCCAACGAAGACTACGTACCAAATTTCAGCCATTTCGGTGTGATAATGAAGCTAAAACATTCAAAAAATTGAAAATCGGGTGGTATCGTTCTATGGGGGCTATATAAAAACGTGGACCCATATAGACCATTTGCAATACCAAACAGCCTAGGAGTAATAGAAACTTCTATACCAAATTACAAAACTCTATCTTAAAAATTGCAAGCTGCATCTTGATTTCACCAGACGGATGGACGGACATGGTTATATCGAGTTAGAATTTTATGAATGTTTCGATGTGTTACAAACGGAATGACAAATACGTTTCAATTGCATGCATATTACAGATTTTGCTTTCCTTCTTCGAGTTTTCTGAATCAAAGTTTCTTGTATCCTAAAGGAATCATTCCACTAAGTTCTTTAAAAATCCACACCTGTTTTTCATTGGCATATTTTTCATTCAGGTACAACTGAGCCCTACCACTCTCCCCTCTTCCCCTCTGGAGGGGTGGAAGAAAAAGAAGAATTATTATTGGAAGAAGAATTATTGACCTTTCCATTGATGCCAATTATGTTAATATACGTGGTCTGATAACAGAGTTATACCCTAATATATCCATAGAAACCATATTATAGGGCAGCTTTAGTGCGACCCACCATTTAAAGTCTGGCACTACACACTACTTGCTTAGCTGGCCCATTACAAAACATTTGTTCCATAGACCGAACAAAGAAAAGATCTCCAATCCTCTCTGTTTTTCGCTTCGCTGGAATACCGCGCCTTTTCATTTCTTCATCCACTTGTATGCTCCATCTAAGCTTAGGACTCCCGATTCTACTCCTTTTTAGCGGGTTCATCATCCCTCATTCTTATGATATGGCCTAGCCAACGCAATCGTTGCATCTCGATACGTTTAACTATATTCACGTCTTTGTATATAGCTCGTGGTTCATACGACGTCGATTTTCACCGTCAACGCAATTCGGGCCGTAGATCTTTCGAAGAATTTTCCTCTCAAACACACCAAGCACTGCCTTATAGGCTTGCCCAAGTACCTATGCTTCGGAGCCATACATTAGCACGGGTATCAGGGTTTTGTATAGTGTTATTTTTGTTTGACGAGATGTGGCTTTGTTTTTAAATTGCTTACTTAAACCATAGTAGCATCTGTTGGCCAACACAATTCTTCTTCTTATTTCACAACTGATGTTGTTTGTTCAGTTAAAGTCATAGTGTCCCAATTATCTCGTTGATCATAGGCTTTAGTCGTTCGCACAATATCCCTGACACGATTTTGTAGGCAATCGGGATAAGTCTAGCCTCTATAGTTAGAGCATACACTATTATATCCTTTCTTATGGACGGGCCACAGGATACAGGATAGATGATGAATACACCTTGTCAGCGTGTCGCCTCCGGTTTTGAACAGCTCGGCTGGTAAGCCATCGGTTCCTGTAGCCTTATTATTCTTCAGCCGGTTTATTGCTGTCTTTACCCATGGGCGTAGCCAGCTATGGGCAGGGGGGGCAGCTGCCCCCCCTCTAGATCCTTCAAAAAATTTTGAAAAATTATACTGTTATACAAAAGTTGACAAATAGTTATGTTAACCACTTTTAAGCTTATCGTTATATAATTATGGTACTTAGTTATGGTGATTGATCGAGATCTAGGCTACTTAGAAGATACCAAACAGTATAATTTATTTCTTATTTTATAATATTTAATTTATTATTAGCAAGTAAGCTTTCGAAAATTGGAGAAACCAATGAAATCGGTTGAAAAATAGATGAGATATGTAATTTTTATACCCACCACCATAGTATGGAGGGTATATAAAGTTGGTTTTGTCGTTTGTGACGCATTGAAATTCTTATTTGCAACCCTATAAAGTATACATATTTTTGATCAGAATAAAATTCTGAGTCGATCCAGTCATGTCAGTCAGTCTGTCGAAATTAAAATCGGTCCAAATTATTATATCGGTCCAAACTTAGTTTAACTTCGAAGAGGGCCATATCGGTCCACCTTTAAATTATTTGTGATGTCAAAATGTGTTAAATAGATATTTTGTTTAATCATTGAAGAGAAAGCATAGATGAAATTCTTTAAAGTATGTTTGGATGATCTATGTCTCGTAGAAATATTTTGATGTGCAAGGTATAGACCAGATTTGCCGTGCTAGCCATTTTAGCGAAAATTTTCAAATGTTTATTAGGGAGGTACCTGAAGAAGTGGACCGATGTGGCTCATCTTCGAACTTAAACTAAGTTTGGATAAAATATTACGAAGGTCAAATTTTGGACTGAATCGGTTGATCCGTTCGAGAGTTATTGTGCGTCCAGTCAGCTAGACGGAAGAAATAGCTAAAACGACTCCAAATTGTCTGAGACAGATTTCGTCCAAACATAATTGAGGTGCTCAGCGCCAAAACGGCCTAACCCACATGTCCACAAAAATCAAATAGCCTATAAAGGTCTAACCAGAACCGTTTGAAATAACTATTAAAACAATTCCATTTTGCATGGATTAACACTAGGTAATACTATCTTCTAAAATAATACAATATGGCATTTTTTGGAATTTGTTTCAAAAGGTTTCAGTTAAATATTTACAGTCTGTTTGATTTTTTGGGCATGTGGGTTAAGAAGCCGTTTTGGCGGTGAGCGCCTTAATTGGGGTCTAAAATAATTATGTCGATAAGACACATTTTGATCGTATGAAAGTGTATATAACCTCATTAGCCAAAAGGCTGAGGGCACAAAATGCCTTACCAAAACGTGGACCTATGATCGCAATTTTGAGGGGGATATTGTCTTTTCGGTGGATAAATTTTTTGACCACCTTGAACTTATAAAGCCAAATTTCAGCCAACCTAATAACTTCCAAATACCTAAACCCTAAATTCAAAATTAAAGCAAATATATTTATATATAAAATCTTAAAAATAACTGAAATCGGTACTGTTATATGGGGGGCTATACCTATGTCCATATTTTATGGTGCACGGTAATTGCCAAATAATAGCTAATTCCGTCTTTCCAAAACTTTAGTGTCCTATATCAATTTTTGTGGATTATCAATTTTATCATAGTAAAATGGAAATTGGTGTTCGAACACTATATGTGTGGAAGTAAAAAATTGATTTATATGCTGTTTTATTGATATATTTTATCATTTTTGAACGAAAAAATAATTAAAGAGTGGTATTGAGTCTTCTTTGGGCCTACAAAACTTTTCCCAGGAAATGTGTCAGCACACTTCCACGTTTTTTATTACCCACAATAGAACGGTACCGCCTGATTTTCGGGGGTTTTCAGGAATTTAGCTGTATTATCCTATAGAAATGGTTGTAATTTAATACATATTTAGTCTTCTTTGGGGCTACTAAACTTCCCTTCAGAAATTTGTCAGCACATTTTTATATAGCCTATAGCGATTTTAGGAGTTTTCAGGATTAAAGCCGTACTTTCCTACAGAAATGGCTGAAATTTTGTATTTAGTCTTCTATGGGGCTATAAAAACTTTTCCCCCTAATTTTTCAGAACATTTCTACGTTGTGGTATAGCCACTGACATTTATGATAAGTACCAGTGTTCGAAATTTCGATCAGTCAACTTTGCACATATGTAAAGTCGTGCTTGCGCATATAAATCATCTTCTTTATATTTTGTGAAACGGCTCCATATATTGACAATAATTCACCATGGTAAATTTTTAAATTTCATATTTTTTATTTGCTATAGTTTTTATCGACCTTTGGATATTTTTTATTGTTTTTAAGACTTCTGTCTTATTGGGCTATAAGGTCCTTTTTGTCAATGAAAAATAAATAAAAATTACTTATTTCATTTTTATATCCGACGTTTCGTTGGGATTTTTCCAACTTCTTCAGGGATAAGTTTTTATTTATAAGTAATTTCTCGTCACTTCTACATTTAAATATTAATAATTGTAGGTAAAAACAACACAAACAATTAAATATATAAATAAATGCAAAAATAATCAAAAATTAAAATAAAATATCACAGTGGTCCTTAATTCTAGTAATCACAGAGGGTTAATTTTTTAATTTAATTTTTTAAATTAATTTAAAAAGTATCCAAAAATATAGGGAGTTTTCAAGGGAAGAATTTTTTTATTTTTTGATAGATGAGACTTAAAATACATACCAAAACTTGTTTAAAATTTGTTTATTGTTCAAAAAATCGAACACCAACTACGAAATGGGTAAAGAGGTAAGCAGAGACATACAGATATTAACATTATCTAGGTATGCTACAGTGCCTGGCATAATTATTTTGACAAGTTTGAAAAAATGATGTGTTTGGTTTTTTACCGGATTAGTCTTCTACAAAAATATGACAAATATTCTGGCTAATCCTTTACTAGAGTACTTAAAATTAATAATAAAATTTTAAATTTATGAATTCAAATGTACGCTTGCACTTTTGTAATGGAAATAAAATTTCACTGCATGGCATAAGTATTTTGACAAAATTGTTCTATTGATTTTTATACCTCAACAATTAAAAATGTCTTATTTATACTTTTGATTATTATCAGTTACTGTAAAAATAATATATTTTACACAAGTACCATTATTGACCCAATTTACGGATCGATATTTCAAGTTTATAGGGATATTCAAGAGATTTATCCCTAAACAACATTTTCGAAGGTTTTCTCCCATTATCTCGAAATATTTTGCGTACTTCGACTTTTTTATGCGAGTAAGAACATTTCTTCTCTTCCACTCCATTCCAAACGTGTTCCTCAAAATTCAGCCTTCCAATGGTACCAGTGTTCTGCAAACGAATACACAACATTTTGATCAGTTTATTACCAAGTTGTTATGAAAGATCGTTCAAGTGCCAAAATATTCATTACAGTCCACAGCATTAACGATAAAAATTAAATATCGCAGTATTTGAAATGGCGGATAAGACTATTCTAATGCCTGAGGCATTTAGGCATGGAAATAGCACCAGAAGGACATTTATTTCACAAAGATACCCAACTTTTGTCGGTGTTTTGACTCAAGCTTACCGAAAATTGTATTTTAAGATTAATTATTTTCAAATATATTTTTATCAGTCCACAATACTCCGCCACAATAACTGTGGAGGGTAAATGATTTTTATTGAAAATCTAATTGACAATTTTTTGAACTATGTCTTCTCAACCGAGTGGAATAACAATATATGACTTGAAATTAATTTTTTTCTAATCTCTAGAGGTTCTAGTCTTAATAGAGAACTTGCTTTGACTTCGAAATTCCTCAGAAGATGGGAATTTGTGTGCATACGTTAGATTAGATTTTTTAATTCTGCTCTATTTACCGGTAAGCAACGTCCGCAATTTCACATTTTCTGCCTACATCGTGTATATTTACAGCGTTTTCAGAATTTTGATATTTATTCGTTAAAAATAAAGAGATAACTGCAGTAATATCTCATCATTAGCTACCTTTATTTTATATTTCGTTAAAATTTTTAACACCGACATTCCCTATTTTAATTTAAAATCTATGACTGCCAAGTACATTTTTACTTAAATGTTATTAACTTAGCTAAAACAATTACTTTTGGTACCCAAAAATTACGATTAAGTTCCAAAAATAACATAATTATGATGTGTCAAAATACTTATGCCGTTTTGCTTTTGCCTCCTTATTAAAACATCTACCTACCTAATCACAAATTAAGCTGGAAAGAAAATCCCTAACCTGTTAATATCAAATTTTATGAATACCGACAATAATTATATGCCTTTTAAGACAAATGTAGATTTTGTCAAAATAATTATGTCAGGGACTGTATATGTATCTGTTAAGAAATTACTATGCACGAACCACAAGAGAATGTGCATCCAATGTCATTAGGTGTATATTTCGCTTGTTTCGGAATGTGTTCTGTAAAATGGTGTGAGCGATAACTCTCGATGGGAGCAATCGATTTGGTCCAAAATTTGCACATCGTATTATTTCATCCAGTCATGTATCAAGTCGGATATAGTCCATAACAATCCTGTCTTTGGGTACCTCCCATTCAAAATTTTTGTTTTTATTTATATTTTTTCTCTATAAATTGGGTGCAATTTAGCATTAAGGGTTCATAGTGATCAAAATACTTCTCCGCCAATGGTTGTGGAAATAGGTCCACGTTTTGGTATAGCCCCTAAACAACAATACCGCCCAATTTCAAGTATTGTACAAAATGTTAGCTGACCAGATAAGGTTAGGTGGTAGGTAATTGGTTTACGAAGTGGTCAAACTAATTCGCCTAAAATTGTGGGCAATGGTACTTTCGTAACGGAAAGAAAATGATCTATTCCATATTAGTTCAGAATATTTCATGGTGGACGTGTTTTACTTGTTTTTCATTAGGTAAGTACCTTAATAAAGGTTTTAAAAATTTTGTATTGTACTGTACACATCACCAAAAAAAAAAACGAAGTTGCCCCCCCTAGATTGGATCCTGGCTACGCCCTTGTCTATACCTCATCTTGGCTGGGCGGTATACATTCAATACCATCTTCTGGGATTGGGTCTGCGGTATCTTCGTCGTTTTCGCTGGATAGCAACATGTTTGAAAAATGCTATTTCCATATCCTGAGCACACTATCTGTATCAGTCACCAAATGGCCTTGCTGGTCTTTACAGGAGGAGGTGCCTGTACCGAAGCCATCAGTTTGATGCTTCACTCTTTGGTAGAATTTTCGGACTTCATTCTAGCTCCTGTACATCTCGATTTTTTCACACTCCCGCTTTTCCATCTCTCTCTTTTTCCTGCGGAAAAGACGATTCTCCTCTTTCCTCTTCTCCCGATACCTTCCTCGTGAGCTACGCGTTGCTACGGATTGTAAAGTAGCCCTATATTTTTCTCTTCGGTAGCAGCACCACACTCCTGATCATACAATGGATTCCTTGGTTGAGGTCTTTGGTATCCAAGATTGGTTTTGCGGCTGTTTGCATGGAGTGGGCAATGCTTTGCCATTGCGCTGATATGCTATTGGGATGAGGAGTGCTTTGATTAAGCAATTGGGCTAGTTGAGTGGAATACACTGTGGTTGTCTGTTGTGATTGCAGCTTACCGATGTCTAACTTTCGTGTTGTGTCTGTTCGTACTTTGTTTGCTACGTTTAACCGGGTGCGTACCTTTGCTGCAACTAGGTAGTGGTCCGAGTCTATGTTTGCTCCTAGGAACGAGCGCACAGCCAACACGCTCGTTGAGTGTATCATTCTATCACAACGTGATCAATTTGATTTCTTGTTTTCTGATCTGGAGACAGCCAGGTGCCCTTATGGGTGTCGAGATGTTTAAATCTGTTGCTGCTAACTACCATCTTTTTTGCTGCTGCGAAGGTAACAACGAGACACCAGAGAAAATTTGTGCGGACTTAGTGGGAACGGCGTAGAAGGCGAGTTTCCGTAAGCCGCCTTCTGAGAACCTCCCGAGCACCGGTGAGTTTTCATTAGCTACCATCACAAGAAAGACCGGAGCCCCAAACCTTTAGGCCCCAACGTAGTATATGGATTGTAGACTAATTCGTAAATTTTTAAACCGATACATTCGTAATTTTTACAAATATACATTCCCTGACAATTTCAGGAGAATCGGTTCAGTAATTTTTGTAGTAAAGATTAAAATTGAAAATTGAAAAAAGTGGTAGCGGTCAAATTTTCTTTGTATAAAAACCTAAGTCGGGTTATGGCGAATATCTCACAAAAAGAATTATCCAAATCGGTTTAGCCGTTCTCAACTGATGCCATTACCAACGAACGAAATTTGATTTTTATTTGTAAAGATATAGCATTTTTATAGAAATAGGGTATAAGGGAAGTACCCCGCCCCCTCCGAAATTCAACAAAATTTTTAGCCGGGGCCATCCCTGTACATTCCCTGACAATTTCAGAAAAATCGGTTTAGTAGTTTTTGTAGAAAGGATAAAAATTGAAAAAAGTGGGCGTGATCAAATTTTCTTTGCACAAAAACCTAAGTCGGGTTATGGCGAACATTTCACAAACAGAATTATCCAAATCGGTCCAGCCGGCCAACTGATGCCATTACCAACGAACGAAATTTTATTTTTATTTATAAAGATATAGCATTTTTAAAGAAATAGGGTATAGGGGAAGTACCCCGCCCCCTCCGAAATTCAACAAAATTTGTAGCCCATTTTAGCCGGGGCCATCCCTGTACATTCCCTGATAATTTCAGAAAAATCGATTTGGTAGTTTTTGTAGAAAAGATAAAAATTGAAAAAAAGTGGGCGTGATCAAATTTTCTTTGTGAAACTAGTCGGGTTATGGCGAACATTTCACAAACAGAATTATCCAAATCGGTCTAGCCTGTCAACTGATGCCATGAACAATGCACGACATTTGATTTTTATTTATAAAGATGCATTGTTCAACAAATTCCACAAATATTTACATTTTTCCATTCATAATTTTGTTTTTTAGTTTTTATTTTAAAATAAACACATTTTTTGGCGTCTACCTTCAGAATGTTGCTTGAATATAGAGGTAATCCGACGACATTTTCGAATACCTCTCTCACAAAAGTACCACATTTCGCTAAGGTGCAGTTTAACGGCTGTCTTAAGATCGTATTCCTTATGGAATGTATGACCTACTTTAACTCCTCAATCGGTTTTTGTTCTAAGACAAAAATTTGTTATGCAATTATTAATCGTTTATATTTTATTTCCATTTCATTTCGTATATCAGGTTTGTTGCTTAAGTCTTTTGTTTTTACTAAAATCTATGCATGCTTTCACACACAATTCATTATCGACTATAATTTGAAATATATACGAATGATAAACACATGTGTATCTCTATCATAACAATAAAATTGAAAGTAATTTCTGCCCGAGAAAAAATGTATGTAAGCCATGCGTGAGAATAACCACAGGCTATCGAATAGCATCAACAAATTTGTAGATCTTTATTTTCTCCATATTAATTCATTAAGTTTTCAACATTCGATAATATGCATGTTCAACGATATTGCTTACAATTAATATGTGTGTAATTGTAAATATTTAAAAAACTCAATGAATAATTAAGCATTCAGTGCGCAATATCAAAGAGCCCCCCAAGGGGTATGGGATATTTTTGCTAGATCACTGGGTCTTTTGTTCGATGTGAGTGGTGCTGGTGCTTTACTAAATGGACTTTAAATTGCCATCACCAGCAGTATAGAAATGTGTGAGGTTAACGATTATGAAACGCCCCCAAAATCCACATACTGGCCACAGGTTAAACTCCAAAATATTTAGATTGGAAATATTTACTTGAATTTCCATCTTGGACAACAAAGAAAACTGGACTGTGATGATCGAACATTATAACAAAATTCTCATTAATTACGTGCCGTTATTGAGTGGTGTTGAAAACTTTGTACACAACATATCAATGCCTCTGGCCATTATGGCCAGACAATGATTTTTGAGAATTTTTTTTTCTTTTTCAACAAATTTCCATATGGTTTTATCTTCAAGGGGGGTTTGATATGATATTTATTTGTTATGTTTATTTGAATTTGGTGGGATTTTGGTTGTATGTTTTTGGCATTTGTTTTTGTTGTTTCATCTTCTTCTTCGGTTTACATGAAAAGTGAGAGTTATTTTATATTCACATTGAAGGCGCTTACACCGAAAAAATCGCTTTAAACTTTCTGGATATTGACGGGCGGCATTTGTGGTAGTCTAGGATGCACCAGAATGGGCTGGCATGTGTACAATATGTAGGCAAACAATAACACCAAAAACAACAGCAACGACAGACATACAATGTTGAACGAACATCATGTTTATTGTTGTACTGCCATTTGTTGCCATTGCCGTTAGCTTTCGTGTTACAAGGGGCGTGTGATTATGTGTTAGCTATTTGAACTTTGACTGTGGGGTATTTATTCCTGTTGTTGTTGTTGCAAACTGCCGCCTTGCTTCTGTCTGTCTATATTTGTCTGCCGTGTAGAGCATTTCTAGTCGCCTCTTGATGTGGCTGTCTGTGCATGCATGGACAGCCATGCATGTTTCGTTGCATCGGTGACAGTCGGTTTCGGATTCACTTTTCATTTCATTTTAATTTTTTACTCGTACAGTGGTGAAGTAATCAAATGAAATGAAAATAAATGTCTAAATTTTGCAAGAAACATTCCTTCATAAAATGTCGGTGTTATAGGAGATAATCGGCTTTCAAATTGCAAAGTCTGAATTTATCTTCATCCCTGTATACTTTCAAGTGAGCGTTGACCTAGAAATCCCTTTAAGAACCCTAAGGGTAGCACAACGGGTTCTCCTTAACAACGATACAAATTTTGATCAATGCATTGGAAGAACAAGTCAAACGAATCACAATGACACTTGTCTTTGCCGACACAAATCTGCCATCAAGCTGTGACTGCAAAAAAAAATACCAGGAGACACAACAAAAATTTCCCAATCCCACGGCGGCCGGTTATATGCACCGGATTGACTCGGAGGAATATTCGACCAAGGGCCGTCACCTCAACAATTATGTGTTTGTGTTCGTCGTCGGAATACGACGACGCAGTCTCCCCAACGACAACAAATGCAGCATCTAACACCACAAGTAGTTGTTCAACGGCCCGGAAATGCATCATTCCTGCAATTCAATTGCAACGGTCTCCACAACAAAGTCAGCGAACTTGTGGATTTTATGACTTGTAAAAACATCATGGTCGCCGCGATCCAAGAAACAAAGCTCACCGGCACTTGTAGCTTGCGTTGTTATGGTTACAACGTTATGCGGAGGAGGAGGAGAACTTGCCTTCCTGATACACCAGTCTGTCCAGTAGAGACTTATCTCGCTTGATCTTGTCTCAAGTGACCCATACATGGAATGTATGGGGGTAGCAGTAAAGTGTGGTACTGCAGAGATAAAGCTGCTTAATGTGTACATACCGCCGATGAGTAGCTATGCCCAATATTAGTTCGCTTTTAGAGGGCTAGGGGACTTCAATGATCATCAACAGCTTTGGCATTCCGTCCTAGGTAATTACCAGAGGGGTACAGCGCTGGCCGAACACGTTTTGCACGGTGAATGATGACGCTCCTACGAGGATTAGATGAGACTGCCACAGCTCGCCTGATATCACCATTGTGACACCTGGTCTGATAAACGTATCCTGGCAATCCGTCATTCCCTTTAGCTTAGACCACCTCCCTATCATTGTCTCCGTGAACAGGCCACCCGATTTCATAACCTCTGAACGCCGTACTTTCCTGAACCATGGGAAAGCCAATTGGCAAGTGTTCAGAAATTAACCAATCACCGTTTCAGAGAATTGGCTACTCCCACAGATCCTCGGGTAGCTGAGAAAACTTTCCGGGGCATCATCACTGATGCAGCCGCTCGTTATATACCTGCTGGTCGAATACTCGAAATAAGACCAAATTTCACAGCAGAGGCGGCGGGAAAAGCAAATGATTTCATAACCTCTGAACGCCGTACTTTCCTGAACCATGGGAAAGCCAATTGGCAAGGGTTCAGAAATTAACCAATCACCGTTTCAGAGAATTGGCTACTCCCACAGATCCTCGGGTAGCTGAGAAAACTTTCCGGGGCATCATCACTGATGCAGCCGCTCGTTATATACCTGCTGGACGAATACTCGAAATAAGACCAAATTTCCCAGCAGAGGCGGCGGGAAAAGCAAATGAGACGAGCTTCGCCGTACGAACCCTGAAGACCCAAGAGTTAAAGAGGCTAGTAAGTGAACATAAGCGGAAAACAGTGGCTACATCACCTAAAGCAATGCAACATTGGTACAGGATTAAGTAAATTGTGACCAACGGTTAAATCACTCCCGACTCCGGGAAAAAAGGATGACAGAACGGCTGTTACTTTCAACGGCGTGACAGTAACTGACCCAAAGAGGTGCGCGTGTGATTTTAATCGGCAGTTCATAGAGCACCCCGAGAGTGATAGGGCGAATAGGAGTGTGCTGTGCTTTAGAAGAAGAGCCCTCCCTGCCGAGGAGGTACCACCACTATTTACGATGCGCAATGTTGCAGATTCCATTCGAAACGCGAAATCATCTAAAGCGTTGGGCACACACCGAATATCGATGGTAATGTTTAAGCAACTGGATAAATCGCGAGTTGAGTATTTAACAAGTGTCCTCAACCTATCGTTGGCCACACATAACCATGGAAAGTTGGCAGGGTGGTCCCGCTACTGAAGCCTGGCAAGGATACCAGCAGAGGTGAATCGTACAGGCCGATTTCACTTCTGTCGCCAGTAGCAAAAATCCTAGAGGCACTACTCCTCCCCACGATGAGAACATGTTTTCCAGTTGCCCAACATCAACATGGTTTTCGGAAAATGCATAGTACTACAACATCATTAGACGCCATATCCACACATATCAGTAGAGGACTGAACCAGAAAAGGCCATGCCGCCGAACAGTCATGGCAAGCTGTTCGAGGATTAGAGAAGACCACTCTCCAGCCATGTTTGATACCATATTCATGAGGAGACGAAGATTTTACCGATGCGTCAACACAATAAGATGTTGTCGATGCAATACCTGCTTGGGTGTTATCGCAGTGAGCATCCCTGTCACGATTTAATGGACAGGCTTCCTGCACCCAGGCACGTCAGGAGAGATCTTCATGATCTAGAGAGAGAGGTCCAACGGTATAAAAGAGAACCTCTAGACCAACGAGCCTATCAGGCTGGCTTGGATATCATTCACACTGATATGGCTGCACAGGCAGTACAGAGATACAGCGTGAGTGCCTAACTTGGAGACCACCCCCCTTTCCATCGCAGCAGAAGAACACCAGCTGCCAAGGCAAACACGAGTGGTGTTAGCCCAGTTAAGATCCGGACGATGCAGCCGCCTCAATTCATATTTAGTCCGAATTGATGCCACGATACCCAACACATGCCCAGCATGTGGATTGGGACCACACGATACATTGCATTTGTTTAGCTGCCTGTCTCCTGATTGCTTACGGACGCAACCAGTCCAGGTTGCAGAATTCTTGAGTCTAGATGCAGAGGAACCAGAACCTAATAACACTATGCAATACGAAAATTATTAACCATATTCGGACACCGCAGCGTGATAGAAGTCCAAAAATAAGAAGACACGTGTCCCGCCGTTTTTCCCTATCACTTTCACTTTCGCGACCTGAGGCCTTGATGTCAAAAGGGATCATTGTATCAGGCTCATATCTTCTACACCGCTGCGAATTTGAGTTTACTCTTTGAAGTAAAGTTATAGCTCTAATTGTGAACACATAAAATCCATTCAACCTCTTCTTCAAGGTCAAAATCGTCAAGGTCAAATTTCCCCTATAATTTTTTCTCGGATTTTAGGCTACCGATAACAAACCGATCAGAATTGAAGCAAACAACCATTTGCAAAAATGTACCTAAGGTTTCTATAAACAACTTTCTAGAACATACGAACTCTGTAGAAACGGTTATTAATGGCCAAAATACCAATGCAATTGCGATTTTTATCCTCCTTTATCAGTTTCTGCTCCATAGATATTAAGCCGTTGAAAATTCAAGAAACAAATTAACCACATTAATGTAGCAAAAATATCAGTAAACAACTTTCTGGAACATACGAACTGTCTTAATGGTGAAAATAGCGAAAAACTTTTGAAAATATTAAATTTTTGTAAATTTTTCTCAGATTCTGGTCCACAAGGGATCATCCCTTTTGACCATAACCGCGAAAGTTGAAGTGATAGGAAAAATCGCCAGAACAGGTGTCTTCTTATTTTTGGTCTTCTATCACGTTGAGGTGTCAGAATATGGTTAATAAACCAATACTCAAAAATGGCACACAATGTAACTGAAATAATACACGAACGAACATATTTGCGTTGCTACAACAACAACAACAAAATGTCCGAATCTTTCAGGGGCTTTTGAAATGAGTTATATTATTAAATCAAAACAGTGATAAAAAACGCTGCCAAGATAAGGCAGCAACTTTTGCTCATGCAGTAAGCAACACAAATTAAAATCCCGCAAATAACTTTTTGTCTACTCGAAACAGCGTTCCAACAAGTATGATAGTATCAGTCAGCTGTGCAGCCGGAGATATACCCTCAGCATCTGACCAAAAAAACCTACGGAAAAAATTCAAAACGTTAAGAGAGGAGCTTTTAAACTTAACTTTTTCAGAATTTTGTGTGGGAGATACCCGAATGATTGGACCGATATTTTCCGTGTTCCAACCTGACGCACAATTGGATGAAATAATACGATAGGCAAAGTTTGGACTGATCAGAAACTATTTGCGAGAGTTATCTTGCAGATTTGCTATTTTAGTTGGTGCCGTCAGGTTACTTGGAGTTTTTAGACCATTATCTCAGGAAGTTTGGAAAAAAGTGTACCCTCTTAAAGGGGATCCCATGGACAACCTACTGAAACAATTTCAAAACTATCCGAGAGCAGCTCTTAAACGTTACTCTTTCCGAATTGTTTGTGGGAGGTACACAAAGGAGTGGGCCGATATTGTCCATATTCCAACCTGATACATGACTAGGTGAAATAATGCAATTATGAAAACTTTGAACCAATCAGTTTATTTCGTGCGGTCAGTGCTTCAGAGTTTAGGCTATTATCTGCGAAAGTATGGACTTGAGCCTGAAAAAAAACCGTCATAAAGGAAGCCCCAAGGATTACCTGTTGAAAAAAAAAATTCAAAACGATCCGATAGGAGCTCTTAAACTTCACATCTTCCGAATTTTGTGTGTCAGGTGCCCGAAGGAGTGGACCATATTCGAACCCAACCTATATCTGGAAGAAACTATACGATGTGCAAAGTTTGGACCAAATCGATTGCTCCCTTCGAGTGTTATCGTTCAAACAATTTTACAGATTTTTTTTTTTTTTTTTTTTGTGTGAGAGGTACCAGAAGTTTGGGCAAAATTTGTTCCAAATCGGTTAATTTCTTCGAGGCTTATCGTGCGCACCAGCAAGCCAGACAGACAGATGGACAATGTCCATTGGACATGGCTAAATCGAGTACAAATTGTCTGAAACGAATTTCGTCCAAACATACTTGAGGTATGGTAAGGTAAACCGTTCGTTAATAACATGGTACAGAATTTTTCGTTTTTCTGTGTTTGGAGCGTCATATCCGCATCCACCACACTCAAATTTCGGTGATATCTAATGGATGTCGGGAGTGGGTGCATCTCAGGTGTTGTTCTGGACTCGTCCATGTGATGGACAATGACTGGGACTATGTTGCTGCATGCTGAGTGAACATATCCCCCAGTGAGTCGTAGTCATCGACATCACAATACGAGACTCTCCCGCAGTCCCCCAACATAAAAACGCACACACAGCACTTAACACAAGCCGTTACTGTTCTAATGCATTCTTTTTGCAATTTAATTGCAATGGTCTCCGAGGTAATATCGAGGGAATGGTGTATTTTATAAGTCGAAGGAATACCAGTATCATGGTCTCGGAGCTGCAGGAAACCAAGCTCAGCAACAACTGGTGTTTACAGCATTATTACAACGCACTAGAAGTCGAGGTCGGAGATTAGCTTCCCTGTTCAACCAATCCGTTTAATGTAGATCTATCTCTCTTGAACGAACCTCTAATGACCCGCACATGGAATAACGGGGGGGGCAATAAATTTTGGATCTGCCGAGGTAGAGTTGATTAACGTATACATCCTGCCGATAAAAACCTGTTCGCTAGGTTATAGACCCAACATAAGCCCGCTTTTGGAATGTCATAACCGACTGGTCTTAAGGGACTTTAGTGACCATCATGGGTTTTGGAATTCGGTTCTCTGCAATGACCAGAGAGGTATAGTGTGATTAGAGCAGATTGATAGCTGACACTGGAAGTTAACAGGTTGATAGGTGGGTATAAGCTGAACATGCGGTTAAATCATCTGAAGAGTTGAACATTAAAACCGGAATAAGTCAATTGTAGGCAACGGTTAGGCCACATTCGAACTCTGGGAAAAAGAAATCAAGTTTGGCAACGTTACGTTACGGCTGATCCGAAGATGTACACACGTAATTTAAACGACGGTTTGTCGAGCACTCCGGGGGTGCCAGGGCGAAGAGAAGAGTACTTCATTGCATTAAATATCTACCTACCGAGAAGGTGCCACCACAATTAACAATGAATGATATTGCAAATGCCATCAGGGACGCTAAATCACCCAGGGCGCTGTACCCTTATGAAATTTATCTCTCCAAAGTTCTCAACATGTCGTTAACCACCCACATCGTACCCGAAGTCTGGAAAATAGGCTGGGTGCTCCCCTTCTGAAGCCATTAAAGGAGAATCGTACAAATCGATCTCGACTGTTGAAGCTTTACTCCTAGCGTCAGAAATACCTATACAGTTGCCTATAATCAGCATGGGTTTCGTAAGCAGCACAGCACGATAACAGCTATACACGCCATCTCCACACATATCAGTCGAAGACTCAACCAGAACAAACTGTGCGATAGGACAATGTAGGTGGCGATCGGAACTGTATAACATCTACCTACTCTTCTGTATACCATCTCCTTCAGAAGGCATTGAGATCGTAACGTATGATGGCATTTGTTAAAGACTGAACTCCTATTTGACTGATTTTGCCTCGCGACGATTATGCAAATATCCGCCCCTAAATCTTTGTCCACTCTGTTCGCCACATGGATTGCGGAGGTGAGCAATGAGCTGAATGTCATTACAGCAAGATTGTACGGGTCACATTCGATAGCATGTTCATGTTGTCCGCGCATGTCACAGCTATCTGGAAAAAGCTGAGGTTCTCAAGTTCTTCGCCGACAACACTTGGGTTTCAGATAAAGAAACCTTGTTGGCTATCCATAACGCTATAGATCGGTCTGTGGTAAGCTATGCGGCACCAGTGTGGTACGCGAATATGGGTAAAACGCGATGGAAAAATATTCAAACCTGTCAGAATTCCGCCTTGAGAAATGCAAAAAAGTTCTTCCTCATGTCTTCCGTGGACCATCTATGTGAGGAGAAAAATACTCTTCCAGTACAGGAACACAGTGGCATGCTTCTGTTGCAGTACTGCAGTATATTATCTTGCAAGCCAATACTTTCTGAGATATATTCCCCAAAGAACACTGCGCTGTTACGACTCGACTATCATAAGGAGGTCCAAGCAAAAAATTTTCGTCGGGAGTGGGTGCTGTTGAGACTTATACCGTTAAACTTAATATTTTTCCGAATTGTTGCTGATCTGTCACCTATAACTGGTTCTTTTTTTTTAGAAATATTCGAGTTAAGATATCTTGGAATCCTTGCATTTTAGGAATGTAGTGTCTTTGGCAACTTTACTGAGGAGGATCTGAGGAATATTGTTCGCCATACAATTTTACTATAGGTCTCAGAATACACAAAATTTATAAATGATATGATTTATTCTGAAACTTATAGTGAAATTTTGTGCTGAATTTTTCTTTTTTTTGACACTTTTCACCTAGTTTCATAATACTTTCATGTATCATCTTGAAAAAAGAAGGACAAAAAATTCATCAAACAAATTGGGAAATATGTTCATGTTTTTTTCAGCAAAATTCATACTGACATTTGTATGAGATATAATGTAAATAGACATTTCATTTCTTTGGTGACCACAGTGAAATTTGATGTAGAATATTTTTGCCTTTGACATCACCTCAGTAAAATTATGTTTAGTGGGAGAGTTTTGAATAAAGTCAGATGAAGTTTGACTTTAACCCTACAATATGTTTTTCATTTTTAGATCCCTGGCGATTAGGTAAGATTTACAAATTTTGTGTATTCTGAGACCTTTTGTAAAATTTTATTGCGAACAATTTTGTAGAATATTTGGATTTGAAAAATATTCCCCAGATCCTCCTCAGTAAAGTTGTCAAAGACACTATATACTGGAATGCAAGCATTCCAAGATATCTTAATTGGAATATTTCGAAAAAAAAAACTAGAAATCTGCGGGACTTGCCCCGCCTGCTCTGGTTACTTTCCGATGTAAACTTTAAAAACGCCAATGCACGTGTCTCTTATTTTTAGCTCTACTTTCACAATCTACTCGGTTTTTCCCATTATTTTGAAAGAAATTTGAATTTTGTTGCACAGTGTAATTAATCATATGTATTGTGAAATTTCTGATAAAGTTTAGGTAGGTATCCTTCCAAGTGTATACACCAGGGCACTTTATTTACAAGGATTCCATAACATGTATTATGATATCCTTAGCGATAAGTGCATTAAATATTGCCCCATACAAGTACAACACAAAGTTTAACAACAATCCCACTGTTGTTTTGCTTTTTTGTTTACATTTTATTATATTAACCACAATGACTGCCGTTTAAACATATCCAATAATCTATGGTTATTGCTGTTGCTGTTATTGTACAATGCTGTTGCACACTTCATGATTGTTTTTGTTTTGTTACCCCATTCAAGAAAGTTACCTCGTATTTGTAACAATTTTCAAAGTTCATTTGTTGATCCCAAGCCATCACAAATTGTGTTCCCTCTGAATTTTGGATCTTAAAGTTAACGGCAAGTTTTACTTTTATTTTCGTTGCCCCCTTCAACTTTGTCTTCACTTTCATTAGATTTTCTACATTTTTTGTCTTTGATATGAATGGACGGATGGATGGATGGATGGATGGACGGATGAATGAATGTTGACTGTTTTGGGCGGCAAGAGATGCATGCTTACCATTTTGGGGCATGTGATGCGGAGGGGTTCAAACTATTTATGTGTGACCTAAACTATAATTATGGTTAAGCGTGGTCATGATGTGCATGCCGGGAAATATGCATAACAATTCACTTTCTTCGAGAGGGTAGGGGGAGAACTGCAATTGATGCGCGCACAAGCACAATATGTAAGCAATGGTCCGCATGGCCTGGAATTCATTTTTTTTCTTCTTTATTGTTTTTCTTAAATGTTTCTTTTTGTGTCTTTCAATGGTCATGTGAAGAAAGAAAATGTTAATAAGGGCCAGCTAAAATAATACACCATGAGAGCAAATCAAAAGACAATGGTTAACATTATTTAATGAAATTTGAACAAATGAAAATGGGCATCAAATTATTTGCTTACAAATTAATGGTCATAATGACATATACATATATGGGCAATATGAAATTCGTATAAACTAAGGTAATGTGTGAACTATTACTTATGGATATCGAACTTGATTAATGTTTATATAAGTACCTTACCTTGTGTGAAACAACTTGTGTCGAGGCTTCTTTCCCATTTAAACTGGGAACTTTTGAATGTATAGTGCTGTCAAATGTCGTCGATCTGCATCTCTATCGTCCTCCCCAGTAGTTTACATGATGTTCTAATTTCTTTAAATTTTAAAAAATATGTAAGTATTGAAACTGTGCTAAATAGTATGTGCTTAAAAAACTACTATTCAAACATCTTTTAAGAAAATGGTGGAAAATTGGATATATTTGATGTTTTTAGTTGGCTCCAAAAATTAATGATATAGTTTCATTAAATAAATGAAATGAAATGAAATAGTTTCATTAAATAAATGAAACAGTTTCATTGAATAAATGAAACATTTTCATTAAATAAATGCAAGAGTTTCATTAAATAATTGAAACATTTCTGAAGTTCCCAATACTATTTTGCGGAATGAAAAAAGGGTCTGAAATCTTATATATATTATGACCCTTATATTATAATTTTTCTTCTAATTATTTTTCTTTATTAAATAAATGTTTTAAGTTTTCCACAATCATAAACAGAACACATTTATAAATCTGCCAAGAACATACATATGTGTATATAGAATCACATACATCAAACATACATATGTATGTACGAATATTAGCAGAAGCGTCTCTAAAAGCGTAACTGTACAAAAATTCCTTACTTGCTTTACTAGCGATTGGCTTTGATATACATACATATTCATTCTCATTAAAATATTTGTCTCATTTTTTCTACTTGGGTATCAAGGCTTATTCTCTCGGCATGTTATTCTCTGTCGTTCCTTGTTATGTATTTCATTGTTGTTATGAAGTAAATTCCAGCTGTGCGGTGTGAATGTGCGTGTGTGCGTTTAACAAGCAGAAAACAAGATTAGGCAAGACAACCCTGTCTGCCAAAAAGTTGATCAGCAAATTGTCAACAACATTGTTTTAGTTGACATTATAACGCCGCCAAGTGCGGATGAATAAAAATTTTACGATTCGTGTTTTTAACTTAGAAAAGTAAGTATGTAAATATTGGACAAACTATTTCTGTTAAGTTTTATGTATTCATTTGTTTATATAAGTGAATTTATATTTACTTGGTTTTTATTTTGTAATAGATGCAAGCAATAGAAAATCTAAAGAAGAATGGAATGACGGAGAAAATGCGAAGAGTTTGGTGTCCAGCAAATAAAGACAAATAAATTACTAACAGTTTTTATGATTTTCAATTTTACTTAATGGTGACAACGGCCAATAGGATCATAAACTTCGTTGAAAGTAGGTATGAAGTGTTTAATGTGAAAAGAAAATACAAATATTAAACTAAAACTCTTTCATGTAGTTTTTATATGTACAGTTGTTTTATGTGAACTGTGTATGCTGTATCCCAACATCATGGAAGTACACAGGGGATGACTGAGCGGCAAAATATGAAGGTAAGTTATTGTGTAGAAAACCAGTTATTTAGTAACAAATTGTTTAATCTTTCAATTTTACTTACAGATGACAACGACCAATGGTATCATTAATGTATTTAGTTAATAACTAAGGAATCAAAAATGACGTATTGTATCCATGGTCAAAACTAATTGCAATAAAATGAATTAAACATATTTAGCGTTGACTTAATTTTTATGGATTATGTGAGTATGAAATGACTTCATAAAATAAATGAAATCTTACGTTACATCAATGAAATGTATCATTGATTTTGAGCCAACGTAAGGCTTCATTGCATTAATGAAAGTATTTCTTTACATTAATGAAAGTATTTCATTACACTAATGAAAATATTTCATTGCATTAATGAAAGTATTTCATTGTATTAATGAAAGTATTTCATTATATTAATGAAAGTATTTCATTGCAATAATGAAGAAGTTTCTTTGTATTAATGAAGAGGTTTCATTGTACTAATGAAAAGGTTTCATTGCATCAATGAAGAAGTTTCATTGCACTAATGAAGAGGTTTTATTGCATCAATGAAAAAGTTTCATTTCATTAATGAAGATATTTCATTGCATCAATGAAGAAGTTTCATTGTATTAATGAAGAGGTTTCATTGCATCAATGTAGAAGTTTCATTGTAATAATGAACAAATTAGTTAATTTTACTTCAATGAAACTTTTTTCGTTTATTCAATAAAGCTCTACGTTGGCTCAAAATCAATGACAAATTTCATTGATGGAACGTAAGATTTCTTTTATATTATGAAGCTTTTTCTTTCAGTACTTACACTGTGACACAAAATGGAGGTGAAAATCTGGGGCGAATAAAATTCCTTTTGGGGATGAAAGCCCTTGGTGAGTATATTAAGAATCCCGAAGGACAGATCCGCCGTGATTCGAACTTCCGAGTTATTGCGTGATTAAGTTTCTGCTGAAGACCCTGTAAGGCATCTAAAATTAACGTTATATCTTTGTTACCTGTTGTTTTAGCTTATTTGTGAGATAACATCTGTTCAGACAAAATCTTCCTTTATTTTAAGAACCGCTATAAAAGTACCACAAGATGGCATTTTTCAGTTTCGAAATGTTCTGCAAAAATGCCGCTCAGAAAATTGTAGGTACGACTCTCATTGACAACTAATCGATTTTGTCGCGTTTTCATGTAATTTTTCACATTTACCTTCTTTTGGCTCAGATATTTATCGAACATACAAAAAAAAACAAATGCACAAAAGAACTATGAAAACGCAACAAGAACTATGAAAGCTTGGCATGGGTGATGCTATCGAAGGCATTCGATAGGTCAAGTGCTACCATGACTGTTCGATCGCTCGGCCTGTTCATGTTCCGTCCTCTACTGATAAGTGTGGATATGGCGTGTAATGTTGTTCACGGTGCGCCTTAACTAACTTTAAATGAAAGATGCTTACACCTGGGAAGTTTTTGCGGATTCTGAAACTACAATGTTCATAGACGAGAAAAATTAAAAAAAAAAACAAGTAAAAAATTATTGGTCGGATTTGCCGACTAAGATATACCCTCAGCATATGTCAATTGAAACCTTCATCTACGGACGGTTCGAATGTATTTAGGGTCTTTTTTGAATTTTGAACATTTGAACTTACAGACAAAAATATGGATTAAGATTAAAGTTCAAAAGGGTTGCGGAGGAGGTACTTGAAGAAATGGACCGACATAGTCCATTATGAAAGTGGATATTATTTTTGGAGTCATATGTTTTCGATCGATATCGCACCCACCAGTCATTTCAGTGGGTCATCGTATAACATTTGGACCAGTATGCCAGGAAGCATGAACTGATCCACGAAAAACATAATATCCCTGTAAAGAGGACCACAACGAATAGCATCAGTATACATTTGCAGAGGATCTTCGAACAGACCCTAAACTGCACCTAAATAAAAAATATTGAATTTTTTGCAGGGAAGGTACCTTAAGTAGAGGACCAATATGGGCCATTTTTGGAAGTTAAACTAAATTTGGACAAAATATTAGAAGATCCAAAGTTTGGACCAAATTGGTTACCCCGTTCAAGAAAGTTTATCGTGCATACCATTTTAGTGAATTTTTTTAATTTTGGGGGTAAGTACTGGAAGTTGTGGACCGGTATTGCCCATCTTCGAACTAAAACTAAGTTTGGACAAAATATGTCGAAGGCCAAATTTCCGACCAAATCGGTTAACCAGTTCGAGTGCTAAAGTGCGCTCCAGCCACTTCACATGGTTCCATAGGATTTTTACAGTTTTCGTGCTATTTTCTCACGAAGAATTTACTTAACCCGGAAAAAAGTTGTACCATCGTAAAGGGGGTCAGTGCTTAAACAAAATCAACAAAAATCAAAGTGATTCGAGAGCAAGTCTTAAAGTGAACTTATCCGAAATATTGTGTGGGAGGTACCCAAAGGAGTGGACAAATATAGTCCATAGATATATTAGGATGTGTAAAGTATGGATTACATCGGTCACTACCTTCAAGAGTTATCGTGCGCACAATTTTTCCGAACATTTCTGAAATTTTGTGGGAGAGGTACCTAAGTAGACCAATATGGCTTATCTTCGATTTAAAACTAATTTTGGAGAAAACATTACGAAGGCCAAATGTTGGACCGAATCGGCTGATCCGTTCGAGAGTAATCTTGCGCGCCGACAACTACACACGGTGTTTTAGGGGTTTTTTACAACTCTCAGGCTATTTGGTCAAGAAGTATGGGCTTACCCCTGACAAAACAAGTTGTTACAAAAAAATCGAAGTGATACGAGAGCTGGTCTCTAAACTAAACTTTTCGGAAATATTGTGTGGGAGGTACCCAAAGGAGTGGACCGATTGAGTCCATATCGGAACCTCATCTAAGTCTGGTAGAATTTTCGGGATGTGCAATGCATGGACTAAATCGGTTATTCCGTTCAAGAGTTATCGTGCTCATAAATTTTCCGAACATTTTCGGACTGTTGTGCCAAAGGTACCCTAAGGAGTGGACCGACATGGCCCATCATCGAACATAAACTAAGTTTAGGCAAAATATTACGATACTCAAAATTTGGTTCGAATCGGTTGATCCGTTCGAGAGTAATCGTGCGCACCAGGACAGACGACGGACATTGCTAAATCGACTCCAAATTGTCTGAAACCGATTTCGTCCGAACATAAAAAACCATTATTTCGATGAGGCACATTTTGTCCGTATGAAAGTGCAAAAACCAAAAATCCTTTGCAAATCCATTTGAAAAATTAAAAAAAAATTGCGAGCACATCTAAAATTTTTGGCAAAGAGGTTAAGAAAAAAATCTTCAAATCTGTTCGCGTTCACAAAATTGGACGATGTGCGCAAAAGTTATAGCGGTTTTTATTCTCATATAAAGAAAAAATATTTAAAAATATCTTATTTGTTGTTATGAGAAAATGTATGCATAAATCGTTAACAGCATTCCATATCTATTCGTATATGTTTAAATAGTTATTAAATGTATTATTGTTTTCGCGGAAAATCAACAAATAATAAAAATTTTTGAAGTAAATCCAAATTATCCTGTCCCATGGACGTACGCAGGGGGGGGAAAATTGTTTTACTGCCTTAATTTTTTTATTATTTATTTAATGGAGAAAAAATTATTGTTGTGCGTCATAAAGTGCTAATATCTGCTATAAGTACTCGTAGCATACCCAACAGATTTTTTTTCCTACCATTAACAAAGCTGTAGCTTAAAACAACCGTAAACGAAATTAATGCTCAAACATTGGTTAAATGGTATTAAAATCTGCTGTAATTTCGGCCTTTAGGCTAACGATAAAAATGCATGTACCTCATCGAAATAATGACCTTTGACTTCTCATATCTTTCGACAAAAGCAGCTTCAAATAATTTGGCGTCGATTTAGCAAAAATATACAAAATATTTCGCTAAAATGGTGCGTACAATAACTCTCGAAGGTCCAAATCGATTTCTTCGAGACATAGATTAGGTTCGAATATAGATTATATCGGTTCACTCTTTCAGGTACCTCGCACACAAAATTTCAATATCCGATTTCACCGAAACTTTGAACACCCTAAAATTACTTCCGGACGTAAATATCGCTCATTTACTCAAAGAGTGCCATATTTCAAAAACTCGTGTTTCGAGAAAAATGCGTTTTAAGTTGGCGATTGAAATTTTACTTCCCAACTTAAAAAGAATATTACATAAAAAACAAAATAGCTACTTGGACCATATTTTTCAAACGCCTAGCCATTTTGACCAATGCTACTGCTTGCGGTCTTGGTTACAGCGATATTCTATTTTTCGTCCATGCTTCCTGACATAACGGTTCAAAAGCTCTAAATCTTACCATGATCAACAAAATAACGGCTTGACACCATAACTATCACAAGGAATGACTTCCAAAATTAGGTCCACTTCCAAAATGGACCATTCTTTCAGGTATCTTCTCCACAAAAGTGCAAATTTTTCGCTCTTATCGATGTCAAACTTATGAGCTCAGCATAAGCATTTAGTCGCAACACCCACAATTTTGAAGTTTTAACCAAAATGTTTCGATATTTTTGTCGGAAAGTGTATACGTCCAAAAAAAAGCCACGAAATTCTGAAACTATCTGACTACACAATTTATAGGACAAAGATTTTTGGTTATGAAGCCCTGTAACGTGGTTTTGTCGTAGGCTGGGGTAGACTTAGTCGTGTCCAGGGTCGCCATAAGGGCCCACTAAACCTTACGGAATAATAAGACGAGTATTCTCCCTTTCCTGGGGGTTAAATCGGATATTTATTGATGTAAAACTAATTTATAATCTACTTATGTTTAAATACGATAAGAAGGATAATTGGCTGGGGAATCGGCAACTTGGACTCAGTAAATGGTCTGATGATGATCGGGAACTCGGTGATTCGCTGTTCGGTAGTAGGCGATCTGAAGATAATCGGGAACTCGATGATTCGCTGTTCGGCGACGATTTGAAGATAATCGGGAACTCGGTGATTCGTGTTGTAGATGTTCGGCCACTCGGGGTTCGTATGTGTTCGGCCACTCGGTGATTCGTGTTGTAGATATTCGTCCACTCGTTGTTCGTATGTGTTCGGCCACTCGTTGATTCGGTGTTTAGGGTTCAGTGTTCGGTCATTCGGTGATTCGTGTTTGTATGTGTTCGGGGTTCGGTGATTCGTGTCGTAGATGTGTGGCCACTCGGAGTTTGTATGTGTTCGGCCACTCTGTGATTCGGTGTTAGGGGTTCGGCCACTGATGATCGGTGTTCGGCTACTCGGGGATTCGGGCTGTAGGTGTTCGGCCACTCGGTGATTCGGTGCTGTAGCTGTTCGGCCACTCGGGGATTCGGGGTTCGGCTACTCGGTGATTCTGCACTCGGCTCGGCTGTTCGTGTTGTCGTTCGTTAGTGTTAGTTCTACGTTAGCCTCTACGGTATTCTACGACTACTGACTAGTGGAACAACACCCGAAGGTGGAGTGGAACAACACCCGAGGGTGGAGTGGAACAACACCCGAAGGTGGAGTGGAACAACACCCGAAGGTGGAGTGGAACAACACCCGAAGGTGGAGTGGAACACCACCCGAAGGTGGAGTGGAACAACACCCGAAGGTGGAGTGGAACAACACCCGAAGGTGGAGTGGAACAACACCCGAAGGTGGAGTGGAACAACACCCGGAGGTGGAGTGGAACAACACCCGAAGGTGGGAGAGGAACAACACCCGGAGGTGGAGTGGAACAACACCCGAAGGTGGAGTGGAACAACACCCGAAGGTGGAGTGAATGTATTAGCCACCGCGCAAAGGGGTAGCTCTCAAAAATACTTCCCAACCTCTCTACACTCCCGTGTCGGTTGGCGGACCACGAACACACAACTGTACTCAAGCCCGTATGGCTGGCTCCCTGCAGTAGCAAGCCTGCCTTTCGCCAACGAAACTGAAATATTAGTGTGTACAGTCGCACAGAGCATTTGAGAATTACGCTGCAGTTGTTATGCTGTCGCTTGCCTAAAATTGCACTGTAACACACACATCCCACTGAAATGCAAGCGAACCCAACAGTTAGTATGGATTGGCAGGTTGTGACGCTGTTGGGTAGTGGGGCTTTGCTAATCTCCGTTGGCCGCTTGTAATGGTGTTGTGGTAGTGGGGCAGCGCTGTCGTTGGTTTTATGTATGTGATCAATTTGTCACGTTACAGCCCGTATTCGATCTGTCTATAGATAAAAGTCTCAACTTACACAGGCTGTCGGCAAACCCGACTAATATTTTTTACTTGTTTTCGAGAAAACAAAAGTTATGAATTTTCATAAGTTTATCTCCGCTGTGCCGACAGAAGTCATAGTCCTTGGAAGGTTTTAAATGTCATCGAGTTCATAAACATCTAATCGTACAATTAAGATAGAAATAAGGCGGAACAACAACCATTGGGATATCAGTAGAGCGATTCTCTATCTCAATTTTTGAGTTACCGACAATTGTCGGTAAAATTAAAATACTTATAATTTCGGTAATTACCGATTTTTTCGGTAAGTTAGCGACGAATAAAAAGCAGTGAAACGTTATACCGATAGTAAGACTGTTTTCAATTTTTATTGAACTTTTCATATATAATTTTGGGTTTAATTTTACCGATTTTTGTCGGTAACTCAAAAAATGAGTTAGACAATCACTCTACTGATGGAGTTTTTCGACTTAACCTATTTTGTCAGGACTTAGCTAAAATTTTGCCGAGACAGAATGTGGATTTCGTAGTCTCAAACAGTACTGCGAGTAGAATTCGGAGTCTATGAGTCGTAGTTGGTATCGCCCGACTCCTGATAAAAATGTTTTCTCTTTTTTCTAAATGCCTGTTCCAGAACCTTCAGGAATCTACACATGTTTGCTACTAAAAATGAGTAGATTCTTGCAATACTGTAATTTTCTGAATTTTTTTAGTTGGCTTGCATGAACTCTACCAAAATTTTGGTGTTTTTATGACAAAAAAGAATATTAGTTTTTACAATAGTTCGGTACAAGTCCAATCTGCACTCGCGGATTCGAGTTATTCTTTTTGTGGAGTTATTTATTTCAATTAATTATTGGTATACAAATAACATTAATAGGGTTTTTAGATAGATCTTCTTATCAGAATCAGTCCTCGCGTTTAAAATGTGTTCAATTGATAACTTAATAAGGCAAAAATAAGACAAAACTTTTTAATGGGACTGAAGTTAATGTGGGATATATGGATATGTACTTTAAAGAAGAAGAAATACTGAAAATCTTTGAAATAGAATCGAAAATGCCAAATAAGAGCTACTGTGGTTAAAAATTCTGGGATACATTAAAACGTAAACCTATATGTGTAATGTTCATTTGAAAGATTTGTTAGTTATTGCGTCAATTTGGTTAAAATCTTCAAAATACTAGGCGGAATTTGTGTATGGGGACTATACTGAACATGTTCTGATATGTTTAATTTCAATTCTAAACATCCAAAGACTAATTTATTATACTCTGTTCCAAATTTCCAAGTTATACTAAAATATTGTAAACTCTCTCAAATGAAATTATATACTTTGTATCAATATTTCATATAAAATCAACTAAAACCCCTTTCAAATAGCTTTACGTAATGCTACACAACATTTTTTAATTTCATAATTTTTGGTCAAGTTGGGCCCCCCTCCCGAAATGAAATCCTGCGTACGTCCCTGTCCCTGTCCCAGAGTCCGTACAAACCCTTAAAAAAATAAATTAACAAATATATGCGGAATCTAGACAATGCGTAGAAAA